>NW_012136525.1:2507570-2519250 GCF_000956105.1 Propithecus coquereli | reverse complement strand
TGGGATCTAATATCTTCATAAGAATTGCACACAATATATGCACACAAATCTTCTATTTTTTATAGTGAATTCTTAATTGCCTATAAAATTACTATCTCACCATATATAATTTTAGGTAGTAGATGTGACCATGTACGGTTTTCTTATGAAAATGCCATAGCAACATGAATACTTGGTACTAAAAAGCATCTTTAATTAATTGACAAAAGCTTTTTATTTTTAATTTAAACTTTAGCCTATGGTTAGAGTGAGGCATTTTAAATAGTCTACATGATGACTTAATGTGAGCCAAGAACAAAACCTGGATCTGATAGTCTTCTACTCACTCTCTGACAAACTGTCCCTACAGTTATAATGAAATGATATTTCTATCAGAAACCTCTATGATTAACAATTATCATACATATGGTGCTTATACAGGATCCTTCATTCAAGGTGTCCAGAGCTTCATGTGTCTTATCTTCAAAGCTTCTGCTTGAATAGGTAAGAACTTAGATAAAAAAACCAGTTCATTTTGAGCTAAAAGGAAATTCTTATCTAGAAATTACTTATCCTTTTTTTAGTGTCTTACTCTCCACACCCCCTTCCTGTTTTGAAAATAGGGAGAAATAAAGATGCATACAACATCTTTTGGGTTATACAAATTATAGATAAGCTTTGAAGGTCTCTAGCAAGCTATTATTGTTTCACCAAGAGAATTCCAAGTGGGCCCTAATCTCCTGGTCCCTGATTTCAGCAACTGCTTGGAAAATGTCGAGAGAGAGACACACACACACACACACACACACACACACACACACACACACACACACACACACACACACCCCCTACCTTAAAAACTCTGTGCTTGAGAAGGATAGTTTACTTTGACATTAGAACAGCTTTCCGGCCCGTTTGTTCCGATGGAGGGGCCACTCGCCGTTCTGTGGCGAACACATCTTACTCCTATTCTGTAAACCTATCTTGTCCTTCCTCAATAAACTTCGTTTCATGCTAACAAAAAAAATAAAAAATAAAAGAAACCCAGTTTTCCCTGCCAGCTGCAACCAGGGCACCCCTAATTTTTATTAAAGCTACAAGTCACAATTTATTAATCATGTTAAGAAATGTAAGGAGATCAATTAGGAGAATGCTGCTCAAGGGGATTGATGCAATTCCTCCGTATCTATCCTTTTCATCAAAAGTGTGAAGCAGATGGTGCATGTAATAATGATGATAGTTATGATAATGAACATAATGATATTAACAATATGATTCAACAGTAACAATATTTGAAGAATAACAAGATATGTCACCAAATGGGAGAAACTAAGCCATAAGGAATCTGAGAGTTTTGTTTATTCCAAAGGTCACAGGATACAATGACATTTCAAAACGTTTAAGGTACTGTCAGTACATCAAGTATTACAAAACAGATACATGAAGAAATACACTAAACCAGGGGCCCTCAAACTCTAGGGTATTAAGTACAACCTGCAGGGCTTGTTAGAACACAGATTACTGGGCCTCACTGTCAAGAGTTTCTTATTTAGTAGGTCTGGGGCAGACCCAAGAATCTGCATTTCTAACAGGTTCCCAAGAGACACAGATGCATCCCAAGGCCACACTTTGAGTCACCTTGGGAAGGGAGATGAATATTTATTGAGGGGGAAGGGAAAGAACAATTATTTAAAACTATCTTGGGTCAGGCTTGGTCAAACGTTTACACAGTTTATCTCATTTAGTCCTCACAGCGTCCCAATGAGCAATGGTTCTCAAACTTCTCCAGAGCAAAGGAGAATGAACGCACCGCGCAAAGGGTATGCCTATGCAGTCCTCTAGAAATAGAAAATTTCTTTGATGATTGTATTATTTAAAAATTCATAAAAATTTTGCATTATTTCAAAATATTGCTGCTTGTTATGAATTCAATATAAGTCTACAATTTATTTATCAGATATGTTGCTTAACTCTTAACCTTGTTTTTTTAATAAAATTGGTCTTTGGGAACATGAAGAAATGGATGGCTGAAGTTTGGAAATTGGTCTATGGTGAACCAGCTAGTACATGTTTGATCTAGAACTTGAACTAGGCCTGCAGGTCTCTAAAGACAATGCACATGTTATACCTTACTGCCATCCACTCCCACCTACCTGAAAGGTCTATCAGGTTTTTCTCTATTACTCTTTTATGGATCCAGCTCTTGTTCTAGCTAGAGAGAACTACTTGTTGCAGTGGTCCTTTTTTTTTTTTTTTTGAGACACAGTCTCTCTCTGTTGCCCGGGCTAGAGTGCCATGGCATCAGCCTAGCTCACAGCAACCTCAAATTCCTGGGCTCAAGCGATCCTCCTGCCTCAGCCTCCCGAGTAGCTGGGACTACAGGCACGCGCCACCATGCCTGGCTAATTTTTACTATATATATTTTTAGTTGTCCAGATCATTTCTTTCTATTTTTAGTGGAGACGGGGTCTCGCTCTTGCTCAGGCTGATCTTGAACTCCTGACCTTGAGCGATCCTCCCACCTCGGCCTCCCAGAGTGCTAGGATTACAGGTGTGAGCCACCATGCCTGGCCTTTGTTTCTATTTTTAGTTGCTCAGCTAATTTTCTCTATTTTTAGTAGAGACAGGGTCTCGCTTTTGCTCAGGCTGGTCTCAAACTCCTGACCTCAAGGGATCCTCCCGCCTCGCCCTCCCAGAATGCTAGGATTACAGGCATCAGCCACCGAGCCTGGCCTGCAGTATTCCTTTTAAAAATGGTATTTGGTCTTCAGGCCTACTTGCTGTTCCTCAGATTTTTCTCACTTTAACCTGATCTCCACATGTATGTTCATTTTTCTTTACAGGTGGAAAGCTCTCCCCTTCATCTATACCTGACTGGAATCTTACCATCCCATTTAAGGCCCAGCTGAAATGCTATTTTTCCTTTCTGAAGACTAAATATCATTTTTAAAAGGCTGCTGGACTGGATACCTCAGTGAGTTCACATAGCTGCCAAGATATACTTTAATGTCAATGGATATGTAATTTTTTTGTAAATCAGCTTGTGCAAATAACCCCATGGGTCCTAATTTATACAAGCCTCTGCAAAGAAATGATTCTGTCTGACAATAAAGTTATACTGGAATTCAAAACATGAAGTTTTGTGCGATGTAAGCTATTGGAGTACAGATAAAAAGTAGTTGGAAAAATACATTTAAAAGAAATCCCCTGGGCATGTTGGCTCATGCCTATAATCCCAGCAGTTTGGGAGGCTGAGGTGGGAGGATTGCTTGAGGCCAGGAGTTCAAGACCAGTCTGGACAACAGAGTGAGACCATGTCTCTACAAAAAAACGAAAAAGAAATTCCCAAACAGGAAGCTTTAGATTATGATGAAATTTGTGGCTATAAATTAGAATAAAGTAAACAAACACTGTAGAATATACCTAGACTTTTATAATTGGAAGGGGCCTTGAAAGTCATTTAGGACAATTCCCTTACAGTAGTAGAATTTTTGGACCCTGCTTTGTATTATGTCAGAAGTCCCATTTGTTTAGTTAATGCTGTTTAATTTCCATCAAGCTTAGCTTTGGTCTCTTTATATTGTGATTTCCATGCTACCTGAAGAAAGCTTTTTGTACTGAATAATGGATTTTTTTCCTGAAGGGCCAGACCTGACTTAGGTCCAAAGGGAACTAAACTGTAGGATCTCCTTTGATTTTAAAGGTCGCTAACTTTAGTGATGCTAATTTTGAACCTCTGAGGAATGAATTCTTACCCCCAGCTGCAATTTTTGATCAGTCCAACAGCCAAGCCACAGTCATGGCCAAGACTAGAGAACACTCACACTAAGTGGGGTAGCCATCTGCTCCATTTGGCCAGCTCTAGCTTTGGACGCTGAGAGGTAGCTCATATGCTGATTACATCTTGGTTTAACCATGCAGAGTGAAAACAGAAAATGACACCAAGGACATTTATCTTTCCACCCCCATGTGCTCCTCCCAATCCCAATATGGTAAAGAGCACGAACCCTGGAGTAGGGCAGAACTGAGTGTGACTTTAGGTAAGTTACTTAACCTTTGTAGGCCCTAGTTTCCTATCTGTACAAGGGACATCATAATAGTACTGTAATTATCTTACGGGGAATTTGCGGGTTTTGGTGGGGAATTGCCTGTTGAGCATCTGGGACAATGTCTGGCACACAGAAATCCTTAATAAATGCCAGCTATTATTATTATCAAGGAGTAGCAACATGAACACAATCAAGTGAATTAAATTCTCTTCTCTGCATTAAGCTTTTCCATGGCGTTTCACTCACTCTCTGACTCAGTTATGATACCAATACTCATTCCTTAAAATTGTATCTTTAGCCCGGCTTCTTTCCTGAGCTCAAGACTGGGCGCCACAACTCCCAAGATACCCAGAAGTGGCCTTGGAACCTAAAATAAATCCCAAACCAGACCATTACCTGGCACTGAGCAATACATGATCCTCCTTTTGACCTCTGGCATTTGTGAAAGACACCATTATCTTTCTACCTACCCAGGCAGGAGAATGGAGTCTCTCTCTTTTTTTTTTACTTCTTTATCTTCCAGTCAATCAGTTGCCAAGTCATTTAGTCATACATTGACCTATACAACAAGTATGTATCAAGCCTTTTCTATAAGCCAAGTACTGTGACACTGGGTACACAGGACAAAACTTCCATGGTTTCTGCCCTCATCTACAAATATACTATTACAAATTATTATATTAATGTACTTGGGAAGAAATTCCAGTCCTTATGAGAAAGTGTAACAGGGGACATAATTTAAAATGAGAGTCAGGGAAGAACTCTCAGAGGAAGTGACAATTTGAACTGAGACCGGAGAGATGAAAAGGGGTCTGTCAGGTAAGTGACGGAGTGAAGAGCACCCCAAGCAGCGGGCCAGCACGTGCAAAGGCCCTGAGGCAGGGAGGGCTTCATGCCTTTCCTGAGGAACTGAAAGGCCACGTGGCTAAAAGGTAGTGAGCTTGCATGGGACGAGGCTGGAGCAGCAGGCAGGGGCTTACCAGCCACATCTGGAAGCCCCTGAAGGGTTCTGAGCAGGAGAGGCACAGGATCGGATCGCTCTGGCTGCTTTTGGAGAGTGGACTGGAGGGGGCAAGAACAGAATTAGAGACCAGTCAGGAGGCTACTCGGTGGTTCTGATGACAGATGGGTGGTGGCTGTGGTGATGAAGAAAAGTAGATGAATCTGAGACACAATTTGGAGGTCGTATTGATAGGGCTTGGTGACTGGGATGTGGGGAGTGAGTGAAAGGGAGGCGACAAGTCTGGTTCTTAGGTTTCTGGCGTGAGCAGCTATGTGGGTGACAGTGCTTGCAGATTTTACCTTTTTTCAGAAGAGTCAGTATTGCTAGACTATCTCCCGGGAGGTCCCTACTTTCCCCTCTCAGTGAACCACCTTGCCTCCAAGTCATTATAACTTCCTATCTAGATCACTGTCCCTTCTCCTTACTGTCCCTACCTCTTGTCTATGCCAGCTTCAAATCACCTGCAGCTGTTTTATCTTGCAAAATACAGCTCAAGACACAATACTCCCCATTCAAAAGTCTCCAGTGGTTCCTTATCATCCACTCCAGTACAAACTCCTTACCTTGGCCTCCGAGACTCCACAACCTATACAGTCCCAGCCTTGTTTCCCACCCCTTCATTATTTAAGTCTTGCTTTAGCTGACCTGGAGACTTGCTATTCCTTGAGCGTGTCACCACATGCTCCTGCCTCAGTGCTTTTACGCTCATGCTATTCTTAAGTCTTACCATCTCGGTCTACTCAACTTTCAAGGTTCGTTATTTATGAAGTGTCCCATCTGCCAATTTCATAATGCTTTGTACTCTTAGGGCGCCTGTGTTTCTGCCGTTCATGGGGGTATTGAGTGCACTTATCTCATGCCCACAGTGTGCCCCCTCACAGACCGCAGTACCTTTGAGTGCCTGGCTCCTGCACTCCCCCTGCTCCTACTGCTCCCACTACCCCTGCCCTTGCAGGGTCAGAATACTGCTTCACCCACAGTAGGAACATTTTATTAAATTTATTGTCATTAATTATATTAAGGAGTGATGAGACACAAGCTGTGGAAGGGGAGATGTTTTCCAGTAGCATTTGCCAGCAGCAGGGCTCACAGCAAAATTCCTCCTTAGTACCCTTGCGCCAGACTCCTTGCGACTGTGTCACACACAACACAAACATGCACGCGTTCCTTTAATAGAGTCTTCTGGATATTCGAAATACTCCAGAGTAGTAGTCCACATAAGCTTACTCTTTCCTTGAAAGAGTAACAGCCTCTAACTCAGGATTTTTCAAACTGTCTGTTGTAACTCATTATTAAGTCAAGAAATCAACTTAGTCATAATCAATACTAAAAAATAAAACAGTAAGGGCAAGTATTGTTTCCTGAAACAAGTTTCAAATACATATATATGTGTATATATGTATTGGTTCAAATACATATATACACATACATGTATGTGTGTACTGAGTTGCAATATAAATCGTATTTCTTACCATGGGTCCCAGTCAAAAAGGTTTAAAAGCTACTGCTTTGATGCTTTGTGCCCCACCCCCAGATCAAACCACAGAACTTAAGCAGAGAAAGTAAGATGTTAAGAAAATAGTAATGAGACTATCTGATTAAAAATTATTTATGGTTAAAACGTGAATGATATATCTAACGCTTCCCTTGGGATATCTGCATTTAGAGAGAGCTACTTTTAACCCAAATTAATCTCTTATAAGTAGAAAGTGAATCGGAAGTTTGGACTACAGGCCTTCTTGGCACTTCTAGCAAGGATTTCCTCTAGTATCCCAGTTCCCTGAGAGAACTGGGCTCAGGAACTGGGAGCTCCATTGCTGAAAGGCTACTTGTTTCTAGGTTACAATAAACATAAGTGGTAATACAAAATGTACACCTTCTTCCATGCACATTTCAAGCTTATCAAGTTATATTTATATGCGTGTATTTAATCTATGCCTAGAAATACAATATTACATATCCACATGAATGAGCTATACTTGACATAAGGCAACGGGACGCCCAAAGTTGATCTAAAAATGAGAAATACTGTGAGTTACTGAACAATAGTATATGTGAGACAGGAAGGGGGGATATGGGAAATGGTAGAATGGGCAGAGGGGCTTGGGAGCATGGTAGATGTATTACACCAAGTGTATATTACTTTGATGATTGATGGTAATGAGAGAAGAGGGGTAGGATATGGGCAAAACAATTTCCTAGTCAGCTGTGTGTCCCACGACAGTACATAGCAGTAGCCCACCAGAAGTGCACAGGCAGTATTTGATTATGTCAGCGCACAAAAGTTAAACTCCAAGTCCTAATTCCAGCCCTAGCTCCATTTAACAGGTTGCCCCTTATAATTTGATGTTACTTTTGTTATACCGTCAATTTATAGTTAAGAAACCAAAAGTGAGCTTCCTAACTAAAGGATGTAGACACTATTAACTGCTAATTACAATCTCAACAAATAACTGGGTCAGAAATAAGGTTGAAAGGGTAGGAAGTTCAATGTTGGTGTAAAGAACCCTAGATTGGGGTGTCAATAAACTTGGGTTATGCCTGGGTGACACTGAACAAATCGCACAACCTAAGGACCTTTCTACCTTTAAAATCTTACAATACTACATGGGAGGGAAAAGGTGACCTTTATTTGGAAGAAAGGAAGATCATCTTGGTTTGATATGTAATAGGCATATAATGCTATTAGCCAAGGTTGTTTAAATATGAATTAATGCCTCTCCCATTATCTAGATTGGATTAACACCCTTTGGTGATATCATATGTCAATGTCTCTACTGACAACTGGATAAATTCCAAATTTCTTTCTGGTATTTAAGGCTTTCCATATGTGCCCAACTCTCAAACTACTTATGGTGTTTGAGATAAAGTTGGGCAGATGTGGAACTGCTCTTGCCCCAGGCCTGTTTCCTTATCATTACTTTAGTTTTTGCTTCATTCTTCCCCACTCTCCTAGCTAAAGTTCTATAACCTTCATAAAACCTTCTAACTACTCAAATGACTTATGTATCCCTGATCTTGACCTTGGAATTCCTACAGAACTTTACAGCAATCCTACATGTAGGCACTGTTGTACTCATTTCATAGATAAGAAAATTAGGCCAGGAGAGGTTAAGGGGCTTGCCTAGGACTTCTCAGTTTGTGCCCAGCAGCAAAGCTGGGTCTGATCTGTTTGCCTTCAAAGCCCACACTTTTTTTACCATTGTACCATGCTGCCTCCATGTACTCAAACACCATGGAGTAAGGATGAGGTAAAAAAAAGCCTATAAACCAGTTATCATGCAGCTTGTTGTGCCATAAATAAAGATGCACTATATCCTTTGAACTATATGGGTAATAAACTCTTGGAATAGCATGGATCATTTTTAAGGGGGTTGTCAGACCTGTTTCCCAAGCCTAGTATTAAAATGATATCCCAGGGTAAATGACAGGTGGGTGGCTAAGGAAAAAATAAAGCAACATGGTATAAGAAGGAAATATTAGAATTGGGACAGAAAAGACACAAAAGTGTAACATAAGCCAGTAATGCACAAAATAGAGACTCAAAATAAGTACGGAATACGGGTCTGAAAAGGCCCCAACGTCTAAGTTAGGTGGCCTATGCCTACCGATGAGACGCGCGCGTGTGTGTGAGTTGTTATTAATAACAGACAGCAGGACACACGGACAGAAAGTGGAACTCGAGAGAGAGACAAAGATAGGTCGTGAGGGCAAGGGTAGAACATGGCATGATGAGACAGGGTGGGGACGCGGAATGAGGGGCCAGAGGGCACAGCAGGGGTCGAAGAGCAAGGTGAAGAGGTTCAGAGGGCACAGCGCCCCCAGACTCGAGGCAGGACTTGTCTTCCCTCAAGAGCTGGCGGGGGGGCTACAGGATTCACACCCGCACCCCACCAAGCCCTCGGGGGTGCCTCCGGGACGAGAGAGGGGTCAGGTCCCCAGTCCTCCCCAATTCCCCCGGGACTCCGCGAGGGGGCTGAGGAAGGCAGGAGGGTTCTTACCCAGGAAGATGGAGATGATGAGCCGCAGCGCCTGTTCTGACGCGCCCAGGGACGTCGCCAACTTGTTAAGGCTCAGCTCCTGGAAAGCCGACCGCAGCACCCCCACCAGCTCCACCGCCGATCCCACGTCCCCCTCCGCTGCGGACGCCATCTTAACTGCGGGCGCCCCCAGGGACCCCCAGCTCCGCGCGCCCCGAATGTGGGCAAAACGCTGTAGCTTCACCCCTAATTCCGGCCCGGGGACCGCCCACGGCGTGCGCATTGGCTGCAGGCCCGCCCAGCGGCTCCAGGCTCACCCCGTTATTGGTCGATCCGAGAAAAGGGCGGGGCCTAGCCCAGCAAGGTAGGAAGAGGGCGGGTCCGAACGTTTGTAAGGCAAAGGTGACTCCTGCCGGGAACGAAACCGGGGCAGGTCGAGGGCGGGCGGGGCTTGGACTCGATACCCAGGGCTGCCATCGGAAAAGTCCAAACCTGAGGCCTGGTGATTGAACAACTCTGTTCTAACTGCTCGGGGGAGGAGTCGGTCCGCTAGAGTCTGGCCGGCTCGTTCGCGGCCTTCCCATTGGCCGAGGCGGGAGCAGGCGAGAGTCGGGGCGGGGGCGCTCCTTCACCCGACAGCGAGGTTACTCTCGGTCGCCGGCGCGCTGGGGTTACTGGGGCATGTAACCGAGAGGCGGGAATTCCTGCTGCCGCTTCGCGAGCGCCTCCTAACGGCACGCCTGGGCTGTTCTTAAATGCTTAAGCCGCTGGACTGGCTGCCTTCAGTCCCGAAGGGTCTGGGGAGAGCCCAATGCCCGAGGAACACTATTTGCCTGCTACCTTTATTTCAGGGATCCCTTTCCTGTGCAGTTTCCTATAGCAAAACGTGACCTTCCCCTGAGAGGCGATGAAATGAAGATACGCCTGTTTAACACTATCATTTTAATCAAAAAATCCAACTAGTTTTGTCACTATTTAAATAATACATGTTCGTGTGAAAAGTTTAAACAGTATAGAAACATGAATCAGAAAATAAGAGTCCTTTCTTCCCACCCTGCTTCCCATTCTTACTTCCTACAGGTAATCCTGTTCGGATTACACTGAAAAGCGTGTTGAGCATTTAGCGTGAGCCAGGGACTGTGCCAGGTTTGGGAATGTAATCATGAGCCCAAAGATAGGGTGGGATGATGCACAGTCAGTTAATAGCATTAATGAATGTGTAATTTGCAAGCGAAGGTGCACTGAAGGAAAGGATGAAGATTCTATGAGAGTATATAACGAAGGAACACTAAGGGTTTCTTTAATAACTGGAATTTGCAGAGCATTCTTGTACAATTACAGCTTATAAAAGCACTTTTATCCATATTATTTCACTTAATCTGGCTGTGCAACAGGATATTATTATGATGTCCTCTTACAGATACAGAGGCTTGGAGAAATTAAGGAATTTGCTAAGTTCCTTTACCAGTAAGTGACAGACAGAATTTAAACCTAGGTCTGTCAAATTCCCTGTTCCCCTTTCCTTCCTTTTTGGGGAAAATTAAAAAAAAATTCATTCATACAGGAAAGTAGAGAATTATATAACTTCCCCAGGTTAAGAAACAAACCATATATACAGTTGAAGAGCCTGGTATATCCCTTTCTGGGGACATTTCCCTCCTTCCCTTCTCAAGGTTACCACTTTGCTGACTTTGGAATTTATCAATCCCAGTCCTATTTTAATACTTTGCATACTGTGTATATATAGTATATACATGATATATAGTAATATTTTGCATGTTTTTAAACTTTATGGTGATGATATTACAATGAATGTAACATTTACCACTTGTTTTTATGCTCAGCATCTTTACTGAGATGTATTCATACTGTTATATGTAGCTCTAATCTGTTCATTCTGTGATTTAACATTCCATTATATGATTATACCACAATTAATTTTTCATGGTCATATTGAGGAATACTTGGATCGTTTTCTATTTATTTCTTCTTAGAACATTGCTGCAGTGGACATTCTCCTTTAAGCAACAGCAGGAGTTTCTCTAGGGCTATGACTTCTTTCTTTTTTAAATTTTCTTGGGATCTACTATAAGAAACATATTGCTACCCAGTACATACACATATTTATACACTGCACAACAAATACATATACAGTTATACACTGTATAACAATGTTTCAGTCAATGAGGAACCGCATGTACGACACTGGTCCCCTGAGATTATAATGGAGCTGAAAAATTCCCATGACCTGGTGGATCACAGCCGTCCTAACATCATAGTGCAACGTATAACTCATATGTTTGTGGTGATGCTGGTGTAAACAAACCTGTGCTGCCAGTCATATAGTACATAATAATGACAATAAATGACTTTGTTACTGGTTTAGGTATTTAATATACTATACTTTTAATCGTTATTTTAGAGTGTACTCCTTCTGCTTATAAAAAAGTCAGCTATAAAAATGGCCTCAGGCAGGCCCTTCAAGAGGTGTTCCAAAAGAAGTCATTGTTGTCATAGGAGATGACAGCTCCATGCTTGTATTATTGCTCCTGAAGAACTTCCAGTAGGACAAGATGCAAAGGTGGAAGACAGTGATATTGATAATCTTGACCCTGTGTAGGCCTAGGCTAATGTGTGTGTTTGCATCTTAGTTTTTTTTTTTTTTTTTT
>NW_012136525.1:2486695-2506594 GCF_000956105.1 Propithecus coquereli | reverse complement strand
GCCGCTCACTCACTGACTCACCCAGAGCTTCTAGTCCCGTAAGCGCCATTCATATTAAGTGCCCTGTGCAGCTGTACCATTTTCTATCTTTTATACCATGTTTTGATTGTACCTTTCTACGTTTAGACATGTTTAGATACACGAATACATAACACTATGTTACAGTTGCCTACAGTGTTCAGTACAGGAACATGCTGTACAGATATGTAGTCCAGGGGCACTAGGCGTACAGCCTAGGTGTGTAGTAGGCACAACATCTTTGGTTTGTGTAAGTACACTCTGATGTTCCCACAATGATGAAATTGCCTAATGGTGCATTTCTCAGAATGTATCTCCATCGTTAAGTGACCCGTAACTGTACATATATCTTATATATGTATCTTCTATTGGTTCTATTTCTCCGAAGAACCCAAACCAATAAATACAGACTTTTGGTACAAGAGTGGTTCCAGAGGAACAAAATTTTCAGGATGAATTTTCTGAATGATTCTGAATTTTCTGGCATGGGCTCTCTAATCTGATTGGATTTAAACATGATGATAACTCTATTTCCCACAGAAAAGAGAGCGCTGATGATCCAGATCTCTATCTGGTGACAGAGATAAGCTAAATATCTCCCCGGGGTGCTCCTAATCAACCACTTAGAAGCAGCAAGGAGCTGGGTGACTGTGTGTGTGATACTGTCAAACATTTTTGGAAAACTAACCTATAATGCAGTTGGCTGGTTGCTTCTATTGTCACCAAAGTGGTGAAAGAAAAGGATGAGCACAGGGATTTGAATTCCCAGTTCAAGAGCTGCCTAAATTACCGGAACAGTCTACGTGTGCCCTACAGGAGACCCTTACCTCCTGTAGCTGTAGGGCTGAGATTGCTGGAATTTAAACACAGAATCTCATCCTGTGGTTGGCTGAATTCCAACACAATTTGAACTTGCAGCCTCAAGGGTGTCTGCAGTTAAAGCGAGGGCACTGATTGGGAAAGAATGGGATCTGGTTCCTTGGAAAGGGGACGTGTGGGAAGACTGTGATGAAGCTGTGGCATTGCGGCCCTAAGTTCTTCTCTCCAGTGAAAGGGGCCTCCTCACCTCCAGTGGAAGCATCCTGTCTGAGGGCGTCAGCTCTGCATCGCCTGAGGAGACCGAAATGGCCTCCCCGAGGCAGCTGCCACGCAAGACCACGTGATTCCTGCAGGAATCATGTCACTGGAAACTCTGCAAGGCATTGGGAGCACGATCACACTGCCTTGGAATAACCAAAAAGAGAAGGACGCATGCTCCTCTCTTTACACTCCTGTCCTCACTCTGCATACTGTGCAGTTTTCCTCCTTAGTGGGCTTCTGTGTAGTGGCGGGGGCTTCTGCCCAGGAGAGGGCACTACTGGGGTGTTACAGTCCTCGCAGGTGTGGAAGTTGTTGGGTGGTAGCAGCAGGAGTGTTTATGAACATGGGGCTGGAGATCCTCGTAAGTGGGTAGAAGGAAGAACCAAAGAGATGTTGACAGGACCCCCATGTGTGTCCACAGGCTGGGAAAATATGGATTATATTTGGGGTTGTGGAAGAGGCTACTAGCTGCCCAGCAAATCCTAATTTGTTTCCCCTCCCCCCTTTTTTTTTTTTTTGAGACAGAGTCTCACTGTCTTGCCTGGGCTAGAGTGCCATGGCATCAGCCTAGCTCACAGCAACCTCAAACTCCTGGGCTCAAGCGATCCTCCTGCCTCAGCCTCCTGGGTAGCTGGGACTACCGGCACGCGCCACCATGCCTGGCTAATTTTTTTTCTATTTTTAGTTGTTTGGCCAATTTCTTTCTATTTTTTTTTTTTTTTCAGTAGAGACAGGGTCTTGCTCTTGCTCAGGCCGGTCTCGAACTCCAGAGTTCAAGTAATCCTCCTGCCTCGGCCTCCCAGAGTGCTAGGATTATAGGTGTGAGCCACCGCTCCCGGCCTCCCCAGCAAATCCTAATTTCTAATTCTGGGCACACACCCTGCAGTTAGGTGTGACCTGTTGAGTCCTAGCCAATGGAATATGAGTAGAGGTTATGTGTCCCACATGTGGGCCTGGCCCATAGAAACCTCCTACTGTGTGATCGTCCATATGTCCTTTTCTCACAGTGACCCTGGAAGGAATGTTCTGAGGATGGCAGGGCCTTTGCTGTCCTGGGTCTGTGTAGAACAAGCTCCACTGACAATCAGGAACCATCTTGGACTCTTTGTGTGGTTGGACGATAAACTTCCATTATGTTTTTGCCAAAATAGTTTGTAGACATATTTGTAATAGAAGTTAGCCTACCTAATTAATCCAGGGGCTCATCTAAGGTTTTATATAACCTGCTACCATGTATACCTGCAGCATGGGTGTTCAGGAATGGAAACAGAGGCTCAGGGATCACTGCAGATTTTTGAGAATACTAGTCAGCTATGATGAGGCTGAACATGAAAATGCCTCGGGCCAGTGTAGGGTGCTTGGCAGGATTTTCAAAAGGGAAGAAAACATGACTGCAGCTAATAGAGCTTTCTAGGAATGGTAGCAGAAAGTGGGGCTTCCTGTAAAGTATTCTTTCAGTCCTTTAACTTGGACACTGAATTCAGAAAAGGCCAAAGCTTTTCCTAGAGAAAGAGATACAAAGTGTGTGAGAGGAGCCAGTTCAGTTTATTGCTGAATAATGATATTGTCCTAAAACTTAGTGCTTAAAGCATCAATGTTCGTTTTTTAAAAAATTATCTCTCATGGTTCTGGGTGCTCACTGGGCTAGGTGATTGTCACTTAGGGTGTCTTGTGTAGCTGCGGTCAGAAGGGGCTGAGGTATCTTGATAACTTCTCACCTCAGATGCCTGGTGTTGAGGTTGATGCTGATTGACAGCTGCAACCTGGGGGCTGGGGCTGGGAGGTTCAGCCAGAACCCCTACATGTGGCCTGGGCTTGGCACCTGGGTTCTGAAGAGTGTCCCAAGAAGACTGGGCGGGTGCTGGCTGGCCTTTTCTATTAACAATCTAACTTATGAAGCCATGCGGAGTCCACTGTACTCTTTATTGGTTGCAGCCATCACAACCCCCACCCCCAGTCACATTCAAGGGAAGAGGTGACATAGACCCCACCTCTCAATGGCAGGAGTGTCAAGGAGTTTTGGGACATGTTTAAAAACTATTAAACTACTATAGCTACTATCATTGGACTTTAACACAATTTTCTCAACTCTTCCAGGCAGCCTCTTGGATTTCCCCTTAACCAGATGCAGTATCTTTCTCCTTTCGACTCCCAAGCCCTTTGTTATACTTCTTTCATGCTGCCTAACTTACGCTACCTTGTGCTGCGGCTCTGACCCTCTCATCTTTGTATCCCGAGCGGCACCTAATCTAGTCTTTGTGTGCTTCGTAAGCCATGAATGTGGCTTTAGTTATTAGTGCTACTTGGGTGGGGACCAGAGCAGCTCTCCCAAACTGGCTTTGCCTTTTTACCGCTCTTTTCCCACACGTCCTTTCTTTTATTTTCTGCTATAGTCACTTTATTTCTTCTGATAGATTCTTACATTCTTTTCGTATAACTTTTCTTGGTCAAAAAAATATATCGGTAAACTATCCTATTTTAGTTTCATTGAACAACACACGAATTGATACCTTGGCAAGCACTGTTTGTGCCTAGAGTCCTTGACAATATTCTAGATCCCAAGTGTGTCGTAAAGGGGGATTCTCTTCCTTACTCTGGGTGTTTCCTTGTGGAAATACCTCCTGCCGGGAGGCTGAGTTCTGTGTGAGCCACAGAGAACTAGGGAGATCCTAGCTTTAATTTGTGAGCATCCTGCTTCGGTAGAGAGTGCTAGGCTGGCAAATTCCACCTACATTCAGGGCCGAGGAGGAAATTGTGGAAGGACTGACCTGAAATTCAAGTGGCTTGTTCACAGACTTGCCAGTGGAAAATTCTCCAAAAGTTACCGGGTAGGTTTCAAGGTGATACAGTTATTGTAGATGGGTTTGCTGGTATTGCCTGTGTCCTTAAGGTCACCCTAACTTTGTTATTGAAATTAAAAAGTGGAAGAAAATCTAGCATCAGGGCATCTGGCAGAGGTATTTGTCCTTACCTAGGGGGACAGGCCTCAGAGCTTCAGCAACAACCTCAGTTCGAGAATCTGCTGAGGGTGCTTTCTCCAGCCGAAACACACATGGGGATGAAAGGAAAGCCCTCCCTAGGAGGAAGGCTTTTTAGGTCTTAGTGATTTCATAAAAGAGGCTGTGGCAGAAGCCATAAACGCAGCACATGATTGAAAACGTCTATCCTCTTCCCATTGCGGAGTAAATGTGGAGATGGGGCTAGGAGAGCTCACCAGCAGTGTGGTGCCAGGAGCTCGGGACTCATGGGGGAAATGGGAATTAAAAAGTTCCATGTAGGAGGGTCCCCATATGACAGAATGCCCAAACCGACCTTTTTCTACATGCTTTGCCCCTGGTGTTTCTGTTCACAGGACATGGAATCCGAACCATTGACATAGGCTGTCTGGCATCAAGGTGAGGTTTTTAAGTAAGATTAAGATTTTCTCCTCTTTTACTGTGACAAGGGGTCTTGTGGCATCTGTGGAGTATGTATCTTGCTCTGTAAACCTGTCTTGCTCTTGCTCTATAATCTTATCTTGCTCCCCCTCAGTAAATTTCACCTCGTGCTTGCCTTAAAAAATTTTTCTTTTCCTCCTTCCTTCAGATAGTGTTGAATTTCTTCTTCAGGCTTTGGCAACATTAAGTACTGTGTTCTGGACATAAAATTTTAATTTTGTCTGGGATGATTGCTTTGGGGTCTGGGAGTGCCTCGTTTTCTAAATTTTGTGGTTGTGGGGCTAGTGTTGTGATATTCTTGTGTCTCATTAACTATTTTGGACTTTTACAAACCGAGTTTCTTGGAAGGTGGCCTTGGGACTCACCCTGTCTCTGGAAGCTTGGAGGAACTAACCCAGTCCAGCCCAGGCTGCAGCTACTGAAAGAACCACACCTCTGCCAGGGCGTTGGAGACCCTCTAGCTGAGATTAAATACAAATACAGATTGGGATTGATGGTCTTGTGACTTTAACATAGAAATTTTGGACTTCAGTTACTTTTGACTGTAATGTCTTAGTTTTAGTTTGCGATGGGATTTGAACTTTAATTTTGGAGTTTGATAATGAGAGGGTTTTCTGTTATTGTTCAAATTAGAGACACTTCTTTATTATTGGCATTTCATTGTTGGAGCTTCCTTGTTTTTTTTTGAGACACAGTTTCCCTCTGTTGCCCAGATTAGGGTGCAGTGACGTCACTATAGCTCACTGCAACCTCAAACTCCTGGGCTCAAGCGTTCTTCTTGCCTCAGCCTCCCGAGTAGCTGGGACAACAGGCACACACCACCATGCCTGGCTAATTTTTTCTATTTTTAGTAGAGACGGGGGCCTTGCTCTTGCTCAGGCTGGTCTTGAACTCCTGAACTCAAGCGATCCTCCGACCTCAGCCTCCAAGACTGCTAGGAGCCCAGGCGCCCAGCCTGTGAGCTTCTTAATGCCATTTTTAAATCTCATTTCAGATCTCCGATAGCTATCTTAGATAACATGGCTGGATGACATTTAAGATGGGAAATGGAACAGGAAGTGAATTTCCTTGGATGAAGAATATATTTAATGTTGCCATATTGTTCAGAATCACTTTGGAGCTTTGGGGCCGATGGTGTGGAGGACACAGAAGAGGAGCGGTGGGTGGCGTTGGTGTGTGGCTCTATGAGTGCGAGAGCAGGGCTGCCCCTGTTAGCTTCCTGATCACCTCCTGCAGGTGGACGGCTGTGCCCTGGGTGATCATATCGTCTTAACTGTCAAGACTATCAGGTTCAAGAAGAAAAACCTTGGGAATGTTAGTGGAGAAATGTTCCTATTAGTACTGACAGATCTTTCCTGAAGGGGAGAGACAGCTCCCTGGCATGACTCTCCCTGCCACTCTCCGTCCCTCACTTTGCCTGGGAAGGTGGAGTAACTTCTCCAACTGTGAAGATGGGAAGAGTAACCGGCTTAGCCCTCCTTCCTCCTGGGAGAAAGCTGTCTGCAGGGAGGTGTGTTCTCTACGTGGGGAGGCCTCGCCTGGCCCAGCGTTGCCTGTGTCTAGAAGGGTAATTCTGTCTAAGTCTAGGGTTCGGTTAGCCCCCATTTGGCTTCTACACTAAGCTACTTCCTCTATCTTGGCCTTTATTGCTATCGAAGGTAATATTTTGACCTCATTTGCTGCTTTTGTTTTATTTCTCCATTTCTCTAGAACTTGAAAGGGGAAGAGGGATGCTATTTATTTAGGCCCCTCGGAGACCCTAACATTGTGAATACGATAGTTACTCTGAGTAACACTAGTGATTATTTTCTAAATATCCTATTCATATTTATATACACCTGTGTCATTGGTTAATATTAACATGTAAGGTTTTAATTTTTGGTTTGTGTATCGGCATTATCACATCAGCTGGGGTTCGGGTGACCCTCAGGGTGATAATAAGCACCTCGTTTTAATGAATCCCCATAGTACTGGGCAGATTATGTAACATGCCCCCTGCTCTTTCTAGGCTGTCATTGTGAGAGGTCTTGGCCTTAGTTCTTGCTGAACTGGGGAAGGAGGCAGGGGCCTGAGGTACCGTTACATATGTGATTTGTTGTCTTCTTGAGATTTAGAGAGAGAAAGAATATATTTCACTTTGATGGCAAAATTGCAGACGGGAAGACAAAATGCAGGAGAGGGTAGGAGAGAGTCTAACTCTACCGGCAAGATCAGGCAGTGTTGAACTCAGAAGGAAAAGGAGAAAAAGCCCTGGACAATTTGATAAGATGCCCTTTTTTTCCTTGCTATGTACTGAAGCATGCTCTTGATGAGGATGCAGCTGCTGCTACTGCTGCTGGTGGTGTTTGGAGATAATGTCGTTTGTTATTTATTAAAGGCTGACTACTGAGTATCAGATAAATGCTAATGCTTAGCGTACATTATTTTGTTTAGCCTTGGCCGCAATAGGCCCTGACAGTAATAGCTGTGTCTGATAGTAGGTGATATTATTCCCATTTTACACATGATGAAGCCGAAGCTCAGAGAGGCAAAGTAACTTTTTCAAGGTGGCACAGCTGAAAGCGTCTAGTGAATGGTTAGAATTCACTTTGGCTCGTTCATTCGATCAGCCATTTCTTAGGTACTCACTCAGCATGTTGTGTCAGCCATTGTTCTTAGTGCAAGCAACAGAGACCAAGTCTGGTTGATTTTAGCAGAAGAGGAATTTAGTAAAGTGATTCTGAATTACTCACAGAAATGCCAGGAGAGCCGCGTGTGGAAGCTTCACAGCAGGGACCGTGGTCAGAACCCGGCTGCCTCTGTTGCCACTGCCTTGGTCCTGTCCCAGACTCTTTGGCTTGCAATGCCCACCCACTGCAGCTGGAATCTGGGTGCTGCTGTGAACATCACCTCCTCCTCCATCTTGCTGCAGCTGCCACTGTCCCCAGGGGCTCTGTGGTCCCTACTTCTTGGCATCTCCGCCTCTGGATTCAAAGCCTGGGCCTGTGATGAATGCCACGTGCGTGCGTGGGCCTGCTCCAGAGCTGCTGGGGTGGAGTTGGGACATGTTTCCTGCACCCTCATCTTCTCTCTTGGGAGGTTGGCTCAGCTCCCAAGACTCATATGACGAGGAACTCCCCAAATGCGGCAAAGGGGTTTGATGGTAGGCAGCCGGAGGAACAACACGTGGTTGCATGTATGTCTACTGCGTGTGTGACACTGTTGGACATGGCGGGCAATACAAAGATGGATCAGACCCAGAGCCTGCCGTCAGAGACCTTACCGCTCACAATTATCTTCCTTTTCACAGGCACATTTATTCGGCGTCATAGTGTGCAAAGTTTGTTCACTCTGATGGTTTTATTAGGTTCCCCGACAGCCATGTGGGGTAGCAGAACTGATATGATCTCTGTTTTATCTTTGAAGACGCTGGGAAGTTAGGTGATGGGCCTAAGGCCTCGCCACTGGTGAGCAGCAGGGCGAGGACTGGAACCTGTCTCTGACTCCAGGCGGGTGCTGAGCCAACCAGGGGTAAGACTTGCGCACAGATACCACGCTTCTCCGCTTCTAAGGCAAACAATTTCCCCCCACGTTTTCTCACTCCTGGGATCAGGATGCATCTTACGATCCCTGGCATATCATCGTTTAATTGCAGCTTTTTTGTTCCTGGTGCGATATAAAATAATGGAGCATCTTCAGTTGATGAATCTTAGATTATCAGAATGCAGCCACTAAGATGGGAGTAGAAGGGACACAGAGGAGGCCTGAGGGACGGGGAGGCTCTGTGGAGGGATCGCACAGGCCCGCAGGCCCTTATCTGCAATTCTGAACTCCAAAGGACTCTGAAAAAAAGTAGTTTTTTTTTTCTTTTCCAAATTTGGCACCAAAACTCATTTGTCAACAAAACCTGACCTGAACCGATGTAAAGTAATTTATAATCTTTACTTATTCCACTTACTGTGAAGATTAATATGTTTAGCTGCAGACATATCAATGTTTGACAGTGGAGTGTTATCCCAGTCCCTGGGGGCAGGTGGAGGAGCAGGTGTTATCTATTTTGGGTCCGTGTACTGTATTGCCTTTTAAAAGTCTATAAAATTCTGTATTTCAAAACACATCTGGACCCAAGAGTTATAGATATGGGGTTGTATCTGAAATGGGGCTTGACTGGTGGGTAGAATTTATTTATTTTTAATTTTTATTTTTTTAGAGATAGGGTCTTGCTTTGTCACCCCAGCAGGAGTGCAGTGGTTTGATCACAGCTCACTGCAACCTTGAATTCCTGGGCTCAAGTGATCTTCTTGTCTCAGCCTCCCAAGTAGCTGGGACTACAGGTGTGCACCACCAGGCCTGGCTAATTTATTGTTTTTTGCAGAGATGGGGTCTCACTATGTTGTCCAGGCTGGTTTCTAACTCCTGGCCTCTAGTGATCCTCCCACCTTGGCCTTCCAAAGTGCTGGGATTACAGGTGTGAGCCACTGCACCTGGCCCAGTGGGTAGAATTTAGATGTTTGGAGATGTGGAAGGGATTTTAGGGAGAGGAAAAAGCATCACCCCATACCAGCTTGGGTCTAGATGTAAGTCATTATCCAACCATTAAATATGCCTTAAAGCAGAGATGACTTGCATTTCTGATAATTACGCTCCCTTAATTCATGATTCATACGCAACTGGAGGGTTGGACCTTCTGAGTTTGGCTTTCCCCTTTAGTATCAATCCCCTCCTTTTCCCACAAATCACCTGACTTCCCTGAAAACTCTGAAACACACCCTTTGGCTGAAAAAGAGCATTAAGCAATCGGTGAAATTCCCCATTCCTCCTTTCTCCTCTGGAGCCCTGGCTAGAGGAATGTCACGCCAGGGGAGGAGGATGCTGTCCTTGTTTCAAAAGCAGAGGGAGCTCCAAGATCAAGGCTGAGCTACCCTTTCCCCATATCACAGTCTCCCAGCCCCCTCTGTTTAGATCAGAGAATTTCAGACATGCACACTCTGGTAGGGAATCGCGTGAACAGAACCGGGACGGGGAGGCCAGCGGGAGGTTCCTGCAGAGGGAGCATCCAGGCCCGGTGCTGCCGTCGCTGGGAGCTGGCAGGGTCACCCAGCATGCCCACTGGCAGGAGCGAGAGGACTGGCCCGCTTGCTCCCATCAGCTTCTGAAGGTAAAACCTTAAAAACAAAGAGCAGAGCTTTGATGGAGGAGAAGAGAAAGGCAGAAAACCTCACGCAGGAGGGTTAGGGCAAAGCTGGAGCTCCGAAAAGGGCAGAATCAAAAACGACTGAATATAGACAACCTCTTTCTCTTAGGCTCGCCCCGTGCATCCCCACTTCACCCTCCTACCAACCGCTGTTTCCAGGGTTAAAAACAATTTTTGGAAGATTTTTCTAGGAACTGTGGGAAGATAACTTGTCTTTTTAGTAAAGGGGAAAAAACCAAAGAAACCCTGGAAAACTCATGCGGGACCTGCCCTTTCCCACCTCTCCTTTTCTGTCATGCTCCTTGTCACTTGGCTGCCCCTTTTGTCCTTCCCCACGCAAGCCTGCCTCAGTGGGGCAGCACTCCCCTTCTCTGGCCACTTGTCCCAAGGTCCCTGCCTTCCCCTAGTGACAGAAGCTCACGCCTCCATCAATGGTCGTTGGGAGCATCAGCAGAGATACATGCAGTAAAAACACAGCAAAGGGAGCAGGTTCACAGCCATAAGGGGTCACTGTGGAAGGGGAGGGAGGACTGTCCCAGACGGACGGTCATGATGTGCACAGACCCCTGAAAACCGGGTGGAAATGGGGACATTTTTCTGTGAGGGCAGGAGAGAGGCAGATAGAACGGGGGTGGGGTGGAGGAGGAGAGCAGAGGAAAACCGGGACAAGGTCCAGAGAAGAAATGGGAGAAGGATAGATTTAGTTCTCGTCTTGCAAATTAATTGCGGTCAGACCAGGGAGGGTGTGAGGGGCCTGGTGCCCTGTGGTGATAATTAGTGACACGGCTCTGCTTAACCTCTGTGTTCTTCTCACGAAGGTGACACTGAACCGCAGGTGACCTGTCACCACCAAAACAGGTGCCTGTGTTTGTCAGATAAGTACATCCAGGCCTGCCACCCCTTCAGCTCCAAAGTCCAGAGGTGCAGAGAGCTGGCACCAAGAGGCGGGCAGCTCACCAGGACGGACACATCGCCAGAGATGTGGTAAGTGGTGGAGGTCTCTGGAGATGTACGTGGTCTCCGTTCCCTTCATCTTCTCAAGAAAAGGGCTCCTATCCGAGCCTGGTTTTTGGTTTGACCTAAGCCTTTTCAGTATTCCAACCTGAGATTCTCCTCCATGGCCTGTTGACCACCCTACTCCTTTCCCCTTCCTTGCGCCTGTGACAAAGGTGAGAGCTCTGCTCTAGGCTGCTAGTACTTGGGTCACCCACCTCTCTCTGCCTTTTTTTTCAGGTGCGTTGTCCTGTTTTCTCTTTTGGCATCAGTTTGTGCCGAGCCTACCATGTATGGGGAGATCCTGTCCCCTAACTATCCCCAGGCATACCCCAACGAGGTAGAGAAATCTTGGAATATAGAAGTTCCCGAAGGGTACGGGATTCACCTCTACTTCACCCACGTGGACATCGAGCTGTCAGAGAACTGCGCATATGACTCGGTGCAGGTATTCACGAGCACACGAGGAACAGAGGCGGGAGACCAGGGCTGGGTGGTGGAATAAGGACGCAGGAGGGAGTGGCACAGGCACATGGTGCACTGGTGTCAGGTAGCCCTAAGGGGGTAAACCTTTTACTCTCTCTGTCCCCTTTTCTCTCACCTCCGTACCAAAATATTACCCCTTCCTAGCTTCATTTTGACTCTTCTCTTAGATAACGTCAGGAGGCGTTGAAGAAGGGAGACTCTGTGGACAGAGGACCAGCAAGAATCCCAACTCCCCCATTGTGGAAGAATTCCAAGTACCATACAATCAACTCCAGGTGACCTTTAAGTCAGACTTTTCCAATGAAGAGCGTTTTACTGGGTTTGCTGCATACTACGCTGCCATAGGTAAGGCTCACCCTTTTGTATGTGCCTTACCGACTTAGCTCAAACACTAGAATTGGGAAGAATACAGAGCAACACATTAAATGAGAAGTCTGTTCATAATTCTTACAAAGTGTTGACTTGCCCTGGGTCCCCTTGTGGAATTCAAACACATGATCGTACCTTGGTGGTGATGATGACATGCATGGCAGCGATAGATAATAAACAGTAGGCTATTGAGAACCACTATGAACTGGGTACTATATTGGGGATTTTACCTATTTTAACATAGTCTTCACTTCAACTCACTTCAACTTTCCTTATCTTTCTGTAAAGATAAGGAAAGTGAAGACTAGGAAAGTTAATAACTTGCCAAGAATCACACAAGTAAGGTGTGGTATTCCAACCCGTTCACTATGTGGCATTCGTACCTTCAAGTTCTGGGTGCTTCTACATCTATCTCCAGGTTAGAATGAAGTTAGAACACAAAGGCAAACTATTGTTTAGATTTGGTAGAAGTACTGACATCATGTAAAGCAAAGACCGTACTAATTAGTCCTCCCTGCGGAAGACACTGCCACGATGCTGGGCCTGCAGAGGGTTGTCTCCGGAGCTGAAACGCTCCGTCCGTGAGCACAGTCAAGGGTGTCTGGCGTTAAGAGCTCCCTTATGGCTGTGCAATGGTAGGGCTCAGCTCTGGCACCGCATTTCAGGAGAGGAATGTGGGATAATACCGTCCTGAAATGTAGTTCCTTGAGGGTCTTCAAGCAATGCGCCTTTCTTAGTTTTTCTTCCCCTTGCAGTTTTGGGTTTAACCTCATTCTCTCTTCTCAGTGTCTGTTCTTGACGTCAGTGTCTCTCTCCTCTTTGTAGATGTAAATGAGTGCACAGATTTTGCTGACGCCCCCTGTAGCCACTTCTGTAACAACTTCATTGGTGGTTACTTCTGCTCCTGCCCTCCGGAATACTTCCTCCATGCCGACATGAGGAATTGCGGAGGTGAGCGTGGCGTGGAGAGCCGCGTGCTCCCTGGGATTTGGAATGGCTTGAGGCCGCAGAAGGAGCTTTGTCCACCCTTCCAGTTTTGATTAGGCCCAGCCTTCTTTTGGCGTCTATTCTCAGTTACTCATAAGCTGAGGGGGAGCCACAGAGGGGAGGAAGACAAGGCCACAGGGTAGAGTTAGTTCACTGGAGAAGAGAGAGAGACACCTGCGAAGAGCCTGCCGGGGGCCGTTCATCACCACGACGGGCTCCGTCATAAGCACGGGGGGAAGCCTAATGGGCGCTGGCTGTTCCTCCCGGTATGTGTGGGTGTGTGACTGCTCCGCGTGCGCTCTGGTCAGGGTGTGGATCCCAGGCTAGTCTGGATGGAGGACTGTCAGCGTGTGGGAGAAGGAATCCTAGAACAGGGCAGGAGCTCCTCTGCTTCACTCTACATTTCTTCTTCTGTCTCTTTTTCTCCCTCAGTCAATTGTAGTGGGGACGTATTCACGGCACTGATTGGGGAGATCGCAAGTCCCAATTATCCCAATGAATACCCAGAGAACTCACGGTGCGAATACCAGGTCCTGCTGGAGGAGGGGTTCCAAATAGTGGTGACTGTGCAGAGAGATTTTGACGTGGAGCCGGCCGATTCAGACGGAAACTGCCCTGACAGTTTAGTTGTGCGTGATGGTTGGTTAATTCCCCCTCCCCAAACTCACACGGAGAGAGTTCTCCTTGAAGACAAAGTTGTCTTTTCTCCTGCCCCCTATTTTCCTGTTTTTCCTTCTTCTTATTTTGTATTACATTTACTACCTCCCTTCTTTTTACCCCCACTCCCATTTTACCTTTTCTTTAGTTCTTTCTTTCTTCTCATTTCATCATTTTGTTTCCTTTCAGTTTGTTGCAGGAGATCAGCAATTTGGTCCTTACTGTGGTAACGGATTCCCTGGGCCACCAAACATTGAAACCGGGAGTAATGTTCTTGTTATCATATTCCAAACCGACCTAACAGGGCAAGGAAAAGGCTGGAAACTTCGTTACCATGGAGAACGTGAGTAACCTAGAAGTGCTCTTTGGTTGGGGATACCAAAGTCCCTGGACGATGTAGAATCAAAACAGGTAGCTTGTTGTTTGGATAGAATACTGAGATACTTCACTTCCTCAAGAAAATCTAAATCTGTCAATGGTTTCCAGAAATGCCTCTAGCTCTGGTAATCCCTCAGCTGGACCTGAGAGGGCAGACGGCTTGGGGTGGTTAGTAGTAATGCCATGTTGCTGTAGACATCTGCCATATTGGAATGTTAAGCATCAGGACTGAGGACAACTGGATGATTTTGGAAAGTGTGAAAATGATGTAAATTGGATAGAGAGTCTCCAACTATTTAGTAAATTTTTTTTCTGTCCCAATTTGTGTTGTTTCCAAGCAATCCCCTGTCCTAAAGAAGACACTGCCAATTCTGTTTGGGAGCCTGAGAAGGCAAAATATGTGTTTAAAGATGTGGTGAAGATAAGCTGCCTGGAAGGGTCTGAGGTTGTGGAGGTAAAGTACCACCTGGGCTTCTCCCCATCCCGCCCCAGGTCACGGTGAGCGCACTGAAATTGTTGAGTCCTTCACCTAATGTACTTGTTTGGTCAAAGGATCACACCTTTTCCATAAGCAGAACAGCTTAAGATCTTTTGTTCTTCCTTGTGAGCCCTGGCCCCTTGGCCGGCTTGGCATTCTCTCTCTCCTGTCTTCCTGGGGGTGGGAACTGACACCCTGGGGCAAAGCTGCCTTTCAGCCCCATCTCCTGGGTCCTTTGGGTTGTTCTGCTAAGATGTCTCCAGGCTTCTTGCGATGAGGACTCCTCATGGATCCAAGGCCAGAGATCAATTCCATTTTTGATTTTGCTTTTCCACATCTCTCTTTATAAGTTAATGGTGATGTCTATCATTCTCCAGGGAAGCGTTGGCTCAACGTCTTTCTATTCTACTTGTCAAAGCAATGGAAAGTGGAGTAATTCTGAACTGAAGTGTCAACGTACGTGTCTCCTCAAAGTGGAACTTTTTTCCCCCTCCCAAAGGGAACTGAAAGAGCAGCACATCTAAATTCAAATGCATGGTTTCCTCTTAGGCTTGTGAGAGAGTGGCTTGGGTTTTTGAAGGGAAGCCAGTTGTGGAGGCTTTTCTAGTCCCAGCCCTGATCTGGTCCCAGGCCAGCTAGACAGGCAGGTTTCTTCCCAGGAAAGGAACTGTGGGATTGGTAGAGCTAACAGCCCCCTGCGGGTGCATTCCTGGCTTCCACGGGGCCCTCCACCAACCACTGAGAACCAAGTTCCTTCTTGCAGCTTTCAAGGGGCCATCTGGGTTGGCAAGTCTCGGTGGCTAGGGAGTTGAGTGATGCCAGTTGGGAAGGATGGCCAGAGGGAGGCTGGTGTGGAAAGAGTCATCCCAGGTGTGCTTATGGGTATGGAGTGGGGAAGGAGTGAGGTTGGAACGGGCCCCGTGACTCTTCCTGGGAGGAAGTGGCTGTCCTGACCATCAATCTCCTGCCTTCCTCTTGTAGCTGTGGACTGTGGCACTCCTGAACCCATTCAGCACGGTAAAGCCGAAGATCCAGAAAGTACTTTGTTTGGTTCTGTCACTCGCTACACTTGCGAGGAGCCGTATTACTACATGGAAAATGAAGGCAGTGGTAGGTTTCTCCTACTAGAGAAAAGAGAGAGAAAGAGTGAGAAGGTGTTCGATGGTGAATTGCACAGTCTTTCTGGGTCAGAGAGAATTTGTAGAGAAATGAGGGAGATGGGACAGACATCACTCATTCCCTGGTGTGGTCTAAGGATACAGTTTTCACATGGAGCAGGATACACGGTCCCTAGGATCATTCTTAGGGAGTCATAGAGGTCACCAACTCAGCTCCACAGCTGCAGCAGGAATTCCCCTACAACATCCGTTTCATATGGTTATCCTCTCTCTGGCCAGTTAGTTCATGTAAAACCCAGAGGAGCAATGCTTCTAGCTTCAAGTCACCATGCTATTATGACCGGCTTTCTTTTTTTTTTTTTTTGAGACAGAGTCTCACTGTGTTGCCCGGGCTAGAGTGAGTGCCGTGGTGTCATCCTAGCTCACAGCAACCTCAAACTCCTGGGCTCAAGCGATCCTCCTGCGTCAGCCTCCCGAGTAGCTGGGACTACAGGCATGTGCCACCATGCCCGGCTAATTTTTTCTATATATTTTTAGTTGTCCAATTGATTTCTTTCTAATTTTAGTAGAGACGGGGTCTCGCTCTTGCTCAGGCTGGTTTTGAACTCCTGAGCTCAAACAATCCGTCCGCCTCGGCCTCCCAGAGAGCTAGGATTACAGGTGTGAGCCACCGCGCCCGGCCTATGACCGGCTTTCTTGATATAGAGCCTTGGTTGTGCTAGATGAAGGGCTGGATTAGACACAATACATCTCACTACATCGCTTTTTATTTGATTCAATTTTTTTTTGAATCTCGCTCTGTTGCCCTGACTAGAATGCAGTGGCGTCTTTATAGCTCACCGCAACCTCAAACTCCTGGGCTCAAGTGATCCTCCTGCCTCAGCCTCCCAGGTAGCTGGGACTACAGGTGTGCATCACCACACCCTGCTAATTTTTCTATTTTTTGTAGAGATAGAGTCTCGCTCTTACTTAGGCTGGTCTTGAACTCCTGACCTCAAGCAATTTTCCCGCCTTGGCCTCCCAGAGTGCTGGGATTACAGGTGTGAGCCACCGTGACTGGCCTTTGATTTGATTTCGTTTTATTTGATTTTTGTTTTCTTTTCCCACTTGAAGCATTTTCCCAATCTCTACCATAACCCTTCTTCCTTTTGCTTTGGAGACTTTTCCTTCCCTTCTCCTGGCAGGATAGAGGCCTGAGGGACAGTTTGGGAGATGATCTCAAGAGTTTTTTCAAGCTGATTTGATCTGATTCCCTACTCAAATCTGGAAGAACTGAGGCTCTGAATGAAGGGGAAGAGACAAGATGTGGTGGTGAGCGTGACCGGTGTTCTCTGTGCTATTTCAGGGGAGTATCGCTGCGCCGGTAACGGGAGCTGGGTGAATGAGGTGCTGGGCGCGGAGCTGCCGAAATGTGTTCCAGGTAATCAGGGCTTAGGCTGGGGAGGAGACATAGCCACAGGTGAGGGCTAGTGGGCGTCACCTTCTGAAAGTAGCTGTAATCCTCTTGGGAAAAAACTTAAGGGTCCGGGCCTACCGGAGTCCAGCTCAGTGAGGAGGCAGCAACGCTGGGTGGGGGCCTGCCAGGGCCCTGGGGAAGTCCTTCAGCCACACTGAGTCAGGCCGGCTGGGAGGAAACAGAAAAGCCAGTTGGTGGCAGAGTCAGGGCCAGTTAGGTTTGGTAACGCAGTGGTGAAGGGACATAGAATTGCTGAGATCAGGGCCTGAAAGTTGAGAGTGAGGAATCAACACCCAGAAACCAGACTAGTTAAATCGCCTAGATATTAGATGAAAAGTGTACACGGCAACAAGATACAGAGGATACAACAAATGGGGCGTGCAGGGAGCTCAGAGTTGAGTAGGTGGCCGGGACAAAACCAGGATAATAATAGTCATCCTGGGAGTAGCAGCATTATCAGGAGCCGGGAACTGGGCTGATTCGTTGCATTTAGTGTCTCGTTCGCGTCCTTGTGACAGCCCTGTGAGGAGGGTGTTCCTGGTCTCATTTGAGAGATGAGTGGATTGAGTGTAAGCCCTGGAGTTAGCAAGTAGCAGGGGTGGGCTTTGATCAACTCAGGTCCATCCACACTGTCCAGTGAGGGATTTGGGTAAGTGGCTTCATCTAAAATTCAGTTATACGGGGAATGGCAAAGCCGTCACACCTGGAACCAGGCACTGGGGAGTGAGAGGCCACGACCAAAGCAGGGCGCCCTCTCTTCACTTCCCAGGCTGACCTGTGGGTTACGAGGAGGGACGCAGGGGCAATCAGGACTCCAGTAAAGAAGGCGACAGGGTTTGATCTGGGCATCAGAAGGAGGCAGAGAGGAAAGAGTTTCCCAGCACTGGCTCCCGGTTGGGCCCCTGGCCTCCTGTGCCGAGCCTGCGGCGAGACGTGTCTCCAGAGGGGCCGAGTGCGAGGCATGAGCGCGTGTGGATGAGTCCTGTGCACACGGCCTCCGTTCAACCAACCTCTCCCATAAGCCCACTTGTGGCATCGGCAAAGTGGGAAGTTTAGGTAAGGCCAGGATGAGTCAGGTATTGAGAAGGTTGACCAAATAGGGTTGGCCATGTCATACTAGAGAGCTCTGCAGCCCAGCAGGAAAGTATGTGAGTGGCTGGAGGATTTGCAGGAGGCTGGCGTCTTTCCTGCTCCTTCCCCACCTCGCTCTTATTCCTTCCTAGTCTGCGGAGTCCCCAGCGAGCCCTTTAAAGAAAAACAGAGGATCTTTGGAGGATCTGATGCCAAGATTCAAAGTTTCCCCTGGCAAGTCTTCTTTAAGAACCCGTGGGCTGGCGGGGCTCTTATTGGCGAGCACTGGGTGCTGACGGCTGCCCACGTCGTGGAGGGAAACCAGCAGCCGCTCATGTATGCCGGGTCCACCTTAGTGCGGACCTCGCATCTGGACGATGCCCAGATGCTCGTTGCTGAACGTGTGTTTATTCATCCGGGCTGGGAGCCGCTCGATGACGTAGACAAACGGAAGAATTTTGATAATGACATTGCACTGGTGCAGCTGAAAGACCCGGTGGAAATGGGACCCACTGTCTCCCCCATCTGCCTACCGGGCACCTCCTCCGAATATAACCCTTCAGTCGGAGACCTGGGGATGATCTCAGGTTGGGGCCGAACGGAGAAAAGAGATCGTGCTATCCATCTCAAAGGGGCAAAGTTACCGATAGTTCCTTTATCAAATTGCCAACAGGTGAAAAAGAAAAAATCCAATGTGGATGTAGAGTCCTACATTTTCACTGATAACATGATCTGTGCTGGTGGAGAGAAGGGCGTTGATAGCTGTAAAGGGGACAGTGGTGGGGCCTTCGTTCTACAGGACCCCAATGAGAAGAATCCCAAATTCTATGTAGCTGGCCTGGTGTCCTGGGGACCCGAGTGTGGGACCTATGGGCTCTACACACGGGTAAAGAACTATGTTGACTGGATAATGAAGACTATGCAGGAAAATAGCCCCGGTAAGGACTAAGCCATACACATGCCACCAGCCTCGCCAAGGGGCACGACCAATCCATTGCTCTCAGTTCCTCTCAATCGTCCTATTATTTCACTATGACTGAGAGAAGACATGCGAATATCATTTAAATAGAACTTGATTGTCACAATACCTGGCTGGAGGTAGAATTTGATCACAGAATTGTGTTGGTCCTTTAGTTGTGGTCTGAATCTGTGGGATCCTCTCCCCCGAATACCTACTGTAGATAATATGGGAGGGGCACTCCTATTTTGAGCTATTCCACAGGGATACCTTAATTTTTTGTTTCCTCTTTATCCATTTGAAATTCCATTTACTTTACCATTTTTAGTGTCCATTGTCTACTTATAATAAAGCATGTTTATAATCCAATTCTGGCTGACTTACTTTATTCCACATCAAGATCTCAGAACCACAGTGGGATGAGATGCCTGAGTTCGGCTGTTATGTCACTGAACTCAGGCATCTAGTAACTAATACTTAATTGTCATGAAAATAGGGAATTCAGCTTCTCTCCTCTCTTCCAACTGAGGTTTACTGAATATTGTGGATTAGTGTGAACATCACCAGTGGAAAGCACCACATTCTGCTGTTGAAACTCGTAAAATGTACGTGAACCTCATTCAGAAGTCCGTGTACAATGGTTAGCATTGGCTGTTTAAGATCTTCTTTAAGTATAAATGGTTTTCATATGTCACCGGAAAATTAATTTCCCTTTAATACTCATTTGTGTAATATAATGCAATGTTATGACTTCATAAAAAAAGAAAAACCAAAGAAGTTTTAAATTGCTCTTGTCTGCTTTCCTGGTGGTTTTGATCAATTTGTCAGTCAGGCAACAATGTCCTCATTAGCTAGAACTCTGTACCAAAATGTTACAGTTGAAAGCCTGGTGAGGGTGGGCCCCAAGAATCTTCTGTCTGTTTTCCACAGGAAGGAAAAGAAAACTCCTCCCCAAAGAGGATTAGTGATGAAAATGACCAGAGTAGAGACTTAGCATGTTTTAGACTGAGGACAGGAGAGCTATCTTAGGGTGCCTTATGAGGATTGAGAATAAGTATTGAGGAGGATGCTGGCCTGTTTGATGTGACATGTGGCTTTCAGGAGAGCAGTTTTTACCAGAAGCCAAAAAAGGTGCGTTTGGGGCCCATCAAGAAAGAACTTTGTCGAGACCATCCTGAGCAAGAGCGAGACCCCGTCTCTACCAAAAAATAGAAAGAAATGATCTGGACAACTAAAAATA
>NW_012136525.1:2476410-2486347 GCF_000956105.1 Propithecus coquereli | reverse complement strand
TTGACAATGTGCCCTGGACAGCAGTGTTTTGGGTGGGAGAAGGAATACTCCTTTAGGGATAAAAAGACATTGGAGAAACACTAAGATTTAGAAACATGATCCGTGATAGAGACATTTTCCTTCCTTTTGATATTTGGGGTAATAGTAAAAAATTAACCTGGAATATAACAAGAGAAAAAGGACGTTCATCCCTCTCAGAGAGAATCTTCAGTCTGTGTGGGTTCTGCCCTTGCCGTGGGCTGAGACCGCGGTGAAAGAAATCCCTCTTTGCTGCTGCCTTGTACAGTATGACGGGGGTGGGTCTGGCATCATTAACTGTCCTGCGCGATCACTTCCTGGGTGATTGGCAAGGAGGGATCCAAATGAGTCATCAGCAGAGACTTAAGAGCTGGGAAGAGCTCATCGCCAGGGCTGAGAGGGGCTGGAAAATCATTCATTGTGGCTTACAAGGTATCAGTTGTAGCGCTTTGCAAATTGCTTGTGTCTGCTTCCTCTGAAACTCAGGAAAAGACACCTCTTTACAGCGGTTGAATTGGCACTTTCCTCTGGTCAGACTAAAATGGACTGGTGGATCAACAGCTCATGCCAGGGAGGAAAGAGCGTCCAGCAGTCAAGAGGACTTGATGGGAAGGAATCTGGTTGAAACTGGACCAGCCCAGAGGGGGCTGGAAGGAATTCTGGGACTCTCTAAAGTTGCTTTTACTGTGATTCCTAGAATCGGAAACATACTCTGTGGAAATGTGACTTTTTCCCCCTGAATATTTGTTATTTTTTTAAAATTAAAAATATGAGAAAACTTTATTTAATCTTGATCAAATCCACAAATTCTGCCATTATTTTTTTATGATGATTTAACAAAAACCCTTTTTCTTTTGGAATAGAGAGTCACAGGAAGTTGCAAAGATAGTGCAGAGAGGTGCTGTGATTCCTTCGCCAGTTTCCCTTAATGGTCACATCTTACGTAACCACAGTACAATATCAAAACCAGGAACCTGATATTGGTACAATATAAGTAGTTTTGTGTTGTTTTATCACACTGAAGATTAATGTAACCACCACTGCAATTGAGACACAAAACTATTCTATCACCACAAAGATCTCCCTCATGCTACCTCTTTATAGTCACACCCTTTTTTATTTTCTCTTACAGTTATAAAAAGATACTTTAAAAATTTTTTTAATTAAAAAATTTATTATTATTTTTTAGAGACAGGGTCTCTCTCTGTTGCCCAGGCTGGAGTGCAGTGGTTTGATCACAGCTCACTGCAGCCTCCAACTCCTGGGCTCAAGCGATCCTCCTGCCTCAGACTCCCGAGTGGCTGGGACTGTGGGTGTGCACTACCATGCCTGGCCAAAAGATACTTTTGAAAGATCCAGCTTCTCTCAGTTGTGCAAAGAGGATCAAGGGAAACGGATTTGGGGTATATCCACCCTTGAACCAGGAAAAGGGGCAGCTGGACAAATGGGGGGCCAGATGAAGTTGTGGCAACAGGAACCACAATGGGGGAACCCCAAAGAGCGTGGCAAAACCTAAAGGGAGAGTCTTTTGATGGGCTTAGTTTCCTGGGGGTACAGCTTCTGTTTTAAAAAATCTCTCTTCTTCTGCAAGGGAATACAAAGGACATAGAAGACCAGCAACTGCCAGGAAGGAGCTCGTTCTAATTTTAACATTGTAGCTGCCTGACCTCCAAATGGGCTCTTTGCCATCTGTATCTATCTCCCTTTACGTTTAAGGTGGAAACATTATTTCTTCCGTCTTCATAGCTTGGGACTGAGTATGAAATATTTTTGGTATAATATGCTCAGGTTTTTCTGGGTATCTGCCTATTTATGGACAAAATGAAAATATTTCTTGATCTCTCTTAGAAAGCAAGAAGAACCTAATAGAAAAAAAAAAGAGTATGGTCAGAATAAAAATTCACAGAAACTGAGGTGAAAGCAAAAAAGTGTCTGAGCACAGAGTGGAGGGAGGACTCAGGACAAAAGAGAGACCGAATCCTGGGCCACTGGAGGCTCTTGCTCTCGGGCCCGAGTGGACTGGAATAGACCCACAGGGAGGGTTTGGTCTTCTCATGGAGCCAAGCAGAGGCCGTGAGAGTGGGGCAGTGCTGACCCCAAGAGGCTTCACAGCGATGCTCTGAGAGGGATTTTGGAAAACACTGATCACCTAGGCTAGACAGAGGTGAATACTATCTGTTCTGGGGGTCCTTACTTGTGACACAGTTTATGTAGAAAAAAAATTTCCATTAATTTACATAGTTGACCGAGCTTGTCTTAGGTGGCCCTAAGCCCTTTGAAACCTCTGTTCCTGGTTCTTGGTGGCTTGATCCCCATTCGACATCCTGTGCTGTCTTTGCTGTCATCGTTCGTCCTTCACTGGGAATGGGTACAAGTCACCGCGTAGGCTGACCTAGGAAGGTGTGAAGGGCATTTGCTCCTTTTTAAACAGTGTTTCAATCAGCTAGAAACGGAGGGATTATTTAGGTGGGTGGATGGGGCAGCTTAAAATTGTCCTGGGACCTTGAAAATCATACCACTTTTCTGTCCCTGTACCTTTAATGACAGTAGCACTTTTTGTTGCATTATGTCAGACTGACTGAAAGGTGTGTTGGGAGGGGAAAAATGGTAAAAAGTGGGCGATTCTCAGATTACAGTCACAGAAAAGGACGCTACCCTCTGACTGTGGATGTCAAGGCCATCCGGTACCAGAAGGGTATCTCCCCAGTATGGCGAACAGTGTGCCTGGCACTGGATTAAGCCTGTCACAGAGTTATAGGGCTACTCTTCCTATATCCCACAACCCCATGGACCCCGATACGTTTATGCTATTGCACATTTACTGCCCATCAACACTCTTAGTACTTGATCTCCTCTTTACCGAGCTTAAGTTCCGTATGACAGGCCAGGCGAGGTGACACTTGAAGCTGGATCTTTCAAAAGTATCTTTTGGCCAGGCATGGTGGTGCACACCTTTCTATTCTAAAAATAGAAAGAAATTAGCCGAGCAATTAAAAATAGAAAAAATTAGCCTGGCGTGGTGGTGAGCGCCTGTAGTCCCAGCTACTTGGGAGGCTGAGGTAGGAGGATCGCTTGAACCCAGGAGTTTGAGGTTGCTGTGAGCTAGGCTGATGTCACGGCACTCTAGCCCAGGCAACAGAGCAACACTCTGTCTAAAAAAAAAAAAAGTTCCATATGACAACTGTCTTGCTTGCACCCTGGACTCTGTTGCCCTTCTATGGTTTCTTTTTTTTGAGACAGGGTTTCACTTTGTCACCTGTGCTAGAGTGCAGTGGCGTCATCATAGCTCACTGCAACCTCAGACTCCTGGTCTCTAGTGATCCTCCTGCCTCAGCCTCCCAAGTAGTGGGGACTACAGGCATGCACCACCACACCTGGCTAATTTTTTTATTTTTGTGGAGACAGGGTCTCGCTCTGGCTTGAGCTGGTCTCCAGTTCCTGGCCCCAACCAATCTTCCCACCTTGGCTTCCCAAAGTGCCGGGGTTACAGGTGTCCCTTCTATGGTTTCAATATACTCACCTGAAAAAATCAAACCCTGCCTTCTCTAAGCCTATCCTGGTGCAGCTGCAGGGTGCTGGGGGAAAACACAAAATCAAGCTCACACAACTGGTTCAAAAAAAGCGAGATTCTCTCACAAAAGAACAACTGTCTCACTTTTAATCTTAAAATTCCCTAACCCATTTTCAATCCCACTCTTCTAGATGACTGTTTCATTCCTCTCTCTCCTCAAGCCCCCTGATGACTTTATTACCTTATTTTCTACTTCACCAAGAAAACTGAAGACTAGAAGAGAGCTCCTAGCTCTGCCACATCTGTGAAATACCAGCATCTGTTCCCTTCTCCCCGGCTCTCCCGCGTGTTACCCTGGATAATGGATCCAGTTTCCAGCTAGATTCCATCTCTCTCCCTCCCCCACCCAGCATCACCATGTCCCTCTCTATTGTGTAATTCCCATCAGCACAGAAACATGTGGTTGATATTCCTCTAAACTTAAAACAAACTTTTCTTGACCACAGTTCCTCTGCTTGCTCTGTTTCTTTGTTCCTTTTTGCAGCCAATTCCTTAAAACAATTGATTATGCTCTCTTGTCTTCAGTTCCTCTTCTCCCACTCTCTCTCCAGCTCCAGTCTGGCTTTTGCCCCTGTCGTTCCACCAAACTGCGCTTTTCTGGGCCAACCATGACTTTGACATGGCTCTATCCAAGAGCCGATCCTCAGTGTTCATCTCCATCTTGGTGCATTTTCTTTCCTTTGCTTCTGAAATGCTGAACTCTCCAGGTTTTCCTCCTACCTCAGCGGTCACTGTTGCAGTCAGCTTGGACACTCCAAGGGCGGCAAGACCCTTCTGCATTATCTACCCAGTGCCCCGTGAATCATCGGGCTTTCCAGTCTGGCCGGCAGGGGTGGCGGGTGTTTCCAGCCCCCGTAATTGCCGGGTACTGTTCCCTCTTATGAGCTCATGTGGTTTTCCCCATCCTCAGGTACTTTTCTCACATATGAGAGCGGAGTGCTGATCAGGACTCTGCTGAGTACTTGGGGGCTTCTGCAGATCTCTGGAGCTCTCTTTCTGTGCAACTTTCTCCTCTCAGATACTCGGTTTTGTGAACTCGAGTGGCCCTGATCTCCCTGGACTTTCTGGCTGTGTGTCCTCAAGTCAGGGAGTTGACCGAACCCCGCTGGGTTTCTCCTTCTGGCGACTCAGCTTGGAAACTCTCTCAAGGCAGTAAACTGGGGTAATTGTAGGGCTCAGACTCTCAGGGACCATTGTCTTTTGTTTCCTAATGTCCAGTGCCTTGAAAACTATTGTTTCACGTAGTTGGTCTGCTATTTTTTTTTTTTTTTTCCTGAGACAGAGTCTCCCTCTGCCACCCTGGGTAGAGTGCAATTGCTTCATCATAGCTCAGCTGCCACCTCAAACTCCTGGGCTCAAGCGATCATCCTGCCTCAGTCTCCGGAGTAGTTGGGACTACAAGTGTGTGCCACCATGGTTGGCTAATTTTTTCTGTTTTTGGTAGAGACGGAGTCACACTTTTGCTCAGGCTGGTCTTGAACTCCTGGCCTCAAGTGATTCTCCCGTCTCATCCTCCCAGAGTGCTAGGGTTATAGGCATGAGCCACTGGCCTGCTTTTTGTTGTTGTTTGTTTCAGGTGGGGGTAAATCTCCATCTTGGCTCTAATCTAATAGGCATCTGAAAATCAACATGCCCCGGATGGGACTCGTGGTTTTTGTTGGACCTGTTCCTCTTGTGACCTGCTCCATCAAGCTGACGTCTCTCTTTTTCTCACCCTGTCCCCTCCAGTATCTGTTCCATCAGGAAATCCTCTGGCTCTTCCCTCCAATTTTATACACCTCCACTGTATCCCCTGATCTGAGCTGCCATCACTTTTGTCCTGGATTACTGTAATTGCCACCTACCTGGTCCCTTTTGTGCCCTTTTCCACCTGGAATCTATCCTCGATTCAGCAGCCAGAGTGAGCCTTTCAAAACGTGAGCTCCCCGCACTCTGCTGGAAACACTGCCTTGGCTGCCTTAGCGATTCCGCAGTGGAGCAGGACGTTCTCGCTCGGGGCCCTTGCCTGCTCCCCGCATGCCTTTCCCCCAGGTCTCTTATGTCTAACTTGCTCTAATCTTTGTTGTATCAGCCTTTTTAATGAAGCTACTCCTTTACGTTTTTTTTACTGAAAAAAATATTTTAGTAGAGCTCCATCTCATTATTTTTGGAATAGATAAAACACCTACATGGTTAAAAATTTGAAAGATCAAAAGATAACTTTTCCTCCCACCCCTGTCTCCCCCCAGAGACGACGAATGTTTCCCGTATATCCTTCCAGTGATCTTTTATACACACGCAAGCGATGTACACCCACTCTTCTTTTTTATACAAATAGTAGCATCTTATACACACTGTTCTGCTTCTTATTTTTCTCACTTACCACTCCGTCTTGGAGATTGAGTGGCTACATTGCATTCTATTATTCAGATATTCCATAATTTACCTGAAACTTTGAGACCAGATACTTTTCCAAGTCCAGGATTCTAAAACTTTGCTATCATAAACAAGGCTGCAATGACTTACCTTGTACTTATGTCGTTTACCTCATATGTGAGAAAATGTGGGATAAATTCCTGGAAGTGGAATTGCTGGGTGAAAAAGCATGTGCATTTGTAATTTTGATTACCTGTTACCAAATTGCTCTCCCATAGAGTCTGTACCCATAGACGTTCCAAAAAGCAAAGTGTGAGAGTGACTGTCTCTCTATATCTTCACCAATATGGTATGTTATCTTTGACAGTATTATAGGTAAAATGATGACATTTTATTTAAATATTTTCCTTATTATGGTTAAAGTTAAGGTTCTAAACCCCAAAGCAATTTATGTTTTCTTTTCTGTGAACTGTCTATTCATAGAGTATTGGTTTTGTCTGTGTTGTTCTGCTCCAATGAACTTGAGGAATAAGACACATGTATGACTTTGGGGGAGAGGGACTTTGGGGGAAGCAGGTCAGAGGAGTCGTCTGACTCTCCTGGGGACCCCTCTGACTGAAATCAGGATAAGGGACTCAGAATCTTACATTTACCTGGGAACTTTGGAAATAAACTTGTTCAATGCTCTTTTGTTTGCTTGTTTTGTGTTTACCACATCCATCTCCTCCTCTCCGCTCCCATCTCCAGTGGAATCCCGGAGGTGCCTCACTTTTGAAAACGTTTCTAAATTTCTAATCATTAAAAATTTGCAATAAACGTATACTCAAGTGCATTACACATCATTTGTGTATGCTTTTGTATACACTATGAGAAAAAGTTTTCTTCTGTCATTTCTACCCATACAGATCCACAATCCTGAAATCCAAGATGCTCTAAAAATTGCAAGTGTTTTTATAAATTTAGCACCAAAACTTATTTGGTGGTAAAATTTGACCTGAACTGATGGATAACTATTGAGCATCTTCATCTCATTGTGAATATTTAAATGTTTTTCCAAACAATTATTCATCTGTTTTATTACCCGGTACTGCCTTGGACCCTGCTGGGGACATTATATAACAGACGGTGTATTACATTTCTATAAAATCTTGAATATTGGAAAGCATTTGGCCCTGAGGGTATCAGACGAGGGACCTGCATTTGGACTTACAAATTCATCATTACTTGGGACTGTTTTAAATCTGCACTGGTTTTGTTCAAGTCAGGCCTATGTGTGTTGGGTCATGCGAAGTTGTTCAAACAAGTTCAGAACAGTCAGTTGTGCAATAATATCATGATACTGCTCTAGTGCAAATATTTGCAATGCTTATTCTAAGCTTTGGGTCCTTCTCTGATCTTTAAATATACCTGAAAGAATATAAGAGATTTAAAAATATTAAAAGTGATTCAACTTGAAAATAAAAATTTCATGCCACTCCTCTTGTCTTATTTAGAGATCTAAGGTGAGCTGTTAAGAAAGCTGCTATATTTACAACTATGCATGTGGGAAAATTAGGCTTTCCTTTATATTACACAATCAACACAAAACACATATGTATTGTTATTCACAACCCTAATTGTAAATGTGTGCAAAAACTTCATTGTTCCCATTGCCTTCTTAAGTAAATATTTTACATATGACTTTACTAAATATTTTCTACTAATTAAATACAACTTTTGACTCATTTTACTCACAGAATTTCTCAAAACAATTTTATTTGGAAAGGGTTTTATTCAATTACCCAATGGTAAAAATATGGAAAAGGAAAAGGATAACTGGAGACTGAGAACTATACCCTCTGCATCCTTGGAGGAAAGAAAGGTGCTCTCTGGGTTGTTTCAGGTAAAGAATGTGGATGGGACTATGGGAAAGAGAGTTGATTTCACACAGTGTCTTTCTGCATCAGCGATTTTAAGAAAGACTCTTAGTGGTTATTGACAACGGGTCAGATGATGTTTTTGAACACACTGCTCTCTGCCTTCTGACCTAGTGAATTCTGGGCTCAGCCCTCCTGCTCCATCTCTTTCTTGATCCAGTCCACATAGTTGAGCAGTTTGGTGTAGAAGCCATACCCCCTGCTGCACCCGATGCCCCAGGACACGATGCCCGTGGCCACCCAGCGATCGTCCTGGTCCCTCACTGCAAAAACACTCCCACTATCCCCCTGACAGGCGTCCTGCTTCAGACTTGGGTCCCCGGCACAGAACATGTTCTGAGAAAACACATCATTCCTCTTATTTTTCCGGAGCCAGCTCTCACATGCCTCTCGCTTAGCTACGGGCAGACGGACAAACCTGAGGTCATAAGAGAGCTTCTCCTCCATTATCCCAAAGCCACTGACATAGCCCATGAGGCCCCTGTCATAGAAGGTCTCGTTGTCAGGGAGGCAGATGGGAAGGAGGTTAGGGCCCAGGGTGACGCTATTTTCCAGCTCCAGCAGGGCGATGTCCCCCTCAAAGTTGTGGGACTCGTCCTGACGGTAGTCCGGGTGGATGCTGACCCTGCGGACGGGGTGATTTGCCATCTTTGTGATCTCTTCCACGCTTGTGTGGCCCAGGAACACGTCCACAGTGGCGTTGTTTTGCATGTCGTGGTCCTTGGGGTAGAGGGTGTGGGCTGCCGTGAGGATCCAGCGGTCGCCCAGCAGGGCTCCACCCCCGCGCCCGTAGATGTTGGTGAATGCCTGCCAGGGGAAGTTGCCCAGCTGCGCCTTTTGCCCTCCGATGATGCGCTGCTTCTGTTCCACGGGGTGGACAGGCTTCCCACACACTGAGGAGGAGGGACGGGAAGACAGGGAGGAGTCAGCTCCAGCTCCTGCCCCTCTTCCCTCTGTGGGCAGTCAGGCCCCTCCTGGCTCTTGGCCCTTTCTCTTTCTCCTCGAATTCCCACACCCCTTCCCTGGCTACTGTCAGCTGCTTCTCCTTGCTCTTGTTTATTTCTTCCCCGGGGTTTTCTCTTACTGTTTGTCTTCCCTGATTTCCCATCTGTTCCGTGAAAATGCTGGAATGTCAGGACTGCGTCCAGTTCTCTGTTCCTCTGTCCCTCTCTCCCCTCCCCTGTCCTTGCTCTGTCTCCTTTCTCTGTGCCGCGCTTCGTCTGAGGCCCTGCAGTGCTGCGAAAGACCCTGGGGATGGCCCAGAGGGTTCCCACTCACCTGGCAAACACCGAGGTATCTTCTCTCCCTCCTGCTCATTCTTCCAAATGCCCTGGGCCGTGCAGGTGTACATCCCTGAGGGGAGAGGAGGCTAGAATCAAGCTGGGAGGTGGTGGGTAAGAAACCAGATGCCAATGGGTGTGCTCTACAGGGAGTGGGGCCATGAGGACCCAACATGGGCAGGGGTCAAAGGCCAAAGGTTCAAATCTGGAAGGATAGAATATAAGCGTGTTAAGAAGTTCCATATGTATATTTTTGTTTTAATGATAAGTGAAAAAATTCAGAATACTTAACCATATGTGTATATTTTTTGAGACAGGGTCTTGCACTGTTGTCCAGGCTGGAGTGCAGTGGCACAATCATAGCTCACTGCAGCTTTGAACTGCTGTGCTCAAGCAATCCTCCTGCCCTAGCCTCCTGAGTAGCTGAGACTATAGGTGTGTGCCACCACATCTGGCAAATTTTTAAAAAATTTTTTGTAGAGATGGGGTCTCACTATGTTGCTCATGCTGGACTTAACTATATGTTTGATGTGATCCCTGTTTGTGAAAGTAGACGTAAAAACCAGAGGAATATATCAAAATCTTATCAGTGATTGCAATCTTGGTAGTGGGATTGTGGATAATAACAGTAGCTTCATTTGCTAATTGCTGACAATGTGCGTGCTTGTTGCTAAGCACTGCATCTGCATTATCCCATTTAAGCACCATAATGACACTGTCATGTATGTATCATCCTCATTTTACAGATGAGGAAACAGAGCTTACATAATTTGTACAGGTCACATAACTTCTAAGTG
>NW_012136525.1:2457665-2474295 GCF_000956105.1 Propithecus coquereli | reverse complement strand
GGCACATACCTTAATATACATCCCCTAGGGATTCCATTAGGAGAAATCTCAGAGAATGTCCCAAGAAGAGGAAGAGAGAAGATTGCCATTTGCATAAGTCCCTACCTCGCTTGGACTCACTGCTGCCAGCTCTGGTCTGCATCTTGTAGTATGGCTCATTGCAGTAGTACTGGATACGCGCTTGGTAGGTGTTCACCCCCTTTTTGGTGGTGTAATGGAAGGCTCCGTTAGTCAGGCTTCGGGGCTGCCCACAGTCCTTGACTTGGAGAGAACACAAGGCCGTATGAGAGCTAAGAATGACTGTGCTGGAGCTTCAGTGGAGGGAATGCGAGTTTTCTGCCCGCAGAACATGCTGAGAATCTTAGAGAAATATGGTCAGTAGGGAGGACACTTGCAATGGACGGGAGTTGGATGGCGTGAAATTGAGTTCTGGGTACACAGCCGTCAGTCCTACCGAGATGAGGGCTCACTGGGCCATAGGCTTCCCAGGACAAGTCAGGGGGAGGGTCTCTTGGGGAGAGGCTTAATGTGGACCCCTCTCTTCTTCTCAGCCCAGGTCCCCAAAGCTGAGGAGTGGGAGGACCCCAGAGACAGACCTATCTCTGAATCGTGACTTACTCTTGCACCTGGGCATGGCGCGATGCCACGTGCCGTCATCCTGGCAGACAGCCGTGAAGGAGACCAGCGCCTGGTTCCCCTGTGTGAGCAGAGGTGAGAAGTGCCGTCAGCAGTGGGAGGCGCTGAAGCTCCCCTTCCTGCCCATCCCACAGGAGCGACGGGACTGACTACAAAGACATCGCAGGCTCTCAGCCACCCGCCCTCCCCTAGGGGTGTGGCTCCTTCTTCCTTCTTCACAGCCTGCGATCCAGACAGGGGCACTGAGTCACAGAGCAGAAAGAGCAAGCCCAATTGTTAGGCCCTACAATTCTCTCTAGACTCTGGCCTGTACCCACTGGGGTCCAGTCGAACCCCACACTTTATAATTGTAATAAACCACCAGCCAGGCTGAGTGTTTTCTGTAGTGAAAGCAAAGCCTCTGCTCCAGAGCAGAACCCCGTTTCCCTCGCTGGCGCGCCCCGCGGGGCCGGGCCTACAGCACCTGCCATCTCCTGGATTGCAGTTTTCTTAAGGGCAAGGGTCTTTCTGAAATACTAGCGCCATCTCGCCCCTTTCAGAGCAGCCTAAGGTGCTCACATATGCTAAGTGCTGTTGCAGTTGCGTAGATAGCAGGGACAAGACCAGAAAATGGCACCCTCTGAAATGACAAGTTATTGGACAATATGAGTGAGTTTTACTAAGACCAAAAATCATTTCAGAGAGTTAACCTTGGAAAAGATTGCAAGAGAATGTGTCTGAGTGAAATGTAAATAATGCAAGAAACTGTGTGACTTGCTTTAAATTCCATGATATGAATGACAAATGCAAAGGTGGTGGTGCCAAAGAGGGAAGGTCCTAACGTGAGCAAAGGGTCTGTGGGTCTCCAGTCTTCTGGACCCGGACGCCCACCCAATCCTCCTGATGTAGCTGGACGCCTCTTGGAATCGAGGGCAATGAGTCAGGTGAACTGCCCGCGATGCAACGTTCCAATGTGAGCTCCGCGGAGGCTGCGTGGATATACGTGGGTGTCTTTTTACTGTGCCTCCCACGTCTAGAACACTGCCTGACAGCAGACACTTAAAATGTTGGCTGAACGAATTAACTACTACTTAAGGACGCACCATAGGTCTTTTCTCCGATTCTGATTAGGTTTTCCCAGTGGATCTGTTGAATAGGAATGGCACGTTCAGTTCTGGGTCCTTGTGCAGGGAAACTCCAATTGTATGTTTTTAAAAATGGCATTTTAGTTTTCCAGCTTTTGTGAGATTGGCCAATGGATAAAATCACATTCCTTCCTGAGTCTGCAAAGCTGAGGACGGATGGTGAGCTTAGGGTGGGACCACCAGGGTGCATAAGAGAGCCCTGGAGCAGGAGGTGGGAGACTTGGGTCTCGGTCCAGGCTGTACGAAGTCACTGTGCGATGCTGAGTGAGTTACTACATCTCCACGCCGCCTTTTCAGTTCCCAGTTCTACAGTGAGTTATGGATGAGGTCAGTAGTTCTTAAACTTGGCTGCGCATTAGAATCACCTGGGTAGCTTTAAATAATCCTGATGTCCCGGCTGCACTCCAGACCAATGGAATCAGAGTCCCTAGCAGGGGGCCCAGATAACAGTGCTTTTAAAACTCTCTAAGTGGCGGAGCGAGGTGGCTCACGCCTGTAATCCTAGCTCTCTGGGAGGCTGAGGTGGGCGGATTGTTTGAGCTCAGGAGTTCGAAACCAGCCTGAGCAAGAGCGAGACCCCATCTCTAGTAAAAAATAGAAAGAAATTAATTGCACAACTAAAAATATATAGAAAAAATTAGCCAGGCATGGTGGCTCATGCCTGTAGTCCCAGCTACTCGGGAGGCTGAGGCAGGAGGATCGCTTGAGCCCAGGAGTTTGAGGTTGCTGTGAGCTAGGATGACGCCATGGCACTCTAGCCCGGGCAACACAGTGAGACTCTGTCTAAAAAAAAAAAAAAAAAAACTCTCTAAGTGTTTCTGATGTGCAGTCAAGTTTGAGAGCTGATGGACCAAGTGACCCTTCTAGCTCAAACATCTCTAATTTCAGCTGGGTGTGAGGTTAAATCCACTGTGGACCTACCTACCTGAATGCCTTCTGGGATGCTGGGCCAGCTGTCTCCCCTCAGCCCTGGGCTCTTACCTCCACGAGCTGGTAGCCTTGCTTGCAGGTGACAATGAAGTAGTCACGGAACTGGTACTGAGGCTGTAGGTCCTGGATGATGGTGAACTCGTCTAGGGTCTTGGGCTGGGGGCACTTGATGACTGTTGGGGAGACCAGAGGGCATGTTTATTTCAGAGCCACTTGTCCTTCCTTCTCCTCACCTCCTAATTGCTGGCCAGCAAGGGAGGCCCCAGGCAACCTTACTTTCAGTGGTGTAATGGAGATTCCAGCCCCGGCTGTCCCCAGACTCATCTGTGAAGAACAGCAGATCTACGGCATTGCTGCTGGTGTCAAGGTCGGGGGGCCTTTGCTTCCCACAGAACTCGCCAATGTTCTTCCCGTTGGCGTAGATCTAGTGGGGGAGGGAGGGGGGTTATCTCTCCAGCGCAGACATTTATCTACGGGGCCAGTGGTGTCAGCCTGGTGGCCGGGGTGGGGTGGTGGTGGCGGAACCCTGCCTTGTGCATGTTTTCTGCTGAAGGTGAAAAGGGACCCCCCTGCCCAGGACCCAGTTCCAGTTGGTGGGAACTTGCCCAGCCCACGTGTGACGTTGGTCCTTCCCGTCCAGATGGGCAGAGAGGAGCCGAGTGGGGGTGGGAAGGAGAGGAGGGGTCTCTGGGGGCAGGATGGCCGTACCTGTAGCTGGTCGTACGGGCAGTGTACTTGCTGGTGCTCATCGATTTCGAAAGGCTCCAGGAACTTGAGGCGGAGGGTGAGGCCCCGCTCCACGCGGATGCTGTAGTTGCAGCGCAGATCCGGGGGGTAGGGCCGGGGGTACTCCAGGCTGGAGACGTAGCCTGACGGCTCTGTGTACAGCTCGCTGCTGCACTCGGCTGGCAGAGCAGGGAAGCGGGGGGTCATGGGTGGGCTCTGGCTGGCCCAGAAAGTCCCAGCCCCGGCCCTGCCTGCCTCCCACACCCGCCCCGGCTCACCCTGGCAGGAATGCCTGTCCTTCTGGAGCTCGTAGCCTGCGCGGCAGGAACAGAAGTAGCCACCGACGTAGTTGTGGCAGAGGTGCTGGCACCGGGGCTGCGGCTCCTCCTCAGCCGAGTTGTGCTGAGAAGCACATTCGTCGAGGTCTGCGAGGATTCGGGAAGGAGGGTTAAACTCCTGCCTGGAGACTTCTGTAGTGACTCTGGTCTCCGTGAGGGCACTTGCCAGAGGCCTAAAGACAAAGGCGGTGCCGGCCACCTGGACCTCCGGGCCTCTCTAGTACTCTCTGCGAGCTGCCCAAGGGGGACAGAAGCCAGGCTGACGGCTCCTTTTGGAAAAGCTCTCTTGAGGGGAGGAACAAGGAAAGCCAGGCTTTTGGCTTCTTTGGATTCTGGATTCCCTTTCTTGGCCCCCATTCAGTACGGTGGAGGCCAGACAAAAGGGCCCCCCTTGGGGACCACTCACCCACAGCCTGGTAGTAGGCCAGGAAGCCCTTGTAGAACATGACGGTCCCATTCTCCTCGTTGGAGAAGTCCGTGTGGAAGGTCAGCAGCATCTTGTTCCCTTGGGACATAAATTCCTTCTTTCCTGGGGGGTTGCCCAGTGGAGAGCCCAGCTGCCCACAGAACCTGCCCAGGTTTTTCTTATCAGCAGAGATCTGGTGGAGGGACAGGTGCAGGAAGAAGCCCTGTTAGGGAGTTGTGTCCGTGTGGCAGGGCAGTGGCCGTCCTCCTTCTCTTGCCCAGAGTGCGTCAGGCCCCACAATGGCTCTGGCTGTGGCAGACTCCCCCAGGTGACTCTCGTCTGCCGCCTGTGTCTCCCATGGACTCACTGTCGCGTGCTGTCCTGTGCCTGGTACATCACCCCTTCCCTGATTTCTGCTCCCCGAGCAGGTTTTGGGTATTTCTTTGTCCCCATCACCTCTGTGTCCTTCTCCCACTGGAACCCTGGCTATCTCCACCCAGCCTTCACCATCCCTTCATTCCTACAGTCTGGACTGCTCGACTTCATCTCTGTCTTTTTTTTTTTTTGAGACAGGGTCTTGCTCTGTCGAGTACGGTGGTGTCATCACATCTCACAGCAACCTCCAACTCCTGGGCTCAGCGATCCTCCTGACTCAGCCTCCCGAGTAACTGGGACTACAGGTACATGCCACTGTGCCCGACTAATTTTTCTTTTTTTTGTAGAAACGGGGTCTCGATATGTTGCTCAGGCTGGTCTCAAACTCCTGGCCCCAAGTGATCCTCCCACCTTGGCCTCCCAGAGTGCTAGGATTACAGGCGTGAGCCACTGTGCCTGGCCTATTTCTGTCTTCTTATCCCACCTCACCTTGTTCCAGCCATTCGCACCCAGCCATGCCTCCTGATGTGCTCAGCTGAGCACGAGCCCTGGGGCCCGCCGGCCTGGCATCAGCAGTCATCGCGGAGCTCCCCTTGCCCCTCTCCTCACAGATGCCTCAGTCCTGCAAAAGCAGAAGACTCCCTCCCTCTGTTCCCCGCTCTCCCTGCCACCAAACACTGCAGACTCGCCAAGTCCTCCGGGCTAGGAAGACGTGCCATTTTCACGGTATTCTCTCAACCTGCAGAGAGTGGTAGTCATTGACATTCACAGGCTCTGCTTAAGCCCTGAAGCTCATTTGTTTTGGTTATAGAAAGATGGGACCAGGAAGGTACCCTTGGTTGTCACAGAGGTGAGGGGACTGAGCCCAGTGTCTTTGCAAAAGGCTATGCCTGCCCCGCCAGAGCACACATTTCTCTTCCTCATGTGCCTGCCCCTCCTATCCCAGCCATGGCGATATTCTGCGTGGAAATGGGGAAGTGGAGGCAGGGTGGTTTCCCAAAGACTCCCAGCTAGTCAGCAGATGGGGAAGGTTTCTCTGACTCCTGTAAACATGACTTTCCTGAGAGTGGGACCTGTCCCTCCCTCCTCTGTGTTTCTCCCTTCAGTGCTCCCTGAGGGGCTCTACACTACCCGGCAACCCCACCCAGGCATCACCTGACTCTGAGTTCCACCTGGCTATCAGCTTTCACAGGGCTGGGGCGGTGTCCTGGGCTGGGCACGCTGCACAGGGGGCCCCGCTTCGTCTCCCCCCACCCGCCCAGCCTGACGCCTACCTTGACATAGTCATAGAAACAGCCTTCGGAAGGCTCCAGGTCAAAGTGCCAGAAGACGAGCTTCACCCTGTATCCCATGGGGACCGTGATCACAGTGGTTGTCTCGAAGTTGCTGGGGTACGGCTTGGGGAAAAGAGGGGAGGTCACCTCCCCAAAGAGCTTCTGAGGGGTGGGTCTGGAGCCCCCCACCCTGCAGAACAGGGCGGGCACCAGGAGGTACAAGAGCCACCTGCCAAAAGGAAAGAGGGTGTCGGTGGGCTGCAGGGGTGCAGCCCCTCGCCGTCTGGGCAGTGGCCGGGTCGGGGATGGGATGGACATACCGCTGTCCATTCTCCTCTCTGCCCATTCTGGACCTCACAGAGATGTTCTCGGTGGGGGTGGGGAGTGTCCCTCACCAGGGCAGTGTCCAGTCCAGAGGTTACCACACTCTCATTGCTGTCCCTCCCCAGCCTCCTCGCCTGCCCATCCCCGCCTTCACTCCCCTTCCAGGAAGAGGATTGGCTTGGGACCAGTTAATTGGGGGTGAGGGCTTCCAGTCATGGCTCTCTGAAAGGGCTCCCAAAGGTGCAGCAAAGGCCTCTGGGAGCAACTGTTGATGGAGTGTGAGACACACTCGCAGAGGGTCCCTCCCGGATGAGGTCCCCTCCCCTTGCTGCTCCCTGCTGCGAGCCCAGAGGGAAAAAGGGAAGGCGGCATCAGGTCCTGTCTCAGGTCTCCTCTGGTCCTCAGGAGGAGGGAGGGGTCCGCGCTGTGTGCATGCACGCGTGTGCACGGTGGGACAGATGAGGTGTGGTGGGGGAGGCTGTTCCTGCCTCCCGGGAACGAACCCGGATTGCCTCCTGTGCCCTGCTGTTCCCCCTGCCTTCTCCCTCCCTCCGGGAGCCGGTCAGCCTTACTCACATTTCTCAAGGCCCCTGTTTGGGATCCTGGGCTCTCCTGACAGCGTCTTCCCGCGCTGTGTGTGGAGGGAGAGGGCAGCATGCGGAGGAGGGAAGGGGAGGGAATGCTGTTGCGGGGGGGGACCATTCCCGGAGGGATGTTGTAGGGAATGAACTATTTGCATAAACAAAAAATCTGAGTTTCCACTTTAATTTAGTTTTGGTTTTGAAATCCCTGTTGGTGGTGCCACCTGCTGGTCCACATGGGAAGGGCTAAGGAAGGGGGGTTGGAAGTTTTAGGGACTGGAGAGCCTTGGGTTGGAGGCCTGGAGTCCTCAGTCTCTGAATCTGATAGAAAATCTCTGTTCCTTCGGAGGCCTTCCTGGGGCCGCCGCTGTATTTAAAGGTTCCGACCCAAAAGGCAATGGGGAATCACAGGTTGCCGGGCCTCACTTCTCTGACCGCCCTTTCCCATCGACCCCGTTCTTCCTGCCCTTGTTCAGGAACCGCCAGGGTTTCGACGCTCAGGATGAAGCTCCAGGGACAGCGGAGGGGAGACAGGCAGCTGGGAATGGGCAGAGGAGAACGGAGTTTGGTTGCGTTGGGGCCCTGGCCTGTCTTACTCCTGAATGACAATAGCTGTGTCAGGGTCACCCTCAAGCAGCACTGGGCTTTGAGACCCTCCCTCCCCAGCTCAGTGAACTCGGGCCTGCCAACGAGCCCGGCTCTTACAGAGGCCAGGGTGGCTGCAGAGAGGGTAGAACATTCTGTTTTCCGCAGCATCTGGTGGGCATGGTGGCCAGGGCTTAAGCCAAGGGTGTGTGGCTGCAGAGCAGGAGGGACCCGGTCTTTGCTGAGAGGAAGCCAAGGCCCTGGGTGGGGAGGGGCTCCTGTCTCTCCTGTCCACCAAGCCATAGTGTCCTGCTTTAGAATTTTGCTCTTTTAGAAGCCTTTCTTCATCAATTCTCCATGGCTCCAAACACCCGCTGGCACTTTATCCCACAGGGGGCTTGGGCTGCAGAACAGGCCTCTGCGCTCTTGTGCCTTTGAAGGCTCTCACTTGTTTCCCTTATTAGAGCAACCCCTCCATACCTCCACCCACCCATGCATCCATTTACGGGCTACATGTTTAACGTGCAGGCCGCTTTCCTAGGCAACAGATTGCAAGGACTCACAAAGATGGCGCAGTTCCCCCTCCGGCAGTGACCAAGTCATCAGTGAATGAGGTTAGAGGGCAGGCACAGGGCAGGTGCAAGACCAACCAAGGTTTGGAGGGTCTCTGCAGCAGGCTTATGTGTCGGAGCTGAGGAGTGAATCTGATGGCAGGGCTGGTCCACGACTTGATTGTGACCTGACCCACGGCCTTGTCAGGTCAGGAAAGACAAAAGAGAGGGGAGAAGAAAAAGGACCAGCTCAAAGGATGAGAAGGAAGGCGAATCTCATCTGGCTCACTGCACATTAGTATCCCAACAGCAGCCTCTCTGTGTGTGTGTGTGTGTGTGTGTGTGTGTGTGTGTGTGTGTTGCACGTTCATGATGGGGCAGAGGGAACAGGTAAGGATGAGGTGGTCCAAGAAGGTCCAAGAAGCTGAAGCTCTGCCACCTGTCCTAGGGATTCTGAGTTCTGTCCTAGAATCGTGCAACATGGCAGGAAAGTGGCCAAGCTGGACCTCGTTAGCTCAGTCCCAGCTCTGTCCAACCATTCAAGATGACCTTGACTCAACGTTTTTGTTATATCCTTGACTTATACCAAGAATAGAAAGAAGAAACAGCCACATGAAGATTGCTCCTGTACTTGTTTTAAAATGGGTATTGAAGACATTGTCTCTGATATTCCTTTTAGGATTTGATTCTGGGGAAAAAAGTGTTTCTTTTAAAGTAATGGTAGGTTTTCTCTACGGATAAATCTCTATCTGATTTATATTTCTAGGTCTAGAGATGTGGATGGAGATATAGAGATGTAGATATCTATACACACACATATAGGTATAAGTATATCCTTTTTGCCTTGGCAGGAAGTAACTCATATCATTTTCTTCAATAATAAGTAAAATAAAATAAGTTAAAATGATACACGTTCATTAAATAAAATTTAGCAAATAGAGAATAGGGGAAACCAAATAGCCAAAATCATAGTGACGACAACCACCTTTGTTTCATATTTCGAGAGCATTTTTAATAGTTTTTTTGTACCGTGTGTGGGTTTAAAGAACAGGCGTGACCACATTATGTACAACTTGGAATACTGCTATTTCTCAGAGAGAAATTTAACTTTTGACCATCTAGCAACTTGACTCTCAATGCTCACAAATTTGTTCTCCTCTCTGTTTTATGGTATTCATTTTCTATTTTTGTTGAACAGTCGTATTTTATTTGTATCTTTCACTGTGAATCACCTCAAATCTTTACTAAAACTTGAAGAGTTGGTCTTCTTAAGTGGAGCAGCGCCCTCAATAACGGGCGCATAGACCGGGGTGTCTGCAGGAACTCCAGTCCAGGGCTGGGCTGGGCTCACCTTGGCGTCTACAGGAGACGGAGCCAGCAGGAGAGTGTGAGCCACATGATGCCATCTCCACAGAAGCAAAGATTCCAAGGGAAAGGGGATTGTAAGGACACAGGGGCTGGGACGGGGAAGTGGGTGATCTAGCAGGTCTTGAGGACAGCTTGAGGACAGTCACGCACCAACGCTGGCTCTTTCGCTAGGCACTTTATCTCCCTGAGCTTTAGTTTCCTCATTTGCGAAATGTGGATAATAACACATCCTTTGCAAATGTGGTGTGAGGATTAAATGAAATAACACATGGAGCACCGGGCACGTAGGAGACATAAAACAAAAAGGGAGCTCTTACTATAAATTCCATCTAGGAGCTGTCGGTAGGCAGTGAAGCCAATAGCTTGAGTATTTGGAGGTCAATTAAAGGGTCTTTGGAATGTTTCAGACACGAAATGCAATTAAGACCCCTCCTTCCCTGCTCCACTTGAATAGGGGGTGAGAAGGTGGCTCTTCCACAGGTAAGTACGGAAGATGCTGTGTCAATAGTCAAGGAGGGGGATTCACAGGATGTTCGAGGTGAAACAGGGCTTCCCTGGGTGCAGTGCAAGTGTGCAGGGCGGTAGAGAGCGAGGAGAAGGGGCTGTGGGACTCCGCTTTCTACCTGGGCTGGTGTAGGCTTGAAGGGAGGAGGACTTCTCACACAGTGGCTTGCTGCATCAGTGACTTGAATAGGGACCCCTCTCCCCCAACCTCCAGGAGTCAGTCCTGACTCTCAACCGTCTCTTGACTGGGGCCTCCACAGTACTGGCTGGTCACTGCTCAGTGCCCTGGGGTCAGTCCCTGCCGTCCATCACTCCCTTGATCCAGTCCATGTAGTTGAGCACTTTGGTGTAGAAGCCATAGCCTGTGTTGCACCCGACGCCCCAGGACACGATGCCCGTGGCCACCCAGTGATGGGCTCGATCGTCCCACACCACATAGACGCTACCGCTGTCCCCCTGGCAGGCGTTGTTTTCCTGCATCTCATCCCCAACACAGAACATGTTATCAGAAAACACCTCAGTCCTCTGCTTCCGTTGGAGCCAGGCCTCACAGGCCTCCCTGGGAGCCACGGGCAGCCTTGAGTACTTCAGCTTAGTAGTTAACCAGCCCTTCTCCACACCAAACCCACTGACGTAGCCCTGTAGGCCGCTGAGGTACAGGGTCTCGTTGTCGGGCAGACAGACCGGGAGGACGCTGGGGCCCAGGGGGACGCTGTGTTGGAGCTCCAGGAGGGCGATGTCCGCGTTGAAATTGTGCGACTCATTCTGACGGTAGTCTGGGTGCACGACGACACGGTGGACGGGGTAGTTTCCCAGTTTCAGCATCTCATTGATGTCTGTGTGGCCCAGGAACACATCCACACTCAGCTTCTTCCTGAGAGAGACGCTGTCCTTGGGGTAGATGGTGTGGGCAGCGGTGAGGATCCATCTGTCGCCCAGCAGGGCCCCGCCCCCGCGGCCGTAGATACTGGTAAAGGCTTGCCAGGGGAAGTTGCCCAGCTTAGCTCTGGAGGAACCAAGGGTCGTCTGGTTCTGGGCAATGGGGATGACTGGCTGTCCACAGACTGCGTGGGAGGAGAGGCAGGGTGAACAGTTGGCGGTGGCCTCAAGGCACATTGATTAAACACCTACTTCTGTGAAGAAGGCCCCGGGTCTGGCTCCGCCTGGGGTCAGATCACTTACCCTGGTGCAGACCCACATGTGTAGACCATGTGGGCAGACAGGAGCAGGAAATTAGTCATGCTACTGGGCACATATCCTGCATGGGACTCAGGGCAGTGGACTGAGGGGCAGAGAGCATGGTGCTGGCTCTGCTGGGCTCCGCCTCCTGCCTCCTCAGTCATCTTGAAGCTATTCCTTAGATTCCTGGTGGGAGCACCCCCAGGCGAAGTCATGTTGCAGGCAGAGTTTGTTTTCAGCGTCTTCTGCCTCTGTTTTCTGTCACTTCATCATTTGCAACATCTCCCACTACCACCTGCCTTCCCACCCACTCTCAAAGCACAGTGAGCCTTCAGGCTGCCCCTAGAGTTTCCTGTGGATCGGATTGAGTTAGGAAGGCAATGCTTTGATTCAAAAATGTGGGTCTCAAAATGGTGGACTTGAACCCTCATGCATTGCCAGTGAGATGTAAAATGGTACAGCTGCTGTGGAAAAGGTTGGCAGTTCCTCAAAAAGCTAAACATAGAATTATTACATGACCCAGCAATTCTACTCCTAGTTACATACCCAAGAAATCTGGAAACATATGTTGATATAACAACTTGTATACAAACACGGATAGCAGCATTATTCACAAGAGGCAAGAAGTGGAAACAACCCAAACGTCCATCAGTTGACGAGTGGATAAACGAAATGGGGTGTATCCATACAAAGGGATAGTATGTAGCCATAAAAAGGAATGAAATACTGATACTTGCCATAACATGGAAGAATCCTGAAAGCATTATGCTAAGTGAAAGAAGCCAGACATAAAAGGCCACATAGTTTGATTCCATTCATATGAAATGTCCAGAATAGGTAAATCCATAGAGACAGAAAGTACAGGGTGTCCCAAAAGTCTCCAAACAAAGGAAACATTTTGTAAAATTTTGTAATGAATATTTTGTAAATAAAGGTACATTTAGCTACAATTTCCCATTTTCCTTATGTATGGCAACTTTTGGGACACTCTGTAGATTGTTGGATGCCAGTGGATGGGAGAGGGGAGAGTTGGAGGTACTGGGTATTTTTGGGGGGTGATGGAAATGTTCTGGAATTAGTGGTAATGGTTGCGCAACATTGTGAAGACACTAAAAATCATTGAATTGCACATTTTAAAGTGGTTAAATGGTGAATTTTATGGTATGTGAATTTTATCTCAATAAAAAATTTTTTTTAAATGGTGGACTTTCTGGCACTGTGTGGTGTCTAGGTAGGGAGCTATTTTGGGGACAGAGAGCCTGTCTGTATATCCTTAAAACATACCATATAAAGAGAGGGTTTTCTCTTATTTCAGCTCATCTGTCCTTCTTCCCTCCTCCCTTGTCCATCTGATTAACTTCCTCCAGACTTTAATTTTCCTAGATATATTGTGACCCTGGAAGAGTAAGGGACAAGCTCCTTGCCTCTTCTTTCCTGGGCCTCTTCCTCACCTTCTGTGTTCTCTCCCCGTTAGAGCCCTGTGCCCCACAGGTCCCAGTTACAGCTGGGGCTGGTTGGGGAAGTGGCCACTGGAACAGCACTGGCAGGGAACCACTCACCCGGCGCACACTGAGGAACCTCCTCCCTGCCCTCTCTGTCCTTCCAGGTCCTGGGGGCCGTGCAGGTGAGCGTCCCTGAGCAGCAAAACGAGAGGAGGCCCAGGAACAGGCTCAGAATTGGAAGGTGTTGTGTTAACAAAGACGGTGCTCAGAGGGCCTCAAGACTTTGGGTGGGAGGGAGGCACATGGAAGCCACTTCCTCAGTAGGTAGGGACTCACCTGCTGTCACCGCCTGGTAATAGGGCTCCTGGCAGTGATTGTGGATCTCGGCGGGGCTGTCTCCAGGTGTGCTGATGGCCTCGGAGCCCACACTGGCCCTGCTGGTGGGCTGACGGCAGCTCACAGCTACAGGAAAGCAGCAGCCATTGGGCCCAGCACAGATGTGCCCGCTGGCAGCCCAGGGGCTGATTCCAGCCCATGGCTATATTTAGCTGGACCTGCACAGTGCTTCTTTAAAACCATTTGAACTGGTTTTTACCAATCAGATTGTCAACACTCAAAGAGTTTGAAAATAACTGTGATAAGTAGGGTATGGGGAAACAGACGTTTCCATACATGGGTGGTGGGGATGTAAATTAGCAAAACCTTTTTGGAGGAAAATTTTAGCAATATCAAAATTAAAAATGCAAATATTTTTAACCTAGCATTTCCATTTCTAAAAATTTACTCTAAAGATATTCTCACACATATACTCAAAGATAGATGTATTATATGCAAGGATATTCACAGCAGCACTGTTTGTAGCAACAAAATATCTACCAGTGGAGGACTGATTAAATACATTATGACACATCAGTCAAAGGGATTTTATGTGGTCATTAAAAAAGAATCAGTCAATGCTAACCATATATATATGGCATGATCTTTAAGATATATCACTTAGTGAAAAAATGCTCAGTTTAGAGCATTGTGTATAGTATGCAACACACACACACACACACACACAGACAAACAGACAGTTTATACTCAAATGGCGTAAAAGGTTTTTGGAAGAATGGTCAGGAAGTGGGGAACAGGGTTGTTTCTGGAGAAGGTAGCCAGGAGCTAAGGGCCAGAGATCAGAGGAAGACTCATTTTTTAGTATATTGTCTTTTTTTGTTACTGAAAATTTTATCTTGTGCATACATTATCTTTAAAAAAAAATCTGAGTCACCATTTGAAAATCTAGAATTTTACTTAAAAAAAAAAAATCTTGATTTTTGGCATCTCTTCAAAAATGAGATGATCTGCAAACACTGGGCCGGTAAGTCTGCATGGAGACAACTGCCGGGGCCGGGCAGTGGCCGCCCCTTAAGGCGGCTGCTCACCAGCATGGTCCGGGCTGCGGCAGAGCTGGGGTCGGGCCCAGGTGTCCCTGAGCCCCCAGACTCAGCCATCAAGCTGTCACTCAAAGTTCTACTTGTGGCTTCAAGATTCCAGGGGTCATGGCTGGGGGCAGAGGCTTCCTCCCTGCACCCTGAGTAGGGACACTCACCCACGGCTTGGTAGAGGGCCAGGAAGCCCCTGTGGAGGTGGGTGGTCTTGTCCTCTGAGGAAGAGCGTGTGTGGAAGGTCAGCCGCAAACTCCTCCCTGAGGACACAAACTCCCTCTGACCAGGAGGGCTGCCCAGAGGGGAGCCCTGCTGACCGCAGAACCGGCTTAGATCCGTCCCACTGGCTGAGATCTGCAAGGGGGAGGAAGGGAGAGGGGGCAGGCAGCTGTGGGGTGAGTCGGCACTCCTCGTGGCCACAGGGTCACACCCTCGGTGTGACTCCAGCCCCGTCTAGGAGGCCCGTACCCCTCTGGGACTCAGAAGCCACCCCTCGCGGAGCCTTCGTCAAGTAGCCGCCTGTTCCATTATTGACTCCCACGTTTCTTCCAGACACGACCACGTGCTAGAGTATCTCTTTAGCCTACCTTACTTATCTCACAAAGCCCACCACATTTTCCCTTTCTCAAGAAGCTCCCTGGGAACCCCAGGGTTCCCGCGATGGTCACTGGACTGTACGTTCTGCAAAGGCAGGAACTACATCTGTTTTGCTTGCCACTGAGTCCCCGACGCTCGGTGTGGTGCCGGTAGCACCACAGTTGACTCGATGAATATACAGACCTCATTCCCCATCCAGCTCCTCCCCCGGCCCCGCGCCCCTCCCATCGCCTCCACTTCTCTGAGTAACTTCCATGCCCAATCTGTGCAGCAATCAGACCGACCCTCTGCCAAGACCGAGCTCCGGGGGCCCCCGCCCTTTCCTGTCGAGCCCTCCTCTCACGACAGCCATGCGCTGTCATCGAGGCCCTCACCACGTGTGGGACTCGAAGGACACAAGTGTCCACAGTGTGGGTGTGCTGGGCGATGCTGTTTCACCTGGTGAGTTCTTAGAGCAGGTCGTTTCTGTTTTCACCCCCCTTTGACGGTCTCGCCCCTGCTCAAATCCCCTCCTGTGGAATCCAGGGAAGGGTGATCTGGAAGGATTCCCTGGGCCTATGCTTCATGCTTCGTCTCTGTTCCCGGCACACAGCCACCGCTGGGCTCGTTTCTTCTCTGACCTCCATGCTGATCCATGTCTCCCCTCCCTGCCCTCATCCTCTGCAAGTCTCAAATTCCTCCACGACTTCGACCGGCCCATCTCGCTCTGATGATATTAACTGGGTAAAAGTTGGCAAGATTTTGCCTGGACAAGTTCTAATACTGATCTTTTCCTTAGAACATCAACAAATGTAACTCCCCACGTTTAAGAGGCCTGGCTCCTGGGAGCAAGCACTTTGGTTTAGGACACTGTGCTTGACTGATCCATTCGGTTGTAAAACCCTCCAGTTTTCTTTCTACTCTTTCTCATAAATTGTTAACCAAATAAAATCTCTTAGGATTCTAACTAGCAAAGTACAGGGTGTCCCCAAAGTCACCATATGTAAGGAAAATGGGAAATTGTAGCTAAATGCACCTTTATTTACAAAATATTCATGACAAAATTTTTCCTTTTTAGTCTCCATAAAAAGGAAAAAAATTGTAAAATTCTGTCACCTGTAGAGTCAACCCACAACAGAGAGTCCTAATACCTGTGTTAAATTCTAGACTTTGCTTCTGACTCCCTGTGTGACATGGGGCTTTCTCAAGCACCGAAGATCTCAGATCTCAGATATCTCAGTTTTTTCTTCTATAAATGGTCTGTGAGGCCTCTCAGCTAGGACACCACATTCCATGGGGTTCTCCAGCACCTGCGCTAAGAGCAGTGGCGAGGCTGACGCTAAATACCTGCTCACTCAAAACTCCATCTGTGGTGGGTCCTACACATGGTAAGCGTGGGTTTCATTTTGTTCTTCCTTCAACAAAATGTACTGACTATGCACTATGTGTGAGACACCGTGCCAGGTGCTGGGGACACAGATATGACTAAGGCCTAGTTCTGCTACCGAAGAGCCCAGTCTGGCTGAGGACGTTGACAAGTGAAAAATGAACTAGACCGTAGTGTACTGAATTCTGCATTTGAGGTACGTGTGTGTGACTTGCTCTGGGAGCAGAGAGGAGGGAGGAATCCTATTCCTGAACTTGAACTCTCCCAATGACAAGGCAAGAGTTAGGCTGGGATGAAAATTTTCCATGATTTCAGAGGAACAGGGCACATGGTAGGTACTCAACAGACATAGGCTGAATTGATCAAGGCATTGTCCTGACCGTTAAATCTGAAGCAATAAATACATGCACTTATCTCCTCTTCTACCTTAACCCTCACTAACCTGACAGCAAAGCGATAACACGGTATACGTAATCAAGGACAAAGAAAGGAGAGGAGATGACAGCAGGTGACAGGTGTCAACACATTTTGGAAGATGGAATGGAGACAGGCAAGTGGCAACTTGAGTGTGCAAAGGTGGGAGCCAACATAAAGTGAGCAGATTCCCATGACTGAGCCCTGGGGAGTCGGGGGCACTGAGAGCCCCAGGGGATAGAGACGAGGGAAGGGCTCGCGAGGGGACAGCAGGTGGGAAGCCTGTGAGGGAGACCTTAGAATCCACATCCTCATGAACACCCCGTGCATCCAGGCAACCCCCTCTGGCCCACCCTACCAGAAGGCCTGAGCTAGCTTGAATTAGATTCTGGACTTGGGGGAATGCACCTTCATTGTATACCAAAAGCTGCATCTCCCTGGTTTGCTTAAAAATAAAAGAAAAGAAAGAAAGAAAGAAAGAAA
>NW_012136525.1:2450202-2456345 GCF_000956105.1 Propithecus coquereli | reverse complement strand
TTGGTTGAAGTAGAGATATCGGGAACAAAAGAAACATTTAAAAATAATCCCAAAGGAGGGAAAAGAGTAGATATTACATCTATGAAACAAGAATAATACTCTATAAAAAGGTACATTTAGAAAATAAGAATGAGCCCTTAGAAATGAAATAATATGTCAGCAGGAAAAAAAAAAACCATTATTTAAAAGGTTGGGCTTTTAAAAATGAGGAAAACTCGGCCGGGTGTAGTGGTTCATACTTGTAATCCCAACACTCTGGGAGGCTAAGGCAGGAAGACTGCTCGAGACCAGGAGTTCAAAACCAGCCTAGGTAACATAGTGAGACCTTGTCTCTACACAAAATTAAAACAAAAACAAATTAGCCAGGCGTGGTGCCGCATGCCTGTAGTCCCAGCTACTGGGACTGAGACAGGAGGACTGCTTGGCCTACGAGTTCAAGGCTGCAGTGAGCTGTGATTGTGCCACTGCACTCCACCTGGGTGACAGTGCGACAGCCCCGTCTCTTACAAAAAAAAAAAAAGATGAAGAAATCTCCCAGAAAGTGGAATAAAAAGACAAAGAGATAGAAAATAGAACAGAACAGACAACAAAACTAGAGAATCAGTCCAGATCATAAACAGCTGAATTACAAGAGAAAGAGAAAATAAAAAGCAGACATCTTGAAATCATTAAAGAAATAATACAAGAACGTTCCCAGGATTGAAGGATTAGATTAGAAGGGTCTCTAGAGTAAAAGAAAGCTGCACAATGAGTGAAAAACAACTGGCAGCAAGGCCCATCATAATGAAAGTATGGAACCTGGTAATAAGGAAAATATTCCAAAAGTTCTAGAGAGAAAAAAACTAAAGATCAGGAATGATAATGGCATCAGACTTCTTAACAAGTCTAGACCTAGAAGACAATGTCATCAAAATTCTGGAAGAAAAGGGCTTCCAATCTAGAATGCTATACCCAGATCAACTATCCATCCACCGTGAGGGGAGAACTAAGACACTTAGGGACATGTAAGATCCTCTAAAATTTACTCTAACATACCCTTTCTAAGGAAGTTATTAATGTGCTTCTCCAAAACAAGGGAGTAAACCAAGGAGAAAAATATGGAATTCAGGTTCAGCACAGGACAGGTAAAGGAAATCCCCAGAAAGAGGGAGAAGGGAACTCTGAGAATGTGTGGAGGCTCAGAGCACAAAGAACTCAGACTGTGGAAATAAATCATCAGGAGATCTTCAGGAGGGGTGTCACCAATAAAATGGAGAGTTGAGAGATTGAAGTTTGTGCCTATTTCAGGAAAATATTTATTCTCCCAGCTAAGAGTTTGGGGAGATTAGTTACAGAGAGAACTAAGCAAACTAAACATCAAAACAAAACGAAACAAAACCCCCAAGGAACTCCAGGTAATTATTGACTTCCGGGAAGCCCAAACGCTGGAGAGGAAAGGGAGTATAATTGCTATATACCATGTGCTCAGATGTGAATATTTTGCAGTCATAACAATGTAAATTGTATATCTAGAAGTAACTAAAAATGATGAACAGGTAAACTGAGAGAATGGGGGAGGGGAAATGTGGCTGGTGAAGATCTAAGATAAAGCTAGTCCTCATCTTTTACACTTTAGTTGAAGGTTAACAGAAAATATGTAAAAATAAAAGTGAAAAATAAAATAGAACAGCATGTTTTTATACATATGAAGATAAATACCAGATGAAACAACTACATGAATTGGAAATGACTGCCCCTGGGGAGCAGCAATCGGGTAGGGGGAGTAGTCTGGAGACTGCTGTTTTTCATTATAAGCCTTTTTTGTTTTTTGAATTTTTATTTGTTTTTTTAGAGACAGAGTCTCACTCTGTAAGCCAGGCTGCAGTGCAGTGGTGTGATCATATCGCACTCACAGGAGTAACTTCGAACTCCTGGGCTCAAGTGATTCTCCTACCTTAGCCTCCCAAGCATCCTGAGCATCACCACGCCTGGCTAATTTTTTTTTATAGATGGGGTCTTGCTATGTCGCCCAGGCTGGTCTCACCATAACTTCGAACTCCCAGCCTTAAGCAATCATCCCGCCTCAGCCTCCCAAAGTGCTGTGATTACAGGTGTGAACCACTATGGTTGGCCAAAACTCTAATTTTTAAAAAATTATATGTGTGTTTTATTTTGATACAAATAAAATTTAAATCAAAAGACAATGTAAACTACTGTTCTTAAAATGTCCTTATTTGAATGATGTCCTTGTCCTAAGAAGTTTTGTGAAAGCTCCTCTGAGCTGAGTGGGAACAGTTACTTAACCTTTTGTTATTATTTATGCCCAGCTTCCTAACCTGACAGAGCAGGCACTCAACCACTACGTGATGACATATTTTTTGACGTATTTTTAATGACTGATGTGAGTCCCTGACCCTGGCTTTGCAGTTTTGCCATATTTGTGTGTCCCTTCGTAAGTCTTCCAAGCGCAGGGCCTGACTGCTGCCCTCTCCTTCACCCTGTGGGGCCCACGTGGCAGCGTGGAGGAGATCTGGTGGGACGCTGCGCCCCGGGGCTGACCATCGCCTCCGGGTAAGCTGGGCCCCAGTGCCCCGAGCAGGGCGCTTCGTCCCTCCTCTAGAGGGGTGATTCAGGGCAGAGCCACCTCCCGCTGCCCTCCCCAGAGTCCCTGCAGGACCCCTGCCTCCCAGCTCACTGTGACAGAATCCCGTTCACAGTCCTCGGATGGCTCCAGGTCGAAGTCCTGGAACACGAGTCTCACGGCAAAGCCCTCTGGGGCCTCGATATCCACGGTGCTGTCTTGGCCTTTGAGATATGGCTCTGGGTACCTGGGGGATGTCAGCTGCTGGGACAGCCGCTGGGCCAAGAGGACGGAGCCCTGGGTGGGGCAAACCTGGAGGACTCCCCAGAGGAGCAGCCACCACCTGTGAGTCGGGGAGGGCAAGGTGAGGCCACAAAGCTGTGCCCGAGGCCTGTGGGTACGCAGGAGTGGGGGCAGGCAAAGCTAAGGGGTGGAGGGGCCTGGCCAAGCAGTGGTGGCCTCAGTCAGCCCTGAGGCCGGGGCACTTCCTGTCTACCCCTTTTTCACCCCAATCCCTACAGCCTCCTACTCCGCTCCAGGGAGGTCTCGTCCAGAGGAGAGGGCTGCTCTCTGCTTCAGCAAACCCCACCCCCACCCTGGGATCTGGGGGATCAACCGTGGAACAAGTGAGGGACATGTACTGGGAAGATGTTTCCTGGCTCCGATCACTGAACCCGACCACCCGCAGAGAAGGCTCTAGCTCCCCTGCGGATTGACTGCTCTGTGCATGTGCACGCGTGCGTGTGCGTGCACGTGTACGTGTGCACGTGTGCGTGTGTGCGCATACGCCCTCGTGTCCTCCCTCCCCCTCTCCACAACCTGTTCTCCTCCAGGCCTCGCAGGGGTCACAGCACACTCACAGCTTGCCTGGGCAGCCTGCGGAGTGAGGGCTTCTCCAGGGGGAGTTCCCCCATTCTGGGTCCAGGCATCTGGAACTGGACATCTGGGACCTGCGGGAGAATTGGCCCAGGCTCGGGCACAAAGGGTAGAGAAGGCCCTTGGGGGAGGAGGAAGTTACTGGAAATGACCTGGGTAGTTACTTAACTCCGCCAGTTCCCTTTTTCGAATTCTCTGGGTTGGGCGCCACCTGCTGTCTGACTCGCGAATAGCGCCCCACCATAACTTGGAGGAAAAACATCCCCCAGCCGCGCGGGCCTTCAGAGATCAGGGTGGGAGGGCGCTGACTCTCGACTCTTTTGTACTGTTTAGAACTAATTTTTACTATGTCCGTGTATCACACCTGGTATGACGGCTCCTTGTGAGTTACAGCTGCTGCCTTTCATGGGCCATGCCTGTCCCTCCCTGACCTTCCCACTCGTGGACACTACCAGCCTGCCTCTAGTAGAAATTGAAGTTGCAACCGGTGGACTTGAGCTTTCTCTTCCTCTCTCGCCTCACCCAAGCATGGGTGGAGAGCATGCACTTAGGCGGTCTTCTGAATCCTGCCCACAACCTCTGGAGGCTGCTCGTCCCACAGGGTCAGGCCTGGAGTCTAGTCCAGGTGTCCCTGAGTCCCCAGCCCAGCAGTCAGTCAGGCTTCCGTAGGCACATACCAGGGCCATGGCTGCCCTCACTGCCCCAGCAACTGGAGAACCCAGGCCAGCCCGTCTGAGAAGACTTTCTAGGGAACGTGCTGGAGGAGAGGAGGAGAAAGGCCTTTAAGGGAACTTCAGGGCAGGTAGGATGACTGACTATTCTGATGTCCGTGGCACTGAGTGAGGGGTTTCCTGGGACATGGGACTTTCGGTTTTAAAGTGGGGGAAGTTATGGGCCAACCAGGACAGGTGGTCACCCTGAATGGTTAGGGATTAAGGTGCTGGGGTGACGCTGGGTGAGAAAGAGGTCAGGGAGCGGGGAGGGTTAAGGGACAGGGCCACACACCTGCAGCTGGTGCCGGGGGCAGACAGGGCCTGGTGTGTGCCTGTTTTGGGGAAATCTAACACTTTGAATATGAGGGCCTTCCTGGTCCCGTCCAGGTGCTGTGGCTGCAGTGTGTGTCGGGGTTAAGGGGAGGACGCCTCTGGGGACGTGGGACTGGAGAAGAAGCCTGGTGGTTGTATGGACCGCTGGCCACTGCAGGGCTTGTGGGCTGGGCAGTCATGCCCCGTGGTGTTTTTAGCATCACCTCTGCGGCCCCAGGGCCTCTTCTCCAGCTGGCAGGGTGGCTGTTGCTCCACAGTTTGTAGCTTCGGCAGGAGAAGCAGAAGTAGTTACTCAAGTAGTTACAGCACAGACTCTTCAGGGCTGGCACTGTATGGGATGGCACGCATGTCCATGGGGTGGGGGCGTGGGGAGGATGAGGATGTAATGACGTGGGCTCTGGAGCTGTGGGGAGGGGAAGGGAGGGGAGCAGGTCTGAGAGAGAGTGAGCACTCCTTCCTTAATTTCATCATCACCGGAGGCTTTGGCTCACCTTGGTCTGTCTGGGGCACAGGTAGGGGCTAGGATAGGCTCCAAGCTCTACGGGTATGTTGTCCTCTCATTGTGTGATGCCTGGCTCATAACTAGGTTGCGAGCTATTTAAGTGTCTCAGGTATTTTTACCTTTGTTCCCCTAAACAATGCATGCATGGAGCAGACTTGAGGCAGCCTAGCTAAGCTTAGAAAGAACTGAGCTGAGATTTGAGCTAAGATTTGATCGGCTCAAGATAGTTCGCAGCATGAGTAAAGCCAAGTTAACTGCCCACTTGAAAAAAAAATTAATACCCTGTGGAGGCACATCCCAGAATCCATGGTTTTTATAATGTATCAATCACTATATCTAGGATATAGTGTATAGTAATCCAAAGTTACTCAAAATATGAAGAGACGGGAAAAACAAACTATGCTCAAGAGGAAAGACAATTAACAGAGATGATCCCCCAAGATGACCCAGATGTTGGAGTCAGTACACAAGATTTTAGTACATAAAGATGCAAAGAAAAATATGCTCATAATAAAGAAAAAGATAGGAAACAGAAGCAGAGAAATAGAAACTTTAACAATAACCAAATTTAAATTCCAGCACTGAAAGTTTCAATATATGAAATAAAAAAATTCATTGAAGGGGCTTAATAGAAGAATGGAGATGGCCGGAGGAGAGTCAATGAACTTGAAGACAGGTAGATAGAAATTATCCAGTCCGGTGAACAGAGGGAAGACAGTTTTAAAAATGATCAGAAATTCAGGGACCTGTGGGACAGTGTAAAAAAACTCTAATATATGTGTTCTTGGAGTTTCAGAAGGAGAGGAGAGAGGGAATGAGGCAGAAAAAATATTTGATGAAATGATTGCTAAAAACTTCCCAATTTTGGTGAAAGACATATTTTCAGATTCAAGAAGCTCAGTAAACCCCAAACAGAATTGGAAATAAAAAACAAAAAAAGCACGGCTTGGCATATTATGGTAAAACTGCTAAAAACCAAAGATAAAGAGTAAGTCTTGAAAGCATCCAGGGAAAAGGGACACACTGCATACAAAAAACATTTCTAATGTCATTTTTTTTTCATCAAAAACAGTGTAGGCCAGAAGATGGTGGAACATCTTTAAAATGCTGAAAGAAAAAAAAGTCAGCTCAGAATTGCTTTCCCAGTGAAAATATTCTT
>NW_012136525.1:2437464-2448872 GCF_000956105.1 Propithecus coquereli | reverse complement strand
GAGGCAAGCTACCAGGTTGTGTGAATGAGTATACTGTGTTCACAGAGAAAACATCCATGAGAAAAATCTAAATGTCATTACAGTATAGGGTTATGGATGATGTAAACAATGTTTCTCTATTTAGTGTCATTTCTGTAATATTATTTCACTCTAATAGTTACAAAATAAAATGTATTTAAAATTATAATTTTTTGTGACCAGATGGTCCTTTCTAAACCAGACAGGATTAGAAGAATGAGGTCACGGATCCTGAAGACAATGCTAGATTCTGGCTCCAGGGGAACCTTCAATCCACATGATTAATGAAGAAAGAAGTTTTTGTCCTTGGATATAAGCTTAGGCGGGCATGGATCCTTTCCGCCCCGGGCAGCTGGGTGGAGGAGGACCGGGTGCTCCAGTGACTTTATTTCTGCAAATCCTGTTGGTGCTGCCCCCTGCTGTCCTGCAAGGGGAAGGGCTCAACAGAAAGGATCTGGGTTTTCCTGGCCTTATGCAGACTTCGTCAGACCCAGCGTCTAGGGAGGAGTTTGTTCTCTCTGGGAATCCAAACAGCCACAGGGGAGCCTGGGCCATTCCTGTCTACAGTCTCCCTGTCTTGTCTTTAGACACCTGTCCCTGGGCCAGGGCACTTTGAGGCTGCTGTGCCCAGTGCTAGGAAAGTGGGGAGATTCAGGAGCTGGGTGGAGAGCTGAGGTCCCTGAGTCCCCTGGGCTGGGACCCTGAGCTTCTGTCCTGAATGGTCAGTAGACAGGTGGACACACCAGGGATTTGGGGCAGAGGGGTGACCGTGACGAGACTTGGGTCTGTCCTGCATGCTCTCCATCCCCAAGTCATCTCAGGCTTGCAAGTCAGGGCCTGGACTTCCGTAGGTTATGGACGCGTGGGCAGCGGCTAAAGCGACCCCAAAGGAGTGCTGGTCACCAGCCCTCAGGCCCACCCTGCCCACTCTGTCCATGTCTGTCTGAAGTCTCAGTCGCTTGTGCCCCTTCCTGGCTTTAAAACTTTGCATGGCTGCGCCCTCTGATCCACTGGCCTGTTGGGCAGTTTCTTCCTCCATAACCGGCTCTGCGTGACGTCCCTCCACACGGTTCCCACCTTGCATGTGTGTGCCAGTCACACTCATGATTCCACGGTTTCCCAAATATGTCTCGCATTTGCACCTGTGACTCCCTGACCAATACCATGATCTTCAGTCATCAGAGACCAAAAAGCAGCATAACGTAGTGGCTAAAGGGGTGGGCTCCTATGCCAGAGTCACCAGGTTCGAGTCCAGGCACGACCACGTAGAAGCTTTGTAACCGTGGCCAGCTCATATAATTTCTCTGTGCCTCTAAATAGCCTCATCTGAAGAACAAGGATAAGGACAACAGTCCCCACACCAGAGGGTTGTTGCGAGGATTAAGTGAGTTAATAACTGAAACTGCTCAGGAGAGTGCCTGGCATTTGGCAGACAATAAATATCATGACTTGCTTAGTGAGGGAAAATATTAATAGCAAAATGGTTAGGTCAGTTGTTCTCAAGCAGGAGCAATTTTGCTCCCTAGGGGCTATGTGACAATATCTAGAGATTTTTGTTTTTGTTTTTTATAAGCAGGGGATGCTGCTACTGGCATCTAGTAGATGGGGGCCAGGGATCTGCTAAGCATCCTGCAATGCACAAGGCAGCACCTCCACAACAACAAATTATCTGGCCCAAACGTCAACAGTGTCGAGCCTGAGAAACCCCGGGTTGGGTGGTCAGCCTCCAACCTATTTGGGTTCAAATTCTAGCTCTGCCTCTCATTTGATAGATAACTTTGGCAATTACTTAAACTCTCTGTTCCTTAGTTTCCTTATCCGTCAAATGGGGACAATAATATGGAACTGGGTTCTTGAGAGGAGTAAATGCCTGGCATGTAGTGATGGGGCCCCGGACACCTCCCTCCTCATGTCCTTTGGGAAGCCCTCTTTGACTCAGGCGGGATTACTTTCCCTGCGCTTAAGGCCGCTGGAGCGTATCTTGATGCATGGTAACCTCCTGCCCACCTGTCTGCCTTCCCCACGGGACTGTGGGCTCCTTGGGGGAGGGACTTTGTCGTACAGGTTGCAGCAGCCCCAGCACTGAGCCCAGTGCCTGGCACATACGGTACCCACCTGTGACTGTGGGCGAGTTCTTGGGACGGGGCAGAGAGGAGAAGGAGCGGTCTGCACCAGCTGTTGGGGCCTTCGAGGAAGGTGCCTGGGCGGGAGGAGAAGCGGGTGGCAGACAGGTGTGTCCGGGAGCGGGGCTGGGCCGTGGAGGCAGATGATCTGAGCACAGCCTCCCATCGACTGTTCTCTGGTGAGCGTTGTGGCCACCGCCACGTGACCTGGCCCCTCACTGTTGGTGCCTTGTTGGAGGGAGCAGCTCCCTGAGTGGAAGGAGAAGGATTCTGCCCCGAGAGGGTCCGGCTGGCCCTCACCTGGGTCTGTCATTTGGTCACAGGGCTTCTGGAAGTGGCAGCAGGTCTGGGCCTGATGGGCATCCAGGTCCTTCCGGGTGACAGCAGAAGCTCCTGGGGGCAGGCTGGGGGCTGCCCGTAGTCTCTGACTGTCAGGGAGAGCACAGGGGACTAGAGAGCCTTCGTAACACCTTCCCAGGTATCCTCCTCCTCTCAGTCGTCAAATTTGGCTACGGCTGATGGCCTCTGCACGAAGCCTCCTTTCACCCGCATCTCTCCAGCTCACTCACCCCCCTTCAGCAGAGACGCCTCTGGCTGCGGTATCACCGTGCTGGCCCCGGAGGGATCGGGAGGACCCCAGAGACTCTTTACTCCGGGAGGCCCCACCGGCTATCCAGGGTGGCTCCTCCCGTCCCGCATGTCTGGAACGTCCTCCCCCCATTGCTGCTGGGCTTCAGGCCCCGTTGCTCTGTGCTCCACACAATCTGTCGGTCTGCTTCCTACTGGTAAAGGTCTGGTGCCATCTGAGATGTCCTCCCTGCCTCTGGGTACTCATTCTCCCTAACGACGTGAGGCACATTGAGCTGTATTCTAATGTACCTGCTCTTTTGAAGTCACAGAGTGAGGTCACACACCTGTGAAAGGGGCGGGGTGCCACCCGAAGATGCTGGACATTCATTTTAGCAATTACCTAGGGAAGGGTGGTTCTCAGACAGTACTCAGGCAGGTGGGCCTCAGAGAGGAAGGGAAGGGGACAGCTGCCTGACTCTGAACTTCACTTTAGACTTGTAGAGGGACAGACGCTGAGATGTGGGCACTGGGTGCTTAGGTGGCATCTGGGCTTAGAGGCAGGACTGTGAGCCCTGAGCCTTTTTGTGGCTGGGCATATTTTCGCTGCCCTTAGTCACCCGGTTCTTTTGCCTGCTTGGTGGATATTGAGGCCATGGTGCTAGGACAGGGGACATGTGCGATGAAATTCAAAGTTGGGAACATGTGTCAGTTACCTGTGGTTGTGTAATAAATCACCCCCACAATTAGCAGTTTAAAATGACAATCGTATTATTTCTCACTGGTTCTGAGGGTCAGGAGTCCAGAAGTGGCTGAGATAGGTGGTTTGGGCTCAGGGTCTCTCGCAAGGCTTCCGTCCAGGTGTGGGCCGGGCTGCGGCTCTGATGGCCGCACTGGGGCCAGAGGTCTGCTTCCAGGATGGCGCCCTCGGCTGTGGGCAGGAGGCCTCAGTTCCTCGCACACGGCCTCCTTGTAGGATCCTTGCGTGTCCTTATGGACTGGTGGCCGGCTTTCCCAAGTGATAAGGTAGAAAGAGCAAGGCGGGGGCCAAAACGCCTTTTATAATGCAGCCTTGGAAGTGACATGGTGTCACTTCTGCCATATTCTGTTGGCACATTCTATCTACACAGACCAACGCTGATACAGTGTGGGAGGAGATGACACAAGGGCAGGACTACCAGGAAGCAGGGGTTGCTGGGGCCATCTTGGAGGCTGGCCATCATAGAAGTAGACATTATTTTAGTACAGTCAGTGCAGGAGGCCAGTTAGCAGGGTGCTATTTTTGCTAGGTATGGTTGTATTTCAGACAGGCTCTGACCCCGTCCTCCTCCACCTTAAGATCTGAAGGGCCCTTTCATCCTTCCCCATCCAGTAGCAGGACTGGACAGATTAAAGTATGACCTGCAGGAGGCCAACACAGAGGAGGCAAGGCTTTGGGAGAATAGCAAAGGTTTAAAGGGAACCAAGAAGCTGTTGAAAAGGGGAGCGGATGGGCAGGGAAGAGCAGCCCCAGAGACTGCGTCCTGAGACTCTCGGACCAGGTCCCACACCAGCGGATTGTCCAGAGGATCAAGTTCAGAGCCTGGAGATCCCAGTTCCAAATCTTCCAATCCCCACGGGCTTTGTGTGGACTTTCATCCTGAAGCGAAGTTATTTAGTAAAGGACTGTCTAAGCACACTGTGCCTGCGCTTTGCTTGCTAACAGCAAGGCGGTCGTGTGACCTCCCGCATCGCCCCTCCCTGCGACAGTAAGGAGTTTGTGGGTGAGGCTGCATTTGTGCCTCAGATAATCGAGGTGTATGTCACCCTCTGTTCCCTTCCCTTTTGTTTCCTCCAAGACTTTAATAAACCCTTATTCAAATGGTCCCCTGTCCCATCTGTGCTACCCAGAAAGAGAGGCCGGTGGGGAGACAGGCTGGGACGGGGGGAGCGACCTCAGGAGAGAGGGCTTTGCCCTTTGGCTGCCCCTCCCTGTGTGGGCTCTGTCTCCATCGGGGACCCAGCAGGATATGCTTTGGTTACATGAAGAGTGACCATAGTGTCCTTACAGCTGCATCACGGCCATGAGCAAGCCTCGTCTGAAGCAGCCAGGAAGAGAGAGGAAACAAAGGGAGGAGGTGGGTGTGGAAGGTGAGACAGGAGGTCAGTCGTGGAGCATCAGAGCTGGGCAGGACGCGTCCTGTGAGGGACACGGGCACACAGAAGCAAAATCCTTTGCCCAAGGTCACCCAGCAAGGCACCGGCGGTGACTCCTCAAGCAGTGCTTTTAGCTCTGTATTGTGCCACCTGCCCAGGTCGGTGAAGAAGCCACAGCTGTTGTTACGTGCACAGAGCAAAGGGGAAGGAAGGTTCTGGCTCTCAGCAGTCCTACAGGGCAGTGAATGAACAGGCCGCACGACAAGATGCACACACTGGATTGGGCCCCACACACTGTGCCCTGAAGAGGCGTGTGCGAGACAGCCTTGCGCAGGACATGCACATTTGCACGGAAGAAAAACTGTTGGGTTCACACGTAAGTAGACCCTCCACCTACTGACTCGTTGGTAGGGCAGGGCTGGCGGGGCCCACACCGAGGCATGACGGAGGGGGGCTGGAGCTCTGTTAGCGTGGACAGATGACGACGTATTCTGCAGGGGACCGGAGCAGGAGCCCAGAGGCCTCTCAGAGGAAGGAAGTGTGAGAGGCTACTCCAGGGCAGAGTCAAGGCACTGGGCTTCCGTATCCAGCATTTGTGGGGACCAGGGCTAAGGAGCCGGAGGGTCAAGGGGCAGTGGCTGTGCCTGCTCGAATGGGGTAGCTTCCGTGTGTATTGTGGGGGGCTGGGGAGGGGAGGCCTGAGGGATCGAGGTGGGGGTGGGGCGCTGGGGCTCCCCTGCACTGAAGCCTTCCTCCGCAAGGCGGGAGGCCGGAGTGGCTGTGGCAGGAGCAGAAGTGCCTGGATGCTGGCGCGGGGGCTCCGCAGGGCAGTGATGTCTGGGGGAGCGTGCACATCCTCCTCTGGGTGTGAGGGGTGGGGTGCAGTGAGACGCTCTGGGTCTGGAGCCCTGGGGGCTGCAACAGCTCCCCTTCATCTCCGTCACCCCCAGACCTGCCTGGACAGCCAAGGTGAGGGCTATGCCAGTTCCATTTCTCTGGTATCTGTCACTTAGACTTTGGTATAAACGTGTCGCTGTAAGTTCAGGGGTAGCAGCAGCTGATGTCTTATCCTTACCTGAAGAACAGAAGGCTTTACCTCCGATTAAGAGAGTGTCAGTCAGCCAGTGAAGGCGCAGGGAATGCCACAAGCGATGGTAGCGAGTGTTTGTTCCCGGCACTCTGCTGTCTACCTGGAATCCTCACAAAGTCCCCGGGAGGAAGGAAGTTTTCTTGGTACTGCCCGGTCCGACTGGTGAATGTGGCCTATTTGCCTACGGCTGGTGCCTTGTACATGCTCACGCCGCTAGTAACAGGTAGCAGTTTGACACCAAAGCCTGCTCGCCTGACCGCTCTGCAGTGCTCCCTCCCAACGTTGAGCGCTGTTCTAGGCTCATCTGGAGCCTCTGGGGTAAGTGATTTATCCCTGAACCCAGTGGTCTGGCCATGCTGGTGACCCTCTGCTTGGGCACTGCCCACTGGGGACAGAACAGAGGCTCCAAGGGCTGCCCCCTCTCCCGAGTGGCCAGAGCAAAATGAAGGCAGGGAGGGAGGGAAGGGAGGCGTGGGAATGGTGGGGTGGGGGAGGCAGGAGGCTTACCCTCAGCTAGAAGGTAGGCCAGGAAGCAGTGGAGAGACAGAGGTCACTCTTGTTCCTACTGGAAGGGTGAGTATGGAAGGTCAGCTCCAGGTTGTCCCCTGGAACCTGAGCGGTCTCTGGTGGGGGTGGGTACTCAGCTTGGACACAGACAGGTGCCCATAGAGCAGTCCCAGCCCATCGGCTGAGATCTGGGGCAAGAGGAGGCCAGCGTGGTGGTGCCTACTCTGGCCCCTGGCCAGACAGGGTTCTCTGGGCATCACTTGCACCCCTGGCCTCAGCGGCCTTGGCTACCACTCTTGTTTATTTCTTTCTTTCTGCCCTCTGTGCAAACCCAGGTGAGCTGCATCAGAGTCCTCCACGGAGCTCCTGGATTTGCCCACCACGTCTCCTCACCCTCGCCCCATCACCTGTAGGCTGTGCCTACAGGGTCTCCCCCACCCTCGCCTGCCCGTCATCAGGGACACAGCCCTGGGATGGCTCCAGGTCAGCCCCCAGGGACCCTGAGAGCACGGGTGCTGTCACGACTCAGGGGGTTATATTGGGGCAGGGGGAGTCTGGGGAGACTTCTCGGAGCGCTGGATGGGGGTATAGGGAGTGGTCCCGGGGCCTGGAGGGGCAGTGGGCTCCAGAGGATGAAGACCCTCCTGTGGAAGGGCAGGGAGTGGCTGGAGGGGGGGCCGCCTCCCCACCCTCTTCGTCATCCTCCGCATTGGTGATCTCAGGCTCTTACTCTGGGTACTGAAGCCTAGAGCAGACGTGGCTCCTGCTTCTCATGTGGGTAAGATCAGGATGGGGGAAAAGGGCCAAAATGGCCATACCTCTGCTCTCTCGGGATCCTAGGATTTCTGGTGGCTTTTAAGGGTTCCCTGCTGCCAATGGGGGGGGGTCCAACCGTGTTGCAGGATCAGCTCCTGGCTGGGATGGCCTTTGTGCTTTAGAGCTGAGGAATGTTCCGTTTCCACCTGAGCTCCTTTCTTTTCAACATACAGGTCTGGGGTGGTGGCCCAGGGAAGAGGTGGGGCAGGTGAGGAGGGGCACCTGGCTAGCCTTTGCTGCTCTGCCTCCTCTTGGGACCCCCAGCAAGACTTGGAGCCCAAGTCCTTCAGCAGAGGCTAAAGAATCATTTGGAGTTTGGCAAGAAGGTTGTTTGTGACTCCTGGTGCTACCGGGCCTGGTGGACAGGGAGTGGGGTGGGGGCCTGGCACTGGGCCGGCTTAAAGAGCGCGGTTATTCCATTTCACATTTCACATTCGGTTGTGCCCTCCCCTGCCCTTTCTTCACGCACTCATTGGTTCTCCGGTGACCATCTCTTCCCACTGAGGACAAATGGAGCCTGGTTTGAATGAGGGGTGTCTTGTGAGGATGAGTGTGTGGGTTGGGAATTGGGGTGTGGTGGGGATGGGATATCCAAGAAGCTGGTGGAGGAGGGAGGACTGACTTTGGCTTCCACTGCAGTGAGCAGTGTCCCCGTTTCCCGCAGGGAAGGCAGCAGCTCCAGCTGCCCACAGTTCAGGGGTTGGGCTCCCACCCCCTGGAGATGCATCTTACGTTCTCAGTCCTCGCCCAGGCTTGTGTTCCCTGGGGGTCTCCAGGCCTCTTGTTGGATTCTGGCTCTTGCAGTTGAGCTGAGGATGGGAACCTGCAGTGCCCACGGGCTGGACACCCACGTCGCAGGGAGTTTTGAGGGACTGAGCCCACTCTAGCTTGGGTCTTAAAGCCACTGCAGAGGCTTACAAGCTCCTGAGTCAGGCCCTGTGGCAAGACCCCAGCCAGGGGCACTGGACCAACGTGAAGGGCATGGAGGACCGTCCTGTGGGGAGCGGCTTGGACATGCACTGTGAACTCAAGAGCCAGGACACTGTGTGGACCTGGAGACTTGGGCGATGGGCAAGTACACGTGGGGCATCTTCCCGTGCCTCGGAAAGGGATGAGGTAGGCCCTGGCAGCCCTCAGAGCTGCTGCCGGGTGGCTTTGCTGGGAAGAGGGCCCTCCACTCCCCACTCCACTGGGGACATCTGCAGAGAGGCTGGGCAGGAAGTAAGCTATGCAGTTCAACTCTGAGTTCTTTTTTTTCTTTTCCAAATTCATTCCAGGGTGTGTGGTAGGGTCAGTATCGCAAGTGTAGTTCTTCTTGGCCAGAGCCCCAGTAAGTGTCTTGTCTGTGTAGGGGGCCTGGCCGCTGCAGGAAGAGGGGTCAAAGGTGGTCATCCGATGGGGCCAGGGACTTTCCAAACCCCTAACACTTCCATCAGGCTCTGTCCCTACATCCACATTGAGCCCTCTTCTCTCTGACACTTGTACCCCATGGGACTTTTATTCTGAAAGAACCAAGGCCAGAGGCTGGACCTGGCCCTGACCCTGAACCAGCCCTGTGCTTCTGGGCTGTTTTCCAAGGCAATGACTCTGGGACCCTAGAGGAGGGGCCTTGCTGTCCTCAGCTGTCCTCTGCAGCCCCTGCCTCCAGCCTTGCTGGCCTTTGAGCAGAGGGTCCACCTAGCCAGGCCTGCTGGGCGTCTCCTCCTGTTGCCTTCACACCCTCATAGCCCTCAGCTTTCCATCCCTTGGCACCTCTGGCTGCTTCCCTTTGCAGTCTTTTCTGGCCTCCTCGCTGCCTGTCCTTCCCAGGGCAGCCATGGAGGCCAGGCCACTAGTGAGAGGCTCCCCATCTCTCCCAGCACTGGGCAACGGTCTCGCCCAGTCCCATCCCTCTTCCCCAGCCCGTGGGATGGAAGTATAGAACAGCCAGGGGGCCTTCAGGTGTCTGAGAGTCTGCGGAGCCCTGTGTGGGTGGGGCTGTGCCTTGGGCCTGGTTCTGTTGAGCACAGGAGGCTTTCTCGAGAAGAAGGACAAAGAAGTGGACAAAACGACTCTGCCAATAGCTCCTGTTTAAACTTTTGAACCCCAGTCACGGTCTTCCAAAAGGTCTACCAGGATAGAATTTCCACTAACCCCCAAATGCCCAAAGCTTAGTTCTTTCTTAGAAGGAAAATGAGAGGCCGGATGAATGGGGTGAGCAGAGACTGGCCATCCTTATGGGCCCTTTCCCTTTGCCTGCTCTTTTCATCCTGGAGGTGAGGTCAGTATGAGCAGTGGAGTATGAGAAAGAGAGGACTTTGGCCTGGGGACTGCAAATTACAGATCATGGGGAGGGGTGAGGAGGGACCCAGAGGGAGGGTGAGTGGGACTGGGGACCTGGCACAAGCAAGAGTCTGGAGTCTGGTGCTGTTGGCGGGGGGCCTCAGCTCCTGTCCGGCTATCTGACCTTCCGGAAGACCTGCTCGCACACTGCATCCCTGGCCGTCAGTTCCTGGGGACAGAGGAGGCATGAGGAGGAGAGAGAAAGAGGGTTCTTGCCAAGCCGGAGCTCCTTTTTCCAAGTCCTTGACCTCCATTTAATCCTTCCAGATATAGCCGCTAGAGTGTTTGATGCATGGGGAATTGTATCATTGTTCCAAATCCTCAACTTTTCACCCCAGAGGAAGGGAGGTGGCTGGGTCAGGGGATGTGAAGTGGGTGAAGTGTCCATCGCTGCAGCTCTGACTTATGGGCATTCATCTGCAGAGCAGCCAGGGCCCACCGCAGACACTCCAGTTCTTCCTCCCCCCTTCCTGGTGCTTTTGTTTTCCCTCCTTGGTCCCTTCCTCGGAAGGGGGAGCGGGGCTGCGGTAGCGGGTAGAGTAGTAGACCTGTTTGGTGTGGGCAAGGGGACACATCCTAGCAGGAGGCCCTTCTCCCAGCCACTCTCATGTGTGTCCCCCCTCCCAGCCCTCACCCAGTTACCAGATACAACTTCTCGTCCTCCAGCCAGTGTCTCCAGCCCCGGTTGGGGACCTCCCCTTTCTGCACACACACCAGCTGCTCCTCTTCCCAGGTTACTATGGTCTATAGGGGAAAGCAGGAATGAGGGAAGATTAAGGGGTAGGACCCCCCAAATGCTTCCCAACTCACTCTGGCTGGGCTCCCCCTCACGCTCCACAGCAGATACTGTCTGCTCCGGCCCTGCGTTCTGAGTGAGAGAGCTGCTCTGATCCCGCAGGACTCCACTCCCCACTCCAAACGTCCACTGAGGGGCCCAGAGTTGTCTGCGGTGACCTTTGGGGGAGAGCAGGGAGAGAGCAGGATAACTGGAAGTGAAATTGGGGAGAGGGTGATGAAGAATGGAGACTTTGTTCTCTGGACACCTCTGGTTGACCTGGAGAGGCTTTTGGGAAAGAAGAGAGATTGGTTGGGAGTCCTACCAGGTAATCTCTTTTCTCCTCTTTTCCAGTTTCAAGAACAGCTTAAGTGTCCTTGGAAAGGAAGGCTCAACCTCTCTGGGCCTGGGCATTCCAATCAACCTTTACCGAGCCCTTCCACGGGATAGGCCCTGCTAACCAAGGAGCTCCGAGTCTTGAACAGATGGAGGATCAGTAAAGAGGTGTCCAGGATACCAGGCAAGAGTGTGGGGTGGGAGTCAGGAGGGAAGAGCAGAGTCTTCAAGGAAGTTACGAGGTAATTGGATTGGAGACAATGGGACATTTCTAGCAAGGAAAGAAATAACAGAGAGGTAAGAAAGAAGGGCAAATAGCTCTGAAGGCCTCTAACCTAGCGACGATGTGGGAAGGGCAAATGAGGAGCTGGTTCACAAAGACCCTTGTCTGCCACGTTAGGTGTGTGGATTTTACCTGGAATTTAGTAGATTGACGCTGAAAGGGTGACGAGGTCACTTTGATATTTTAGATAGATCCTGTGGCTATCATATGCAGAGTGGATTAGAGAAGAGTTAAAACTGAGAGCTAATTTCTGGCACTAGGTGAGAAATGAGGGCCTGAATTACGTGGTGACAGTTTGAAAGGCTAGGAAGGAACAGATGAGAGCCATTTGGAAGAGTGATAGTCAATAGAAATAAAACGGGTCATAAATGCAAGCCACATACATAATTTAAACATTTTTAGGAACCATATTAGAAAAGTATTAATAAAAAGAAA
>NW_012136525.1:2396693-2435288 GCF_000956105.1 Propithecus coquereli | reverse complement strand
AGCACCAGGACCCGTTAGTCCCAGAGGCTGGTATCCTGGGGACCCCATGGCTTGCTGTGGTGATCATTTCCCCTGGCTCTCGCAGCAGAAGTCACTTTGTTTTGCCCCAGATTGTTAGGAGGCACCTGCTCAGACCACGCCACTGCCCCCCGGCCTTAGGAAAAGTACCTGGCATTTCCGTCCGTCCACGATCCTCAGGTCCTCCTCAAACTCAACTCCCACCTCGAATTCCAGAACGTAGTTGCGGAAGGTGCTGAGAGTCTTCACTATCATGTGGTCACCCTGATGGGTGATCTCCTTGTCTGGCTTCAGCAGCAGGGCTATCTTCCGCAGAGCCACGTTGATGTCTGCGGGGGGGCCATCTCTTAGTGAGGGCCTTGCCCCCTGCCCGGAGCTGCCCCATCTGTAATGGCACCTCAGGGCTGTGAGCTTTCCCTTAGTTGGGTCTGGGACTGTGCACTTACCCCCTCCTAGCAATGCCCCTGGTTAGAAATGGATCACAAGGCAGGTGCCACCTGCTTTAGCCTTTCCACAATGTCCAACCCGCATTCCCCCTTCTCCATGGGGCCAAGAAGCAGGAAGAGAAAGGGAAGGGGGTAGCAAAAGGGGTCTGGGAGGGCGAGGCCTTACCCAGGGCTTGCAGGTAGTCCTCAATGTTCTTCTGCGAGACAAAGCGGTAGTAGCCCGTGAGGTTGGGAGGCATTGTCTGGGCCGGCAGAGAGATGGAGATCAAGGTTTCAGGAGAAGACAGGACAGGCAGAGGAGGGAGCGGGAGTTGTCTGGCAGGTTGAGGTAGGGACTCCAGGCCAGCCCCACACACACAGAAAGGAGTGCGGAAAGGCCAATTACCAGGGCTTTTATAGGCCTGGGGGCCCCGCTGCAGTAAGAGTCCCTCCCAGACTTCCTCCCTCCCTCCATGATGAATTTGGGGCTGGTGTCTGCAGCCTGAAGGAGGGGCAGGGACTTGGCAAAGTTGTGCTTGACCTCAGCTTTTCCTGGGGAAGGAACCTGGAGCAGGATCTGGGGCTATCAATCATCCAAAACCTGAGCCTTTCTGAAGGTCAGTTTTGGCCCCCATCCCATTTCTGGGATGGGAACTGTCACAGGGCCTGAGGGACGGTCTCTCCTGGGAGGCAGCAGTGGCTGGTCTGGCTGTGTGGCGTGGGGATGAGTTCTAACAATATCCTGAGATCCTGGGACTAAGTCAGGGATCTTAAAAGGTGTGAGGAGGAGGTGAGGACAGCCAGCTGGCCAGGAGCCACAGTGAAGAACACCCTGGGGCCCTGGCCCCCACAGCTCCCTCAGTTTGCTGAACTGGGACCCCAAACAGTCATTCCAGACTCTTGGTCCTATAGGGCCATTAGGAGGGAGGCAGAGAAACTGCTCTTCCCAAGCACAGAGCTGCTGTCAGCAGCCTGATGGGGTGTCACGTTCAAAGTCCAGAGCTGAAGGCCAGGGAGGAGTTTGGTTAGCTATTGTGGAAATCTTGTAGTCTTTGGCTTGGGACCCAAGGGCTTTTCTCTCCCTCTGAGTCATCGATGATACCATCGCCCCCTGCCCCAGCCCTTAGACAGACAGCCCATGCTTTCCAGAGGTATTCCAGCAAGGGTGGGATGGGGGCGCCTAAATTATTGTGTGCTCTGCCTCCAACTGCCCTCTTCTCTCTCAAACCTGCCAACTTCCCGGGCTTCAGAATCGACTGGGCTTGGTTCATCATGGTTTAAGGTGGGAACTTTGGGCCTAGGAAGGCAGGGAGGGTAGGCAGTGGGAAAACAGGGCCTGACATTCCAGCTGGTGGTGGACTGTCCTGACAGGTGTCCTGTGTGTGTGAAGGGCGCACAAATATCACCCTTTCTCCAGTCCCAGAGCCCTCCCATGGCCCTGTTGACCGTCCTTTGACTTCCTCAGAGACCTGGGCTGGGCACTGAAATGCCAGGATTTCTCAGACTGAGGGTTTTACTTCACAGCTCCCAGAAGGCACGCAGCAGGGGCTTGCTGATGGAATGGGCTGTAAAAAGAGGCTAATGCAGAGTCGGGGGGCGGGGTGACGTGGATACTGCCTCTCCTCCCCGCCCTCAGGTCCCCACTGACGTCTCCCCTGCCCGCCCCCTGGCTTCTAGCTTCTCCATTCTCCCAATGTCCCTCTTATTTCCCACCCCCTCTGTGGCTCTCCGGCTTCCTCCCCGGCCCCCGCAGTTCCTCTGCTCCCCCAAATTGCAGTCAGGGGAAAAAGCCCTAACACTCTCCCGCCCCTCGCCCCCAGTCCCATTGGCTCCCTGCCCCCCTGCGGCACCTGGCCCACCCAGCCCCCTGATTGGCCAGCGGCCCCGTCAATGCTTGCCGGGCTGTGCTGACGTCATCCTGCAGTAGCGGGGATGGGGTGGGAGTGAGAGTGAAGACGCTGGGTTCGGAGGGAACCGGGAGCCCCTGCAAGTCCCCGGCTCGGTCACCCAGACCGGGATCTGCCCGCGTCTGCTCTGCGGACTAGTGTGGGCAGCAGGCTCCTTTCTGTCACCGCCCTGCTGTCCTCCGCCTTCCCTCCTCTCCTCGGAAAACCCCTGCGACCCCCCACCCCCACCCCAGGGTGGAATAAGCGGGCTCGAGGCTCCCGGGGCAGAGGGTCGCCGGCCCTGCCCTGCCCCGCTCCGCGCCATGGCGCTCCCGCTGCTGCCCCTCTTGCTGGCCTCCCTGCTCCCGTCCTGCTCCGGTAACAAAGGTGAGCGAGGTGGGGGTGGCGGCTCTGGAAGAGGGACCGGGCAGAGGACTGGCGTAGGGGTAGAACGAGGTGTTGGGGCTGCCTGGCACATGACAGGTGATCCCTTCCTCTTTCGGTGGTCCGCCTTCCCATCCTTTCCCAGCTCTGCTCCATTCTGCTCTCCCTCACTCCCCGCTGGCCGCATCCTCCTCTCTGGTCCATCCTACCCATGTGCTTCTCTTGTCGGTCATCTTGCTTCTGTTCTGGGGTCTCTGTCTCCCCCCTCCCCCAATTCCTCCACCCTGGTAGCTATCTGGGGTCTCAGAAGGACTAGCGCCTGAGGGAGTGATGTACGTCTCTCAGTGGTTCTCCGTTTCCACCCGGGTGGCTCGTGCTAAGCGTGTGTGGCAGATGCGTCTGGTTCGTCTCCATCCCATCCTGGGGAGAAACTGTTCATTGCGGTCAGCAATTCGGAGCACGTATGTTTTTCGTGTTCCTCTGCATTCATACCCTCATGCCTGCATCAGCTGGGCTGTGGGTTACCGGAGCTGCCCTCTCTGGCAGATAGCAGATAAATTCAGCTGGGCGAGGCTGCCAGGGGGAGGAAGGGAGGAAGGGCTTGGGGCAGAGGGCTCAGGTAGGTGGAGACGGTGGAGCTAGGCAGGAAAGGGCAGAAGTGGGTGTGTGGGGGGCGCTAAAGAAGTGGTGAGAGGGCAAGCTGAGAAGGGGAAGCTGGGAGGTGAGGCGTGGGAGGGGGTGAGGGGGACGGGAGAGGGTAAAGGTGGAGGCTGGAAAACAGGGAGGCATGAGAGGAAAATCAGGAAAAAAGATGAGAAGTGGGTAGGGACGGGGAGAGCCAAGGAAGAGACAGGAAACCCAGGAGTGTGTGAAAGGGAATGGACCCAGAGAGACAGAAGGGGCCGAGGGGACAGGAGTGGGGAGGCAGAGGCTCAGAGATCCCGGCTGGAAGCAGGGGCGTGGGGGCGAGCCATGGAGCAGGTGCCCGGCCCTGCCCTCTATCCGCAGCTGGCTGGGGCTCCCACCTCAGTCTCTGACCTCAGCCTGGTCCTCAGCCTCCTGCCACTTCCTGTGCTGCCTCCTGTGCACCATCTTGTGGCTCTCTCCGCAGCCACTGGGGAAGGGGTCTTGGTGGTCGTCAGGAGTGAAGCCTTAGATGCCAGGCTCGTGGGCTGTGACTGGAGGGCAGGGTGGACGTCAGGATTTCTTGCTCCTCATGAGATACTGGGGGTGAGGTGCCCTTTGGTGACTCAGTTTCCCTCTGATGCTGTCATGGATGTGCTTGGGGAGCCTGGGTGTGGGCACGGTGGGATTAGATGGAGCCAGCAGTGGAGGTTGGGGCTGGGCTGATGTGGAATTGGGGAACGTGCTGTGCTGCCCCGCAGCCCCTCACCAGGCTAGAGGGACATTGGGCCTGGGGAGGAGACGGGGAGATCCGGAGTCCGAGTGGGTCCCACATCCAGCCCAAATGGGCTGGCGGCTGAAGGGGAGGGGTGCGGTAGACAAGATTTGGGATTAAGGCAAAAATCTGTGTATATAGTGGGGTTCAGGGGGTGTGGGGTTTAGTGGCCTTGCAGAGGACACAGAAATGTGCTGGTTTTGAATGTGGTCTCTTGGGTGTGGGGGCGGGAAGCAGGGAATGGATTGGTCGTGTTTCTAGGCCAGCTCTTTAATCCCTCAGGATGTCGGCTCTGCTGGGTCCAGTCGTTTGGCGTTGATTCCTCTGCTCCATCCCTGCCCCTCTCTGTCCCCCTCCCTCTGTCCTATATATCTGCTCTTCTCTACTCTCTCCTCTTCCTCTTCCTCTGCTCTGAGGGAATGGCCTTAGATTGGGGCTTCGCTGGAAGAAGTGCAGAAATGGGATGGGGAGGAGGATAAACAATTAGGATCTCAGGAAACTTCTAGATCTTCTTTTTCTAGTTTCGACTCTGCCCTTAACCTATCCCTTCTGACATCCCCTAATGCTCCCTGAGTTCCCAGTCTCCATTCTCCAGCACATGAAGTCCCTAAGGAAGATTCTCCATGCACCCCACTATGGTTCCAGGGGAGAGAGTGGTCCTCTTTTCCTCAGGGCAGGCTGTTGCCATGGAAACCATCTATCCTGCTATAGGAGAAGGCTGGGACCTCCTGCAGACCCATGGACTCCCTTAGTAGTGGATTTCTTGTTCTCATCCCTCCCTCCTGCGAGGTGCTCCTGCAGGGATGGAAAGGGTGATGGTGCTGGGTGTGACTGTCTAGCCAGTGGCGGTCCTGCTCACAGGTGCTTCCTCTCTTCTTCCTGGGGCGGGGCCAGCCAATAAGCATAAGCCATGGATCGAGGCAGAATACCAGGGCATCGTCATGGAGAATGACAACACAGTCCTGCTGAACCCACCACTCTTTGCCTTGGATAAGGATGCCCCCTTGCGCTATGCAGGTAATTGGGGGTGAGGGTCGGCCAGGCAGGGAAGGTAAGAGAAAAGTAGGTGGAGGGCTGATAGCAGGGATGGAGGGCAGGTCCTGGGAGCACTGAGAAAGTGGGGACGTGGCCGTTGGAAAGTAGAAAATTGGGCTCAAGGCAGGGAATGGGCTCCACTGAAGACTGGAGATTGAGCCACAGATGCCAGAGAGAAGGATGTGGCAGGCAGGGGTTAAACACATCAGGGTTTTGCCAGATCTCAGGCCTGGAAGCTCTGAGAGGTTGCTGCTCAGGGAAGCTGGGTTGGAGTTGTACGTTTGATAGTTAATGCTTTTGTGCCTGCAGGAGAAGGGACAGGGGTTTTGGGGGGAGAGGCGGAGCTGGCCCCAGGTGGGGTGGCCGCTGGAGGGAAGGAGATGCGGCAGGTGGCACAGGAGCCTTATTCCTCCCCGCACCCTTGGCCAGGTGAGATCTGCGGCTTCCGGCTCCATGGGTCTGGGGTGCCCTTTGAGGCCGTGATCCTGGATAAGGCGACGGGAGAGGGGCTGATCCGGGCCAAGGAGCCTGTGGACTGCGAGGCCCAGAAGGAGCACACCTTCACCATCCAGGCCTACGACTGCGGCGAGGGCCCCGACGGGGCCAACACCAAGAAGTCCCACAAGTGAGGAGGTCCTTGTCCCCTGCCCCATGTGCCGCAGGGCCCTCCTCCCTGCTCCCAAGCCCCTCACCATCCTGTGTCCATGGCGGCATTGGATATCCACCCGCCCCCTGCTGTTCCTAGGATTTAGGGACCTGCAGTCAAGGTGACAGAAACACATAGTAGAGTTCAGTGGGATCTAATCCTGGCTCTGCCTCTGTGACCTTGGGCACCTTAGCCTTTCTGGACCTGCTTTCCCTTGTCTGTGAAATGGAGACAGCGATGATACCTGCTTCATGAGGTCGCTGTGAAGATTAAAGGAGACGATTTGCGTTAAAAGCACGCACCACAGTGCCTGCCACACGGCACAGGGCGCAGTGCATGGGAGTTGTGATGAGGAAGAGGATGGACACATTCAGCACGCGCCCAGATCCCTTTCACCTGCCCCCTCCCTCTATTTGCAGTGTACCCCCCCCACGATCCTGACACACACACACACACACACACACACACACACACACACACGAGGCTCTAGGTGAGGGTGGGTAGGGGGGATGGTTGTAGCATGATAGAGGCTCAGGGCTGGGCCATAAGGGGCACTAGAGACAGAAATGCTCTTTGTGACTCAGTTTCCCCTTTGGAGATAGGACCCTGGCCTCTGGGCCCTGGGAGCCTGGATTTTGGCTAGGGGCAGGACTTGGGACGAAGGGCCCAGACCCAGCTCTGCTTGCCCTGGAGGGTGGAGGAGAGGGAGGGGCCCCCCTGACACGTACACGTCACTCACATGTTCGGAGGGCAGCACACAGCTCACGTGCACTACTTAGGTGTGTCGGATGACTTTCGTCCGAATGCCGTCTCCCTTCTCATGGCTGGCTTTAATCAGGCTTTTACTCTGCATCTTCCTCGATTATCCATTGCATCTGACGGTCGTGAAGGAGGGACCTGCCATCCCCCTAACCCGAACCCATGGCATTCTGTACAAAAGCCATCAAATCAGCTCCTGCTGTCCCCTAGGGCTTGGTCCTCATGCCCTCACCAGTCACCCTTCCTTGGGCCCTCTCCCTTGCCTGGTGCCCTGCGGGCGGGACTGAGGTGCTGACTGCCCTGTCTGAGGGATAGACGGGCTCCTTCCGCTTCGGGCCCTGTCGGGATTCCTACGCGCGCCTCTCTCGGTGTTTCGGTGTATCTGTGTGTCATACTGAGGCCGGCTGACGCGTCCTCGTCCTCGTCCCACTCTGGCATGTGCAGGGCTACCGTGCATGTGCGGGTCAATGATGTGAATGAGTTTGCCCCGGTGTTTGTGGAGCGGCTGTACCGCGCCGCGGTGACAGAGGGGAAGCTGTATGACCGCATCCTGCGTGTGGAAGCCATCGACGGCGACTGCTCCCCCCAGTACAGCCAGATCTGCTACTACGAGATCCTCACGCCCAACACCCCCTTCCTCATTGACAATGATGGTGAGTCCAGCCCCCGCCTCCCGCAGCTGCCCAGGCCTTGTGCACCCACATCCCTCAGGACCACCCCGGGCCGCCCTGTCCGTGTCTGCCCCTCAGACCCTCGTTTCACCTCCTTCCTAGACGTGGAGCCTTTTGCTCCCAGATGCCTTCTTCCCAGCCTCCTGCTTCCTTCCCAACCCACCTGCTGCCCGGTCAGCTCCCAAATCCTCCCTTCGCTTCCCTGGGCTTTCTCCAGTGCTCCTGACTCTTGATGTCCTGCCACCCCCTGCCCAGGGAACATCGAGAACACAGAGAAGCTGCAGTACAGCGGCGAGAGGCTCTACAAGTTTACGGTGACAGCTTATGATTGTGGGAAGAAGCGGGCGGCAGACGACGCCGAGGTGGAGATCCAGGTGAAGCCCACCTGTAAACCCAGCTGGCAAGGTGAGGAGTTCAGCTCTGTGGCCCATCTTGTGAATCTTCTTTCACCTTGGTCTCTCTTTTTGTCCCTTCTGACAATTACGGGGGCTAGCTAGGGGTACGGGGGATATTTGGGGAAGGCTTGTAGCTATCTACCTCGGCCAGATCATTTTCCTAGGAGGCCAAGATGGTCAGAGGGCGTCGTATAGGGAGAATGGATAGGGGAACGCAGCTTCATCCTTTTCTCCCCCACCCGCCTTGCCCTCTCTACCTCACCCCTGCAGGCTGGAACAAAAGGATCGAGTATGCACCAGGCGCTGGGAGTTTGGCTTTGTTCCCTGGTATCCGCCTGGAGACCTGTGATGAACCACTCTGGAATATCCAGGCCACCATAGAGCTGCAGACCAGCCATGTGGCCAAGGGCTGTGACCGTGACAACTACTCAGAGCGGGCACTGCGGAAACTCTGTGGTGGGTGCGCCCCTCCCCCAACACTCCCTCAGGCCTGTCCCTTCCCACTCAGCCCCTGCCCCAACCTCCTCTGCCCTTTTCCCAAGACCCTGCCTTACATCTCTCTGCCATCCACAGACGTATTATCCACACGGGTTGTGGCATGTGGTTAGCACTTGTGGCCCAAAGGGCAGGTGGATATGTCCTCGGCAAAAATGCGCAATTGTAGCACCAGTCACCAGATACATTATGGAACAATTGTAGGGGGAGACGGAGAGTGGGAGAATGGGTTGAGTTAACTGGAGCGATATTTCTAGAAGAAAGTCCAAGTCCATCCCTCTCTTGTCTTTGAATGGCCACAAGAGGCAGTGAGATGAGCTGTAGGAAATCCTTTCCCGTCCGTCCCTCTCTCCCTGCCTCCTGCGCATTTCCCATCTGCTGCCTCTCGGCTCTGACACTTAGGCCCCCTGGGGCTCCTGCAGGTGCTGCCACTGGGGAAGTGGATCTGTTGCCCATGCCTGGCCCCAATGCCAACTGGACAGCAGGGCTCTCGGTGCACTACAGCCAGGATAGCAGCCTGATCTACTGGTTCAATGGCACCCAGGCTGTACAGGTGCCCTTGGGTGGCCCAGCTGGGCTGGGCTCTGGGCCCCAGGGCAGCCTCAGCGACCACTTCACCCTGTCCTTCTGGATGAAGCACGGCGTAACTCCCAACAAGGGCAAGAAGGAAGAGGAAACCATCGTGTGTAACACTGTCCAGAATGGTGAGCCTCCCCTCAGGGCACTAGCCTGAGAGTGGGAAGTGGGCTTTGTGTCCCATCTCTGCCACTGTCCAGTGTGTGACTGTGGATAGGTCACGTCCCCTCTCTTCACTTGTGGGACGCCAGTGCTAGGTTTGACACTCCCTGAAATTCTGCGATTTATCCCCAACGTGACATGTCGAGGTCCTATTGCTCTCAGAGTGCAATGGGACTCCCCGCTGCCATTCTCATTTGCAGTTTGCTGGTCAGCCCCCCTGCACCTCACCATGTAGTAGGCTGCTCCCCACGTCTACTCCCATCAGAGCCTCTCCATGGCGGTGTGCAAGGCTGAGCAATGGTGGGCCCCGTGCCTTCCCTTCTCTTCATCCTGTCCTCCTCCTCTGCGGGCTGATTGGCTCCATCTCCAAGGACTTCTCTTCCCTCTAGGGAGGGCTCAGCCTCAACCTGCTCTTTCCTTTCTAGCCACTTCTCTGACCTCATTTTTCTTGACCTGAAAAGGGTTGCCACCCATGATGTATTAAGCAAAGAACCAACGAAGAGCTGGGTGGGAGCAGGCTGGCCAGTGTCCTCCTCAGCCGGCCAGCGTGCCAGAGAAGCCTGAGTTATTATTTGGACTGGTTTGTGTGTGTGTGTGTGTGTATGTGTGTGTGAGACAGAGAGAGAGAGAGAGAGAGAGAGAGAGAGAGAGAGAGCGCGAGCACATGCGAGAGGATTAAAAGAATCCAACGTCCCGTCCTTCCCGCTGCTCTGCACATGACCCCGTCCCAATCCTCTCCCCTCAGAGGACGGCTTCTCCCACTACTCACTGACCGTCCACGGCTGCAGGATCGCCTTCCTCTACTGGCCCCTGCTTGAGAGTGCCCGTCCGGTCAAGTTCCTCTGGAAGCTGGAGCAGGTGAGGCCGGGTGGCTGTGACTAACTCGTAGGGAAGGATGGGCCCAGGGCAGGGCGTGGCACTTTCTGGGTTGCCCCTTGCCCCGTCTTTCCTTCCCCACCTTCAGCGCTGACTGTTCTACCCCCAGCTCCGTTGTTCTCTTTCTCCAGGGCTGGTCCCTGCAGAAAGCACTCCAAATGACCGCTGGCACCAAACCCGACTGCACATCTTTCCCCCTTGTTTTATTTTATCTTTCTTATCTAGAACCTTAGCGGTCCACATCCCCGACTCGCAGGCAGTTAGCCGGTTGTAGTCAAGACAGTACGTCATTCCAAGCCACACAGATTGGGTTTGAATCCTGCAAGTGGAACTTGCTAGCAAGTTTATTTCTAAACTTCAGTTTTTTTTTTTTACCTAATAAATAGGGATAGAAAGAATTCTACATCCCAGGGTTGTTGTAGGATTAAATGATATAAGAGACCCTTGTAGACTGAAAAGCACTCTGTATATGTTAATTTTCACTATTATCAGCCATGATTGTGAAGGGATGAATAAAAATGGACGAAATATTTAAAAGCCCCTCTGGAGCCAACAGTTGCAGCCTCCTCATTATTTATTCTCCAAGCTGACCGCAAGGACCACTGAGGACTAATCTGAGTTTCCGTCTTCTGTTTTTCTTGCAAGTCCTGGTGGAGTGGCTGAGTAAGCAAATGGCTTTTTGAAAAAAAGGCAGGAAGAAGAGAGAGAAAGGGAAATAAGTGACTAGAAAATTCACAAACTGGATAATCGAGGGCCGTCTACAGAGGCTTTCCTGTTTGTGGAGATGATCTGCCACTGGCCGCTTCTTGGTCTCCCCCCCAAGTGCTAATATTGGGAACAGCGCCCTTTCTATTTCTCTTTAATTCACGCTCATTTATTCAACAAGTATGTACTGAGTACCAGCTAAGCCCCTGCGTTCCGCTAGGTTCTGCGGGGCACAATCAATGGAACAAAATCTTTGCCTTCACTGAGCTTACGTTTAGTTGGGGAGATAGAACTTTACGAAGTAATTAGATGTGTAAAAATATACATGTGATAAATGCTCTGAAAGAAGCAAGTGAGGGAATGGAGTCGAGACTGGGGGAGGCAAGGAGGAGAGAATTCACCTTAGATGGGATGCTCAGCGATGGCCTGACTGAGGTGACATTTAAGCTTAGTCCTAAAGGATGAGAAATAGCTGCTGTGGGAGAGAGTGGGAAGTGCCCAGGCAGAGGGTAGAGCAGATGCAAAGGCCCCGAGGCAGGAAAGAGCTTGGCACATTCCAAGCACGGAAAGGCCAGTGAAGTTGGGGTAGAGACGACAAGACTGGAGATGAGGTTGGAGAGACGGCAGTGAGTGGCTATACAGTGGTCTTTGTCGGCTGGGGTCAGATTTTTGTCCTATGAGAGATGAGAAGACTATTTTGAAGGGTTTAAAGCAGGGGCATGACCTGATCAGATTGACATTTTAGCAAGATCCCTTTGGCAGCTGTGGGAGGAATGTGTTGAAGAGACATAAGAGTGGAAGTAGACGGGATGGTTGCAGCAGCCCACACGGTAGGGGTTGGCCACTTGACTGGGGTGTGGCAATGGAGGTGGAGAGACCTGCACACAAACCCACAGCTGTGGTTCTGTTTGGACCTGGGATCGACAGCACCTGCCGATGGACTGGGTGTGGAGGAGGAGGGAAAGGGAAGGATCAAAGATGCCTCCGCATCATCCACTGGAGCGACTGGATGGGTGATGGAACATTCCTATTCGCCAGGGAAAACTGAGGGAGCTGGAAGGGGCATGGTCTTCCATCTCACACTTGTTGAATTTGAGACACTTGCGAGACATCCAAGGGGAGAGACCAGCATTCAGAGGAGAGTCCTGAGCTAGAGATGTAGATTTTGGAGTTATTGGCATAAATTTGGTATCAATGAATGGGAACAGATGAGGTAACTCCTAGGAGAGAGCGCAGAGAGGAAAGGGAAGAGGGTCTAGGTCGAGCCTTGAGAGACCCCAACATTTGGAATTTGATAAGGGAGAGGACTCTCTACCCCTCCTTCCTCTGACCGCCCCCCATCTTGCCTGACCCTGGGAGAAACTGCAAAGGGAAGTGATATTTGTTTTAGTGGTTCCTGTTGGGTTAGAAACTACCCTAGAGGTTCCCAGGCCATACATACATACATATATACATACTACATAATTTTTTGGAAAAATTTATTCATGACATAGTGTGTTACTCCTCTTAGGAATAGTTATAGCTTTCAAGATTTACCCGAAGAGTGGGATTTTTTGTACTATATTGGTTGCCCGATAGACTTTGGACAAGGGCGTTATTCCTTGAGCTGGGTGGGCAGCAGTTCACTAGTCAGCCCTGTTGGCAGAACTGGGAACATGGGGGGCTGTGCCCCATCTCCGGAGGTGGCGCAGTGCCTGGGAGAGCTGCTTGGAGAGGAAGTATCTCAGAGGCTCCGGTCCTTACTCTGCCCCCCAGGTCTGTGATGATGAGTGGCACCACTATGCTCTGAACCTCGAGTTCCCCACGGTCACACTCTATGCCGATGGCATCTCCTTCGACCCTGCCCTCATCCATGACAATGGCCTCATCCACCCGCCCCGAAGGGAACCTGCTCTCATGATTGGGGCCTGCTGGACCGGTAAGTCCCTCTGAGCTTCTCAGGGAAGACTCCAGTGGTTTAGGACTGGGAAAGGGAGGCAGGCTGGTGAGGAGCCAGGGCAGCCTGACCCCGGCAGCTGACGCCACCACACGTCTCCCTGTGGTTGGGCAGGGTGACTCTGAGGGTCTCCACTGGAGGGGACCACGGCTTCCCACATCTCCCGCCCATCTAGCAGGTCATCACTTCTGATCTGGGAGAATTAACTTCTCAGGTGTCCCCCAAATCTCTTTCTATAACACAATGTCAGTCGATTCCCACTTTGTTCCATCAAAGCGATGATGGTTTCCACAGCCCACTCCCCTGCGGGAGGATAGTAACCTTTCAGAGCGTTATCAGTCTTCCAACTTTGAAGCCATTTCTTTCATTTTTTCCTTCTGTGAGCAGGTGTGTGTGTGGGGGGCGGTGGTGGTGGTGTCATATTTGGGGGTTTGTCTGTTATAGAGGCTGGAGGGATTGGGGCATGACAACAGGGGGGCTGGGACTCAGCTGAGAAGTTGCAAGTCCTACTTGGGCATGGCAAGACTCATGGGATGAGAGGAAAACTTATTCCTTCCTCTTTGTCAATCTGTCCCCACAACCCTGAGCTCACTGCTACTTTTTGTGTGTGTGTGTGTGTGTTTTTTCCTGATTTTTTGTTTTTTGTCCCCAGAGGAGAAGAACAAAGAGAAAGAAAAAGGAGACAACAGTACAGACACCACACAAGGTACTCTGCATGTGAGAACTGGAGACCAGAGAGTTCTCGCCTCAACTGCTGGTTCTGTGCTCCCTCGTGCAACCCAGACCCATCCAGGCTAGTTGCTGCTTGTTGTGCCACCAGGGGGCAGAGCCTCTGAGAAATACAGACAGTATTGGCTGGGTTCTGGGTGTCTGTTCCTGCCCGCAGCTGAAGTAAGGGCTTCTCCTGCTGCCTGTCCACATGGCAGAGGGAAGTGGCAGGAGTCAGACACGCAGGAGGGAAGATCAGTGCGTCTGCGAAGCTCGCTCACGTTCATCCGGGTCTCCTTGCATGTCACTGTACGGACGCCCTTTCTTGCAGCCTCCCCCTTTCCTCCTGGTTTCTCCTCTTTCCTCCCCAAAGGAAAGGTCCTGGTTTCCTTCTCTTTCTCCCTCTGCTGGATGCCTCTCTCATTTTTGTGCTTCTGTTTTTCAGCCTTCTGCCCCTGGCTTTTTTGTGTCTTTTTTGTCTCATCTCGCTCCCTTCTGCAACCTCCTCTTCATCCTCACTTCTCTTACCTCTTATCTCTTTTTTCCTTTTTCTGGTTTCCGCATTTCTCTTTTTCATTTTCTTTCTCAACCTTTCTGCTCTTTCTCTCTTTCCCCCTTCTCTCAGCCCCCCGTCCTTGTTCCGTCCTCCTCTCCTCTCACCTCTCACCTCCAGTCCCGCTCCTGTGTTCCTGCCCTAGGAGACCCTTTGCCGATCCACCACTACTTCCATGGCTACCTGGCTGGTTTCAGCGTGCGCTCAGGTCGCCTGGAGAGCCGCGAGGTCATCGAGTGCCTCTATGCATGTCGGGAGGGGCTGGACTATAGGGATTTCGAGAGCCTGGGCAAAGGCATGAAGGTATAGCCCCGTCCCCTAGCCCTCTCCTTCCTGGCATGCCCCTTGCCCCTCACCCCTGCCCCACGTCTCTACCTTTACTCCCTCTCTCACCTCGTGGCCCTGCCGTCAGCTGTGTCTGTGTCTGGGGCCCAGGTCCACGTGAACCCCTCGCAGTCCCTGCTCACCCTGGAGGGGGATGATGTGGAGACCTTCAACCATGCCCTGCAGCATGTGGCTTACATGAACACTCTGCGCTTTGCCACGCCCGGCGTCAGGCCCCTGCGCCTCACCACTGCCGTCAAGTGAGTGTTGGGTGGGGCTGGACAAATCATAGAGCAGAGCCAGACATTGTCACAACTTCTTGAACTAAGATGTCACCTAGGACTAGGCACGCCTCCCTCATTTCGTGGATGGGCAGATTGGGCCCCCAGAGAGGACGGTTGACCACTGAAGGTCACACGGCAATACTGGTAGAAGAACCTGGGCTAGACTCAGATGTCTCAGTAACTAATTCGTTGTTCTTTGCACCAAGGCACACTTCCAGGATTTTTGGGTTTTGATCTTCTCTATGCTGATATGTAAAGTGGGACAGAGAGGATTGGGAGCTGGGAGACCTGGTGTTAATTCTGACTCAATCCGAATTGCCTGGATGATCTTGGGCAAATAATGAGCTCTGGTTGCTTACCCTGTTTTAATCTTGCTTCCCCAAGTTCTTGCAGGGTCAAATACGATGATCTAGGACTAAGGGTTGGCAACCTAGGGTCCCAGGCCACACCTGGCCAGCTGCCTGTTTTTATAAATAAAGCTTTATTGAGACACAGCAGTGCCCACTCATTTGCATATTGTCTTTGGCTTCTTTCACACTTTCATGGCAGAACTGAGTAGCTGGGACAGAGACTGTGTGGCCCCCAAAGCCGAAAATATTTAGTACCTGGTCCTTCATAGAAAAAGTTTACAGACCACTGAATTTTAAGTGAATTATTTTGTATTACTTAAAAGAAATAATATAGGCCGGGTGCGGTGGCTTACGCCTGTAATCCTAGCACTCTGGGAGGCCGAGGCAGGCGGATCGCTTGAGCTCAGGAGTTCGAGACCAGCCTGAGCAAGTGCGAGACCCCGTCTCCACTAAAAATAGAAAGAAATTAATGGGACAACTAAAAATATATAGAAAAAATTAGTCGGGCATGGTGGCGCATGCCTGTAGTCCCAGCTACTCGGGAGGCTGAAGCAGGAGGCTCGCTTGAGCCCAGGAGTTTGAGGTTGCCGTGAGCCAGACTGATGCCACGGCACTCTACTCAGGGCAGTAGAGTGAGACTCTGTTTCAAAAAAAAAAGAAATAATATAGATTATTTCAAGGTTTATATATTATGTGTTTAAAAATACAGATTAATTGAAGACATAATAGTTAAGGACATAATGTCTATTGCTAGCTTTTTTTTTTTTTTTTTTTTGAGACAGAGTCTCACTCTGTTGCCCAGGCTAGAGTGCTGTGGCGTCAGCCTAGCTCATGGCAACCTCAAACTCCTGGGCTCAAGCGATCCTCCTGCCTCAGCCTCCCTAGTAGCTGGGACTACAGGCATACACCACCAGGCCTGGCTAATTTTTTCTCTTTTTAGTAGGGATGGTGGTCTCACTCTTGCTCAGGCTGGTCTTGAACTCCTGACCTCAAGTGATCATCCCGCCTTGGCCTCCCAGAGTGCTGGGATTACAGGCCTGAGCCACCTCGCCCAGCTATTGCTAGCGTTTAGCACTGGGCAAATGCTACGGAGCAGGGATAACAATAGAGTCTAACTCATGCAATTGTTATGATAACTTAATGATATAATCCAGATCAAATGCCTAGCAGAGTGTTCCATAAATAATTGGCCGTTATTATATGAAGGCATTTAGTATTTAATATTATATGAACCCCTATTATGGTTTATGGGACAGTTTTTAGGAGGTCCTGCCATCTAGTGGGTGGATTACAGGATTTGGAAGTCAGAATTTCTATGTTCTAGTCTTGTTACCCCTCTCCCTTACTCTGCCTCAGTTTCTTCAGAGGCTATATGGAGAGAAACATCACTGACTGGTCCCATCCTGGGAGAGGAGGGTTTGGAGAGGAGAGGGCTCTGCACCCTACACAGTGTCTGGACGTGATTATCAGGCCTCACAGTTAGAGCTGTGACAGGCAGAGGCTGTGGCTTTTGGGCCTTGGGCTGCTGGTCTGTGGTATGGTCATGGTGCGCAGCTGAAGGTCACAGGCAGATGAGGTCACCTGGGCCCAGGTGGGTGCCCAGTGTGCACTGCTCCCCATGCTTTAGTCGGAACTCTAGATGCTAAAGGGCTGCCATTCAGTTGTGAGGGGCTTAAGCCCTCAGAAACCAAGGCATGGCTTTGTCCCCTCCAGTGTGCTCAGGAGCCCTGTCAGAAGCAGGGCCCCGTTTCTTGGCCTAGGGTGGAGCCCTGCGAGGGCAGTCCCACAGGGGACATCCTCTTTGCTGACTGGCGCATCTGAATTCCGCCGCTTTCATGCCCAGGATAGAGGCTTATCCAAGGGCTTGGAACCTGCCCCTGGTCCTTTACTAGAGGGAAGGGGCCTCGATGTTTTCTTTAGGAGATTAAGAAAGACAGCTCTCCTCTCATTTCTAGGGCTGCCACACGGTCGGTGCTACCCTAACGCTTCCCTGAGGGATGTGTGTGCGCACGTGTGTACGTGTGTGCATGTGTGCCACAGAGAGACAGATATGTCGCAGCTCCCTGCTTTCCCTGATGCATGTCCTTGCCCTTTTCCGTGGGCTGGCTTCCCGAGCTTCCATTTCTCAGTTCTTCCACCCCTGTCCATTTACAGCTAGATTTATGCAACTATTTGGTCAATGCCTAAATGCAGGTTTTCCTAAAAGTTTTTTTTTATTTTTTAAATTTCTTTCTTGGAAAGCCCATCTGCTCATGGCATTGACCCCTGAACAGACGGATACTACGTCTTTTCCTCTGGCTTTGTCCTCTTTCCACAGCTCTTGACCTCCTACCTGCTTGCCGTAACCTCCATCTGGAAGTTCTGCTAGCGCCTCAAGCAAATGAGCTAATGCTGAAATAATCAACTGCAATGCCCAAACCGGTCGCTCCCCTGAATTCTCTCTTTCTGTAGTGGCATCTCTGTTCTTGTAGTCACCACGCTTGAAACCTCTGAGTCATCTTTGCGTCCTCCCTGCCCTTATCCTCCATGCCAGGTCGTCTGGATGCTGCCTCTGTGCGGGGTGCCTGGAATCTGTCTCCTATTTCTCCTTTTCTGCTGTCATCGCTGTAGCCCACGCTCTCCTTACCTCTCACCTGGCCTGCTGCCCCTAACTAGCCGACCTATCTCTAGTCTCTGACTTCATTCACCCTCCGCCCTGAGGCTGGGGGAATGATCTTAAGTCAGAGATTTCATCATCACATTTCCCTGTGAAGGTGTCCATGGCTTCCTCCACCTGCTGAATGAAATGCTGGCTCTCACCATGGCATTCAAAGTCCTTAACGTCTGGCTCCTGCTGGCCATTCCGGCCTCGTGCTCCTCTAACTCTCCTTAGCAAGCGCCTCACCATCCACTCTACTGTCACCCTCTGCTAGGTGGACTCCTACCCTCCTTCGAGGCTACCTCAGTTGCTACTTTTCCTGATCACTCCCACCTTCTTTTTCCAAACATCCAACTCCCATCCTAGCCGAGACAATTTCCTCCTCCTCTGAACTCTCCTGGGTTTTTGTTTGTCTGACTCAGTGGTGGTGACCATCTCTGGCTTGTTCAGTGTTTGTGTATGGTATCTAATCTCTCCGCCAGAGCATCAGTGCCGGGGGTCAGGGACGCCTCCTCTTCGCCTTGGGGTCCCCCGGAGCAGCAGCACAGCGTTGCTCATGGCGGGGGATGTCCGCTGGAGCCTGTGCTCCTGGGATCGGCTGGGATTGCTTCCCCAGAGGCTTTGGTCTAGGCCTGTCTGGATGACAGTGCAGATTGCGACAGGCCCTGCTGCTCCACGTGGCACAGGGACTCAGCACCTTGTGGGAATTGGAACTTCAGGGGCTCTGCGCTTGTCATTCCCCCTAAGGTCACACCTTCTCCATTTTGCTCCAGCAGTCAAGCTGGGCATGCTCAGTAACGCCAATACTAACAGTCTCTCAGCAAAATCATTTCAATGTGCACAAGCACGTGGACCAGAGTCCTGCTCCAGACTTACCGACTCCCTTGTGAACACTGTTCAAGGGGGTCTTCTTCATACATAAATTTCCCTGGTGCAAACCTGGGCCCCAGATGGTGGCTGTGGCTTAGTGGAAAGATCAGTGGACTAGGAACGAGAAGAATGAGTTTAAGTTGTTTTTTTTTTTTTTTAAGATGGTCTTGCTCTGTTGCCCAGGCTGGCATGATTGTAGCTCACTATAATCTTGAATTCCTGGGCTCAAGCAGTCCTCCTGCCTCAGCCTCCTGAGTAGCTGGGACTACAGGCATGCGCCACCATGCCTGGCTCATTTTAAAATTTTTTGTAGAGACAGCGTCTCACTATGTTGCCCAGGCTGGTCTCCAATTCCTGGCCTCAAGTGATCCTCCAGTCTCGGCCTCCCAAAGTGGGTTTAAGTCTTGACTCTCAGATATATTACTTGTATGGCTTGATCTAAGAGCTTTAGTTTCTTCTTCTTTTTTTTTTTTTAAAAATAAAGTAGGACACAGAACAACTTTGGTTTCTTATCCCTGTTCTACAGCACTGAAATAAGGTTATAATGAAATAACAAGGGCAAAATGTGTCATAAATTGGCAAGTGCAATGTGATCGTTAGGTGTCATTCTTGGCCAAGGGTAGGGCTTAGGGATGATGGTGAGAGTGCCGTTCCTGAGCGTCGGTGCTGTTGTTGGTTTGACTTGGCTGAGTCTTCTTGGGATGGTTTGTCCTTGGCACCCTGATCGGTCAGGCTTCATGGCAAGTGGATCTAGGTCCAAGGTGGTTAGATAATCTCACCTTCCACAGTGCGTTTCTGTGATGTTGAAAGGACTGGAAGATACACCAAGGAGGGGGACATTGTTTGATAGATACCCCTCACTCTACTTTTATTGTTAGATATTTTTTTGTTTTTGAGGTGGTGTCTTGCTCTGTTGCCCAGGATGGTCTTGAACTCCTGAGCTCAAAGTGATCCTCCTACTTCAGGCCCCAAGTAGCTGGAACTTGCCACCGTGCCTGGCTTATTGTTGGATATTTTTGGCACAGATCCGCCAGATATTGTACTGACGCCATGCATTTTTTAACTCCTGAGTAAAGAACTGTGTGTGTATACATTTTTGTCAGTTCAATTTGTTTTATTTTTCATTAAAATAGAATCTGTAGATGTTCCATAATCCTGGGGTAGGGCATTGTGATCAGCCTCAGAGGTTGGGATTACCTGACCTTCTGTCTCTGACCTTTTCCTGCAGTGACATCCTACCAGGAAAGGATATGTTCCCCTGCAAATTTGCTGTGGGGGTTGGGGTGCAGAGACGCTACCCTCCATTCCTCCTTCCCCCACCCCTGACGTGGGTGCTCCGTTGTGGAGGTGGAGGCCCAGAGGAATGAAACAGAACATAGATTTTATGGGAGGGGGTGTTGGGGTTGAGGAAATGAATGGCCTCACTTCTTTCTCACACAGGTGCTTCAGCGAAGAATCCTGTGTCTCCATCCCAGAAGTGGAGGGCTACGTGGTGGTCCTTCAGCCTGACGCCCCCCAGATCCTGCTGAGTGGCACTGCTCATTTTGCCCGTCCAGCTGCGGACTTTGAAGGAGTCGAGGGGGTCCCTTTGTTCCCTGATCTTCAAATCACTTGCTCCATTTCTCACCAGGTGGAGGCCAAAAAGGATGAGAGTTGGCAGGGCACAGGTAAGGGTGACTCCGGGGAGCGACATCATCGAGAGGTGGGGCCAATGTCTGGAGCCACAATGAGGGAGGGAACCTGGGGCTGGAGGTGGACAGCAACTTCAGCCTGTGTTTGCTTGACTAGAACGACTTACCCTAAAGAAGTAGAGCAAGCAGGAAGCCATAGGTGGAAGGGAATTGTCACATAATGATGTTCTTGAAAATGATGCTTACTTCTCTTGAGGAATGACCCTAGTAGGGGAGGAGGAGTGGCCATGAGGGGATGGCGGGGTCACAGAACCTCAGCGAGCCCTTCAGCTCTCACCCAGACCCTGGCTCTCCCCACACAGTGACAGACACTCGCATGTCGGATGAGATTGTGCACAACCTGGACGGCTGTGAAATTTCTCTGGTGGGGGATGACCTCGACCCCGAGCGGGAAGGCTTGCTCTTGGACATGGCATCCTTGCAGCAGCGAGGGCTGGAGCTCACCAACACGTCTGCCTACCTCACCATTGCTGGTCAGTGGGGCCTGGGAGCCTGTCCTGCTTTTGGGTGTGTGACCGACCCTCACTGTGATCCAGCACCTGGGAAACCCAGAGGGCCCTCCTTCCAGGCCCAGGGCTGTGGCCAAGGGCCCTCATGCCCCTTCCCAGCCTGGAAGACCCTGTGGCTTTCAGACTGCCCCTGGGGGAGGTAGGCCTGGGTCAGGCTCCAAATGTTTCCCTTCCTGCTCCTCTCCATAGCCCGCTCCCTCCGCCTGGCCCCGCTTCTGTTTCCCCTCAGGCTTCGCTCTCCCCTCCCCACCTCCAGCTCTCTGCTGAGCTTCCTAACCCCTCGCTGTGCCGCTGGTCATCTTCTCTATCTTCCAGCTCACTGATCTCACGTGACACCATGGCTTTAATTTAAGTGCTCATTTCTTAATGAATAGTGGGCAGTGAAGATTTGGTAGTTTCCAGAGGATGCCCGAGGGAAAATTTGGGTATAACCAGTTCCCTCCTCTCTCCAGCCCCTTCCAGGGCCTCCCTGAGGACGCCTGTATTTTCCCTGCCTCAGTTTCCCTCCTGCTTGCCACCTCACTCTATCTTTCAGGATGTCCTTATTTCCTTCTTTCTGTTTCTACCCAGAAGCCACAGAGCCATTAGAGAGGGGCCGAGCAGGAGAGGGAGCCTCGGTCCACCCCAGTCAGGCAGAGCAGGTGGGGGTGCAGGGAGCATCTCTTCCTCAGAGAGCCCAGGTCACAGCTCTGGGGACGGTGGGGCTGAGCCGCTCCACAGCTTTGTGTGGTCAGCTGGTGGGAGTATGGGAGAGGCTGCTGCCCCGGGCCAGCCTCACTGAGCTGCTTGCTTGGCCCCAGGGGTGGAGAGCATCACCGTGTATGAGGAGATCCTGAGGCAGGCTCGGTATCGGCTGCGACATGGAGCTGCCCTCTACGCCAGGAAATTCCGGCTTTCCTGCTCGGAGATGAATGGCCGTTACTCCAGCAATGAATTCATCGTGGAGGTACCCAGAGAGTCGCCTTCCTTGCACAGCCACCCGCCCCTGGCGAGGAGCGGGGGTGGGGCTGGGGGGGCGAGTGGACCTGGCAGCATGGAGGGAGCCGGACCGCACGGTGGGTGGAGGAGGAGGAGAAGGTGGGGGCAGCAGTGAGGAGATGGAGCTGGGCTCTAGAGAGGTGGGGAGGACCTAGGGAGAATCGGGCGTGTCCACGGAGCCCTCCCTCTGCCCAGGTCAACGTCCTGCACAGCATGAACCGGGTTGCCCACCCCAGCCACGTGCTCAGCTCCCAGCAGTTCCTGCATCGTGGTCACCAGCCTCCCCCTGAGATGGCGGGACACAGTCTGGCCAGCTCCCACCGAAACTCCAGTACGTAAGGCTGGGAGGGGCTGGGCAGGAGGGGTGGTGGCAGGCGAATGGGCTGGGCATAGGCATCCTCCCCGTCCACCCTGGGAGGGGACACGGGGGTCGAACAGTGGGTTCTGATCCCTGTGCTACCTGCTTTAGCTGACAGCTGTGGACCAATCCCTGGATCCTCTGTGCCATTAACTTTCCCTTGTGAAGAACGTGAGCCTTGGGTCATTGCAGGGGATGCTTATGCCTGGAATCGTAAAGTCAGTGTGGGGTTTAGGTGTCTTTGCCATTCCTGCTGCTGCCCATCTCCCCCTCCGCACCCCCCAAGCCCTAAACAATATCAAATTAGCCCTGGACCTAAGAATCCTCTGTAGTGAAGCTATCAAGTATTTATTAAGCACCTACTGTGTACTAGTACTCTCCTAAGATGATATAAAGGAATTATAGGATACATATAGTCCCTATCCTCAATGGGAGAGTTGGTACTATTACACATGTAATTGTAATTATGTGCTATCTGTAAAGTCATAACAATATTTCTAAAACAAAATATGCAAATTTGCAAAGTGTTACATCCAGCTGGAGTGCTGCCCTTCACAGTGATCTTGTTCCCTGGCCATAGACCTTTACCAGTGGTACAATTTTCGTTTTCCACTTTATTTTTTTATTTTTTTGAGACAGAGTCTCACTCTGTCACTCTGCGTAGAGTAAAGTGGCATCATCGTAGCTCACTGCAACCTCAAACTCCTGGGCTCAAGTGATCCTCCTGCCTCAGCCTCCTGAGTAACTAACTGGGACTACAGGTGTGCGCCACCATGCCCGGCTAATTTTCCTAATTTTAATAGAGATGGGGTCTTGCTCTTTCTTGATCAGGCTGGTCTCGAACTCCTGAGCTCAAGTGATCCTCCTGCCTCAGCCTCCCAGAGTGCTAGGATTACAGGCTTGAGCCACTGCACCCAGCCTTTATTTTCCACTTTAAAGTTGCTTAATTGTAGAAAAGCTAGAAAATACAAGTAAAAAAAAGAAAAATCAGCCACAATTCCATCATAGAGAGGAAACTACTGTTAATATGGTATATTACGTTCCAGTCTTTTTGCTATGCCTTTTTTTCTTTTTACAAAGTTGTGATCAAACTATTTTGTAATCTGATGTAAACATCACTTAATATTGTAAAGCAAATATTCTCCCACATTATTAAAAACTGCAAAGTGATGCTGAAATGATTTCTGGAATCCCTTTATAGAATTGCTTTCAAAGCCAATTTATGAGATGTATTTATTTTTGTTACTTTTTGGACACACCTTGCTTTCAGTATTACCCAACTCATCATCCACTTTTGTCAGAGTTGGCTCTGGATATCATTTTAAAAGTTTTTAAATATTAAGCCCACTGTCAAAGGCTATAGATTTGTCCCTTCTGAAAAAAGTCAAAAGGTCGTGTCACAGGCTCTGAAGGCAGTTCCCTAAGGAGTTCCACCAATGCTTTCTTGGAAGAAGTTCATGGTCTCTGAACACTGTATGAAAGTATAGCACTCATTTCAACATATGTAATGGAAATAATGAGAATATGAACACATGGAGGTCTCATTTTGTGCCAGGCACCATGCTGATGGGATTTACACATACTCATTTAGCTATTACAAACAACAAACAAAATTATCCCCTTTAAAGGCAAGGAAATGGAGGCACAGAGAGGTCAAGTACTTTACCCAAGGCCACACAGCTAGGAAGTATTAGGACTTAAATCCAGGTAGCATGATTCTAGAGTCTGTGAAGTACCCATGGCCTTCCACCCTCTCCCTGTGTGTTTGCTGCTTAAAAAAAAAAAGTCTCATTACTTTAGATTTGCACCTAATTTGGGGGAGCTCCTGAGGGGCTTCCCAGGGCTTTTTTGACTGAGGCTAGCTCCCCCGGTTCCCCCAGCGATTCAGTCTGCTTTCCTCTCCCCATGCAGTGGTCACCACCTACACCGTCTCTTGTATTTTCTTTTTCCTGGGACTGGTTCTCTTCTTCCTTGCTTGTTCTGAAAACAACTGCAGAGACCTTTTAAGTGTTCTGCTGTGATTTGTTACAGCAAAGTGGTGGAAGTCAGGCTGAGGAGGGAGTATAAGGCATAACCAAGTTGCAGAGGTTCAAAGAAGCTTCACACAATATGTAGTCAGTAGAAACGGGTTAGCAAACTAAACTTTCTTTTTTTTTTTTTTTTTAATAGACTCTCGGGGCCGGCTATATAAATGTTTTTTCTTCTCATGATTCCCTAGCTCTTTCTCCAGTTCTTTCCTTGGGAATCATCTCACTTACCATTTTCTGGGTTGGACACTGGGTCCTGCTACTCTGGTTAGGGTCAAGGTAGCTGTGAGTGCTGCTGGGCCTGGTCAGATTCTCCGTCCTGACTTTCTTTGCTATGAGGCCCCAGGTGAGGGAGTCCTTCTAACTGCCCCAGAGCTTCCTGCCCTGGCTGGGCCTGGCTGGCAGCGAGCCTCACCCCTCACCCCATGGAGGAGCAGTGTTTGTAACGCCACCCTTGCTTCCCCTCGTCACAGCGAAGCCCAGCCTCTCTATCCTTTGTTCTGAGCTCATGTCCGTGCCCATCAAGCTTCCCTCTGAGATGCACTTGAGAGCAACAGTCTGCCTTTCCTCTGTTTTGGCCTGAGTCGGCTCGGAGTTCATAGCTGCCCTGAGGGCATTGGTGATTGCCGTCACCTGAGCTCAAAGGCAATGCGCTTCATAAGTCCCCTTCCACGCCTTCCCTGACTCCACAAGGCGTTCCCTCCCTTTCACCTCCCAACCCACAAGAGAAACCAGAATTATGATTTCACAGTATCAAACTACTCTAAACATGCAGACGCAGTAAGAGGTTCAATCTTGTCCACTGGGATGGAGGCTCATTTCTCTGAAGCTCCTGAGTGTACCAGAAATTCGAGATCACTGTGAACTGGAACAGTCAGGGAAGGTTTTGTGGCACATATAAGAGCTTGAGCTTGGACCTTGAAGGGTAGAAGGGATTTAGGATGGGCATGAGAGAATTGGGGGTGGGTGGGTTGTTGGGGGCATTTATGGTTAGGGAGAACAAGGTCTGAGAAGGGTGAGACAAGGTGATGAAGACATTATTTATCCAGTCATCCTAAACTTTCACGTCCACCAGAATCACCCGGGGAGCTTTAAAAACTCTTGACGCCCAAATTACAGCCCATACCAACTAAGTCAGAATTTCTGGGGGTGGGAGTCAGGGATCAGCGGTTTTTAAAGATCCCCACGTGATTTCAATGTGCAGCAAAATTTGGGAATCGTTTCCCTGCTTTGTTTCCTGCAAGTATCTGAAGCTTTGCACAAAGACCTACAATGCAATAGGATAAAAACGAAAATGAATTAGGAAGTAAGAAGGAAAGGATAATGACGAAAGAAGAATAAGATGCAGCCAGGGAATAAAGCTAGTTCACAAAATGCGTATTATGAGACACTAGGCAGTTGCTACAGTGGGCCAGAATTTTGACTCTGAGCATCTTTGTAGCTAAATCAAAAGGGGACTCGAACAGTTATGAAAGTCACATGATAGGAGGCAACTGATATGTCATGAGAAGCCCTGGGACTGAGAGCAGAAAGAAGTCTCTCCTGAGGCTCTTCATACGGATGGCACCATTCGGGGCTGTGGACAGGGCTTCCAACAGTGTCCTTACAATCAAATGGGCCATTAGCTAAATTACCCCTTAATACTGGCTCTGGAGGTCATTCAAGGCCAGAGTTAACAGCTCAGATCTAATGTAGCAAGAAAAGTTGATTGTACTTTTTAAATTCTTGATTTTTGTCTGTAGCTGATTAAAAAATTGCTCCCATCTGTCTGGCCTCCTGGCTCATCTTAAACTAATTAACCAGGCTTGTTTGCCTAGAGATGGAATGTCTGCATTTTGTCTTTCTTGTGGTCATTTCTTATTCTCCTGGCAATCAACTTGTCATTTCCTTCATTAGGCCGGGGACTCAGAGGGAAACCTGCATCGATTAAGGCACAAACCAGAAGCTTTAGCTTGTCATCGCTGTGCGCATAGAGCGAGTTCACCTGCTTTGGCCTCTACTCTGAGGGGGGTCGCACTCCTTCTAGAGCCTGGGCTTAGCCACGGGGCCATCTGCCAGTGGGGTCTTGTCTGTGGATGTGGAGACGTAGGAGAGACTGTTTCCCGCAGATGGGGAGAAAGGGCAGCTCTGTCTCCTTCTTCCCTCCTCCACTAACCCCAGGCAGTTGGGAAATACCGATCCAGCCAGCCCATCTTCGCCTTGGAGCCAGTGCCCAGGGAGCCTGCTGCCCTGCCCTGGCAGAGGCTGCTCTGACTGGCGCCTGGCCCCAAGTGGGCAATGGGTCGGGTCAGGATGGGGACCGACTTGGCAGAGAGCCATCAGGGTGGCCTCAGGGAGGTGTGCGGCTGACGGGCCTGCCCAGGCAGGGCCTTTCCACACACCTGGTTGGCCTTGGGGTGTGTGGCAGCGAGTGTGCTGGCTGCCGGGGTGGGACAGTTGGCAGCAGGGTGTGTGGTGGGCTCCTGGGCCGTGTGCTTCTCTACTCTCTGCTTTGACATGTGAGTCTCGGGCTATAGGTAAATCTGGGACTGGGCTGTATGGTAATATACATGTGTGTATGTGTGGCCCCAGGGGCTCGCTGTGTGACTGCTGGTCTCTTGTGTGTCTGGGGCACACATACGTGGAATAGCCCCTCAGCCACAGGACTGCCCAGGGTCGAGCTGCTGTGTGCACACATGTGGGGTGCAGTGACCCAGCTGTCCGTGAGGGGCCTGGGCCTGGGGGTGCGTGTGTGGGGCCTCTACCTCCACCTGCTGTCCCTGGGGCTGTGGGCCCTGCGGCTCTGCCTGCTAGTGTGTTTCCGAGCGCTGTGTGCGTGTGTGCAGGAGTGGGGCAGGGCTGCGCTTGCGGCTGCGCGCTCTGTGGCCCTCGCGGCCCACATCTGTAGTGTTTGTGTCTTGCTCCAGGGGGTCACCTTGTCCGCCCAGCTGGTGGGGAGCTGGGTGACGCTGCACATTTGGCTCTACCGTGCCTTGCTGGAGACCCTCAGATGCATCCCTTTAATCCCGCTGTGTGAGCAGGCTGCCAGGTGGCTGGCGTGGGCTGGCGTGAGGGCCGGCAGAGGCCTGGCACGGTTATGGGGTGTCGTGAGCTTTGTCCAGCTGTGTGCCCGCATGGCCTTCTTGGGCATATGCCTGTGCACGCACATCTGCTTTGCCACCATCAGCTCAAAGGTCCGTGTGAGGGTGCACGTGCCCTTCTCTGTCTCACTGCCCTTCCGGTTCCATGCCCCCCTGAGCCTGGGCGTGAGGCTGCGGGGCCAGAGGCACAGGAGGGTCAAGGGGGACGCAGGTACAGCTCAGGGGGAGATTTGGGAGGAGCGGGGGCCTCAGACAGCCAGGAGCCCTGAGCCCACCAGGAGAAGGGAGGTGTCTCGGAGCAGGCGTGAGCTCAGTCCAGGTAGGTAAGTGGAGGGGCTGCTCCTTGCCCCTTGGGCCTGTGCCCACCCTTGGGTGCCAGCACCTCCTTCCTGGCAGCCAGGTTAGGCTTGGAGCTGCTTCTCCTGCAGCAGTCAAGCTGTTTGGTGGCCTCTCTCCTTGCCCCACCGGACACTGGGTACCTCTTTCCTAGGCTGAGTGGTCTCTGGGGAAGGCACAGGCAGAATGGTAGGTGCGATTCCAGTGCTTGCCATCTGTCCTCTGAGGATAGGGCTGTTTGTGACAGCACTGGGCTGGGAGGCTTTCTGCTCAGCTGTCTTTGCCTCCCTTTGCACATCTGCTTCCCTCTGTACGTCCCTTTGGCCCTCGCAGCAGCCACTCTGCTCCCCTCCCCGTCTCGTCTCCTGCCTTCCTGGTGGGTCTGTTTCTCTTGCAGTTCCTCAGGGTGTGCCCCTCTTCTAGACCACCTGGGCCTGCCCTCTCCTACTCTGGGACGCCCTCTCCTGGGCTGCCTTCTCCCCTAGGCCCCGCTCACTGTGTCTGAGTCCCCCCAGGTGTGCCTGGCCACCCCCGCTGACCACCACGCTCCCCCGCAGTGGTCCCAAGTGCTGCGACTCTCATCATCGTGGTGTGCGTGGGCTTCCTGGTGCTCATGGTCATCCTGGGCCTCGTGCGCATCCACTCCCTCCACCGCCGCGTCTCAGGGGCCGACGGGCCCCCGGGGGCCTCCAGTGACCCCAAGGACCCGGACCTCTTCTGGGATGACTCAGCTCTCACCATCATCGTGAACCCCATGGAGGTGAGTGGCCCTGGGGGACGGAGAGGTCCACAGGGTCAAGACTGAGCTGTACTGTGCACAATAGGACCCCTAAGGAGGGGCCGGCCCTGGGCCAAGGTTCTGAGCAGGGCTGTGGTGGGCGGTGGTGGGGAGGAGGGTGCTGGACAGAGGGAGGGGTGGCTCCACAAAGAGGCCGCTGAGCCGCCTCCTCCCTGTCGGGGCCTCTAGTCCTATCAGAATCGGCAGGCCAGCATGGCGGGGGCTGCCCGTGGCCAGCAGGAGGATGAGGACAGCAGTGACTCGGAGGCAGCTGACTCCCCCAGCAGCGACGAGAGGCGCATCATCGAGACCCCCCCACATCGCTACTAAGGCCTACGCCCTCCCTGCACAGAGGGAGAAGTCTGCCCTGGGGAGACAGAGACGCCCCCAGAAAAGGGAGGACATTCTGAGAGAAGAGAGACCAAGAACGAGAGAGTGCTTCACTAGGACTCACCGTTTAATTTCAAAACCCCAGCGGGCCCCACTGGAGTCTGCCCCCTGCGCCCCTGCCCACCGCCCTCACTGCTGGGCTGTCATAGCCCTGGTGCCCCTGCCGCCAGCCGGGTGGGAGAGTGGGCTGGACGACTCCAGCTGCCCTTTCTGCCCCCCACGGCAGCCGCCCCCTTAGCGCGCACTCTTCGGGGCGTCAGTAGCAATGGCTGGGCTGGGGTGGGATCGAGGGACAACCTCTACTCTCCCCTTCCCACCCCACCCCCTTGGCCGGACCCTCCCTGCTTCTCTTGTGATCCCCCCGCCTGTTTCCACTTCACTCTGGGGATCCCTGCTTCTCCACCTTTCCCCTTTCCTGCCTTCCTGTCCTCTTTCCCCTCCTCCCCTTGCATCCCAAGGTCCCACAGCCCCCACCCCTTCCCCTGGGACCGGGAACGGTGTGGCTAGGTTGTGGGGACCGGAGGGGAATGGGGGCCCCGGATGTATTATATATAATGTATATTTTTTCAATGTTGTCGTGAGCGCAGCCCCTGTGTTCCTGTGTGCAGCTCACGGCCTTGTGTGTGCGTGTGGCATCGTCATGTCCTGGGGCAGGGGTGGGGTGGGGGTGCGGTGAGGGAGGGGACATATCCTAGGGTTTTCAAATAAAACAACCAGAAAAAAAGCTCTGTGAGCTGCCTCCTGCCTGCCTGGTCCTGTGTGGGCACGGCTGGAGGCTCTCGGGCCTCCAGGACTGGTCGGGTCTTTGCGCAGGGCTGAGGGGAGGCGACAGAGCTGGTCATCCCAGGGCCCTCACTGGGTAAATCCCCAGGACACCAGGTCACCGGGAAAGTAAGTTGGGGACAGATGGTTCCCACTCCTTCTTCCCTCAGCATCCCCTAGAAAAGCATAGACAACTCAAGGAATGCCACAGACACCTGGGCAGATGCCCTGTGCTTTGTGGGGACCCTAAGACAGACCCTCCCCATCACTTGAACCTTCTGCCTGGAGCATACGGGCTCCCGGCTGGGAGTCCCAGGGAGAAGGCAGGCAGCCCTGCTGCTGCACCAAAGCGGTCTGGAGACTGACCAAGGCTGGGCCTCCCTTGCTGACCAGTCCTCGGCCTGCAGGCCCTGGGCACCTCTGCTGTGCCCATGTCCACGTGGCTCCCCTCACACAGCTGCTGAGTGGCCTCAGCTCTCCACGCTGACCCAGCAGCCTGGCCTGAGAGCAGGCGGATTCTGGCCCTTCCTCAGACTTCTGGGCCACTGGTTCTCTGGCCCAGCGCTTCCTTAAGGACAGCGCCCAGATGGGGTTATTTCAGAAGCGTGAGCTGCTGGTGGGAGCATCCTCCTGTGCTGTCCCTGGCCCAGGAAACACCAGGGACCTGAATTCTAGCTCCTTTCTGTAGAATGAGGGGGTTGGGGCACCCATAAGTCTTTCTCGGTTTTTTGTGACTGCCTGCAGTGCAGGTGGAAGCGAGAGCTCCACCCCACGCCCAGTCCTACCTCCTCGCCTGTGGCGGCAAGTCCCAGCTGAATGTTGATGGCTCCGTATTTGTAGCTTCCACCCAGACCTCTCTCGTAACATGAATTTACAACTACCTGTTGGTCTCTCCACCTCCCCATCCCATGCCTGGAATTCTCTGTTACCTTTCACCTAGTCGTGTAAGCGAGAAACCTGGGAGTCAGTCTCCATTCCTCCCTAGAGGGAATCAACGCCATGTCCAAATGGTGACAGCTGACCCTGTCATTCCGACCCCTTAGAATCTCTCCAGTGGGTCTTTGTCCTTCTCTTCCCCCTACTGCTGTGCCGCCACCTGGTCTGTGGCACGAGCCTCCCAGCTCCTCCTCCCGCCCTTGTCTCCGGTGTCTGCTCCACTCGAGCCCATCCTCAACTCTGGGTCTCAGTGACCTCTCTAAAGTACCACTCTCCTCCTCAGGACCTTCCCTACCTCCCTGTCACTGCCTGGTCAAGCCCCGACACCTTGGCAGGCCCCTTAACCCAGTGGGTCAGGTCCTGCCTCCCTCCTTCTCTGGGCTCTTTGCTGCCACCATCCCTGCGCACCTGTGGTCCAGTCACACTAACCACGTGTCCTTTCCAAACCTACCTTGTTCTTTCTTGCCTCTGTGTCTGCACACACTGTTCCCTCTGCCTAGCATGTCCTTTCCCTGTCCTGTGCCTGGTAATCTTTCACTGATCACTGAAGACCCAGTTCCAGTGCTGCCTGTTCCAGGAAGCCTTCTGTGCTCTGGCATGCCTTGTTCCCGCCTCCGTCCCAGCATTTAGGTCCAGGCCGCCGTGCGTGTCTGTCTCACCACAGAGTCTCTGTGTTTCCAGCCGCTCACATAGGGCTTGGCACACAGCAGGGGCTCAGTAAACGATGAGTGGGTGACGTGTATGGCCCTCAGACTCAGAAGACTTTCTGGTAGGAGAGAGGAGAGCTGCGTTGGTGGCCCACTAGGGAGGAGGTCTGAGGACAGAGCGTGGCCGGGCAGATGCCCTGGAGCAGCCTCTCCTAGGTGGTCTGCCCAGACACCACGAGGATGTTCCAGGGCTTTGGCAATACTGCGTGGGACGCAGCCCTGCCTGCTAATCCTGGAGTCCCTGAGTCTCAGAGTGAGGGCACAAAAGGTCAGAGACTTCAGACATCTAAGAGCTGTAGTTCTGACAGGGGCTTGAGGGAGGGTTTTTAGTTTGTAGTCCTGAATTTCAGTGGGTTCAGCCCCTCTCCTCCCTCTTGTCATCCTCCTGGTGCTCACTCACGCCCCTGTCTCGGAGACCACAGGTTCCCATGCAGAGGAGCAGAAGCCAAGTGGGTTGCGTTATGTCTGTGTTTGCCCTTGGAGCCTCCTACACTCTCACTGAGCCTTGGGACTTGGGCATCTTTATTCACCTCTGGTTCAAGCTTCAGGCGTAGGGAGCAGATGGGTGAGAAGGCAAGCTTGTGTCAACTCTGCCCCTGTCTTGGTGGACACCTCCCTGCAGAGTGCCGAAGGGCAGCATGTGGTCCTTCTGTTAGCATCTGCCCAACCTCGGCCCGACTCTTGGCCTTCCTGGGGATCAACTGTCTCTAGGGCCAAGCATGGTTTTTTTTTTTTTTTTTGAGACAGAGTCTCACTGTGTTGCCTGGGCTAGAGTGCTGTGGCGTCAGCCTAGCTCACAGCAACCTCAAACTCCTGGGCTCAAGAGCTCCTCCTGCCTCAGCCTCCCGAGTAGCTGGGACTACAGGCATGTGCCACCACGCCCGGCTAATTTTTTTCTATATATATTTTTAGTTGTCCGATTCATTTCTTTCTATTTTTAGTAGAGACGGGGTCTCGCTCTTGCTCAGGCTGGTCTCAAACTCCTGAGCTCAAACAATCCACCCGCCTCGGCCTCCCAGAGTGCTAGGATTACAGGCGTGAGCCACCGCGCCCGGCCCAAGCATGGGTTTTTTTTCTGAAATGCAACCATTCTACCTGAGTGCCCTGGAAACTCTCTCTAGAATCAGAGTCACTGACCACTGATTATCTCTTGTGAGTGTAGCCTTTCTCACCCCTCTTTTCCACCCTCAGTGATTGACAGCCCAGGCCCTAGCCCATGGTTACCACTGGCTCCCTAGGTGACAGTTGGGGGGTCGAATGGCCTGGTGGGGCAGGGTGCAGGTGGGAGCCTGGAGGCCTGGGGAACACGTTGAACTCCTTGTGCCACTGCGTGCCCTGAACTTCTGCTCTCACTCGCTGACTCCCCCTCCCACTCTCAATCTCTGTCTCTCTCTCTCTCTGACACACACACACACACACACACACACACACACACACACACGCTCACACACACTGGAAATAGGAATCAGGTGTGAGGCAGGATGCCAACTTGATATTGCAGGGAAAGGGTACCAGGCAGGAGTCCAGATGAGCTTTTATTTCGTTGCTCAAGATCTGGAAAGATGTTTCCTGACCTCCTGCACAGAAGCTGGCAAAGCCTCAGGGTGTCAGGGCTTGGGCAGGGTTTCTAATTCACCTATTCCCAATTTAATTTGAAACAGGAGATGCATTTCCCTTGGCCTCACTCAAATCCGTCTTTCTGTAATGGAAGGCTGTTTTCCTCTTAAGTCCGCTGTCTGCAATGAAAATTAATTAGCTTGTCGAAAGACGCATGATGGAAAGCTACGCCCTTGGGGAAGAGCGATGCTGTAAGGCAGATACATTAACTACCAGTTCTAGAACAGAGAGAGTCCTTCTTCCTCATGCCACACCAGACACCTGAAAACTTGCTTTTGTGAGTCAGGCCAGGTGGACACAAACATAGTGGAGGTGTGCAGGGGTGTGGCTCTGCCCACTTCCAAAGTCAGAATTGCACCCTGCAGCCTTTGGGCTGATGCACCTGCAGCAACAATTCTGAGAGCTCTACCCGCCAGTGCCCACCCTGGGGGCTTTGTCTGTGGGCTGAGAAGGACACATCTGCTCCGGCCTTCTAGGCGCCATGGAAGATTTCACGTTCCCTTCATATTCTAGCTCCACATCAGCTTCCTCCCAAAGTGGATCTCTCACATCCTGCAGCCCTGTCTCGACTCGGCGCTCTTCTGGACTGCGCTGGTCTGGTGGAGCTTTCAGACCCTGGGGTGCTTCCTGGGGGTGTCCCTAAGCACGAGCTGAGGACAGTGCGTGTCCATTAGGTTCCTCTGTGCACTGTGGGTTTGGTTTCCCAAACTCCAGCTCCCCGGGGAATTGTGTCTTCACCGGGCGTCCTGCGGATGCTTTCGGTGTGCTCCCTCTGGTGGCCTCTGGGAGAGAGGAAGAATGGGAGGAAGGGCGGTAGGTGTGGAGAGAGAAGGGTGAGCCCCAGGCAGGTGGCGTGTGTGACAGACAGGAGGAGGAGCAGGGCGTCTACCTCCACGGTGCAGCCTCTCCTGGGCACCACGCTGCTGAGCACTTAAAATACCCACATCCTGCAGGAAGAGGACAGATGAGAGTCTAAATTTAGCGACAGTGGGTAGGAGGAGGGAGGATGAGGACTCTGGGATGTGGTGGAGCTGGCTTTGTCAGAAAAGGAGGAGGAATTCTATTTCCTGGGTGGGGATCCTGGGAGCCTCTGTTCCAATATCCAGTCTCGAAGACCTGACCCCAGTTTCTGAAGTCCTCACCTCAACTCTGTCTCTCTGTCTCTCCCACCTCTCCCGTCAGATGTGGCTTTTCCCCTTCAACACGTGCAGCTTGGGATGGTGCCGCCCTTTCTCCTTGGGGCGCCATGTGGCTGGCTCTGGGGGAAGAGGCTGTTAACTGGGGTAAAAGTGACGTTTGAGAAGCCCTCTGATTTTTAGTTAGGTCACTAAAAGGAGAGTAGTCTTCCTTCCATGGCATGACGGAGAGGGAAAATAAGTCCAACAGGCATGAAGCAGTGATGAAAGGCTAACACACCTTCCAGACGACACCTGGGCAGAGCCCTAGGGTCCCCGGACTAGGGTGGACGTGGGTGGCTCATGCTACCTGCCCCCGAAAGTTCACAGCTCCTTGCAGACAACTGGGACTATGGCCCTCTCCTCAGGGACCTGCTCTTGCAATGCCATCTTGGTGCTTCGAGGAAATCCCAAAGAGCAGAGGGCCCTCTTGCTGGTGGTGGGGATGGGGTAGAGAATATGGACTTTGCTGTCAGTGCTGCCTGTGTTCAAATCCGAGCAACTCAGTGTTGAGGCTTGGTCCTGCACTTTGCTAAGCTTGGGTTCATCACCTCCAAGGGAGAGTTGCTCACTCAAGGGGCTGAGTGAAGCTTAAACAGGATAGCTTTCTCTGAGGTGACTCAGAATCAGCACACTGTAAAGTGCATGATATGTGTTAGCTATCATTGGCCTTAATTATCAGGAGGTGGACAGAACCATGCCTCGTCCAGTAGGATTGGGTCTTTACAAGCATGAAGTCTTGAGGATGGCAGAATCCCTAAAGTTCCTTCCATCCAAAGCTCAGACAGCTTGCGGTTGGGGTTTTGAACACGTGCTTTGGAGCCAGACACATCTGGGTTTTTTTCACCTTGGCAGCTTATAGATGCTCATTGTGGCTAATGTCCATAAGAGAATGATTGTTTTTATCATTGCCGGGCTTTTTAAAGCAGGCACAGGGTTATTTTTTTAATAGCTGGGGTCTTTAGCAAACAGGAGCTTCTAGGATCTTGGTAAGCAAGCTCTCTCAGGCATTTGGGTGCCAGCTTTGGTGACTGACCTTGAGCTACATGGGCAGAGGTGACCTGTTACAGTATTGCACTCAAGGCAAAGATAGAGATTAGTTCACCATATAGATGGTTTTTTGGTCTCATCTCAAAATGAGCAGAATCTCAGATACAAAAGTCTTTTAGGTAAGCATTGGTGGATGGAAACATTTTTTGTTCTGTTGTGTTTTTCAGCCAGGGTTTTAGGCTGAGCCTCAGGCCTCAAAATGGGCTAAATTCCACTCCTGAGCCTGTGTGTGTGTACTTTGTGCAGGCCTAAGTAGGCCATGTCTGGTGAGCCTCTTGTCATTGTATCATGGAGTAAGACAGTGAAGCGTGGAGGGGCCAGATCACGAGGCTTGTCCACAATCTCTGAAGAGTCACCTCCAGCCATCTCAAGGTAGCTCTTGAATTGTAATCCTTCGGTTAATTATACGATCCTTGGCCATGAAGTTGAATTTTGGAGACCCAGATTGTGGCTTTAGCTACTGAGGGTGTTATATTTTTTCCAACGAAGAGATCAAAAGGAGTAGGGATCCCTTATTATATACCATTTTTTTGTTAAGATAGAGAGATAGTTGAACTTACGGGCAAACCCAAAGACGCAAGGCGGCAAATGAAAGTGCCTGTGAACATTCTAACGCTGAGAATCAGATTTGCTCAAGGAATCAAGGAAGAACTAGTTAAAGACAACAACAACAACAAAACATAGGATTTGGTCTTGCTCTTGGAATAGGTGCAGTGAAAATTAAAAGAAAAATAAAAGGCTGACTGAGATGGAAGAAGAGAGAGATTTCACCAGAAGAAAGATTTGTGGTCTATGAAGACAGGTTAGACCCATATGAAAGGAATGTGAGGTCTTAGAGGCCAGGCCAGGTGGGTATGAAAGAGACGTTTGTAGATCTAATGACCCTTAGTTAGAGGATTAGAAAAGAAAGGCCACTGCCAGGGTTTCAGGGTCTGGTGAGACAAGAAAAATACAGAAGGAATGCAGAGCCTAGCAAGTGAGGACAACTTGCTGGGATCTAGGTGTGGGTTGCAGTAGCATTCCCCCTGCCTAAGACGGGAGAGGGTATAACACAAAAGATGCCAACATGAACTGTGAAACAGGCCGGCTGAAAGCAGAGGCGAATCTATCAGGGGAATGCTCTGTGAGGTCACCAGGGAGAATTCCCTTGGCAGCACGTAGCTCCCTTGTCCTGCTCTTCAATCTGACAAGTAACTATTTTACAGCGCTGTCTTAGTTTGGGTTACTGTAACAGAATATCATCGCCTGGGCGGCTTAAAGGACAAACATTTATTCCTCACAGTTCTGGTGGCTGGAAAGTCTAAGATCCAGGTGTCAGCAGATTTGGTTCCTGGTGAGGACTTTCTTTGTTCCTGGCTTACAGATGGCTGTCTTCCTGCTGCGTCCTCACATAATGGAGAACAGAGAGAGTGAGGTCAAGCTCTCATGTCTCTTCTTATAAGGGAACTAATCCCATTCATGAGGGCCCCACCCTCACGACTTAATTGCCTCCCAAAGGCTCTACCTCCTAATACCATCAATTGAGGGTTAGGATTTCAACATACCAATTTGAGAGGGCTTTAGTGGGGAACATAACCTTCAGTCTGTAACAGGCACTGATTTTTTGACCTAATAACTTCAGCCTTCCTGAGAAGGTCAAACTGCTGTGCTTAGTGGGGTGAACTTGGTATAGAGACGGTAGGGTAAATGACAATATTTTGATGTTAAGTTTAAAAAATCTGTATGAGTTTAAGTTAAACCTAAATTTAAGTTAAGCCTTGCGTTTTCAACTTGAGCTATCTGTTCATTTTAGACCAGTGATTTTTAGTTGAAAGGTATAGGACGCTGCTCAAGTTTATAAACAGTAATAGACAAATCAAACATGTGAACATGGCAAATCAAGTAATTAGATTTATAAGAGTTGCTTAAGTTGTAAGAAAGATTTTGCATATAAGGACTTTAAGTCTATTTTTTCAGGAAATTAAAGTGCATGAGGAAAAAAATCAAATATATTAAGCATATATATGGTCTAAAACAGTTATGAAAATTTTACTAAGTTTGTAAATGGGACTAATTGTTAAGGAAATTTAAATCATTCAAGTTGAGTTAAACATCAATCAAAGAATAAGTGAAAGTGATTTTTTTAAAGAACCTACATTTACACATAGAATTTCAAGATTTGTGAGTTGAATTTAAAGGCGTAAGCAAAATTAGGTTTTATGTTTATAATTTTAATGAATTAAATATTAATTAAAAACCCAGGCAACTGGAAATAGTCTTTTCTACACACATAAGACATTAAAAATATTACCCAATGATGGGTGTGTGTGTGTGGAACTTTTATCAGTAGTTGGATTGGAAAGAGTGATAGGATCTGAAGAAATCTTAGGGACAGAGAAGAGATGGCCCAGAAAAGACTGGAAACCCTGAGGGAGCTCGGGTCCAGGACACAGTTGAGAATGGAGCCTCAAAGCTGCAGTGGAGTCCATGGTAGAGCAACTAAAGACTGGAAGATTGAAACAGCCACACCACTTCTTGACTGGAGAATTTCACAGTCATTGGCATAGCCCGTGTTGACCAGAAGGGTGGACTGTTCTAGAGCCTGTCAGCTGCTCGCTAAACTTTGTCCCAGCTCATCATGAACACTCAGCCAGCTTACATTTCCCAGCCTCCTCTGCTGTTAAGGTGGCCAACGTGGCTGAACATTGGCTAAGGAACATAAGCATTCAGCCGCGCCAACCTCTTGATTGAAGAATCCTCTCAATGGAGTTAAATTTCATAGTCACTGGAATGGCCTGACATGAAAGCCAGTATTTCCTCGTTTCCTCTTCTATGGATACTTCTTAGTCTCTACCACGGGCATTGGCTGCATAGTTACGCAGTCTTACCTGCAATTCTGAAATCCACAAAGCTCTGAAAACTATGACCAAAAGTGTATTTAGTAACGCTTGATAAACACTTTAATAAACACTTGAATGAATGTTGATGCCAAAATTGACTTGGTGGCACAAACTTTCCTGAACAGTTGAGGCTATTTACAGACTCATCTCAGAGTAAATATTCACATATTTTGCAGAAGCAGCATTGTGTTTTTGATTCTAGGGTGCTGCCCCAAACCTGTCTGGGGAAGATATGTAATTATAATAATGTAAATCCCCAAAGTTTTGAATACCAAAACACACTTGGCCCAAGAGTTTCAGATAAAGGATTGTGGACCTAAGGAAATGTAGCACTGGGTGTGTAATGTATTGTCCTGGCTTCTGGGAACACTTCTCTCGGGATAATCATTTTTGAGCTAGAGACCCCAGGTATTTCCATCTGGTGCCTTTGCCATTTTCAACATGAGCTTTCCAAGGTCACTGTGTGTGGACGGCTGCATGGAATTGGAAAGGGCGAGAGTCAGAGGCTGGCACGTGGGGGATTTCACAAGCCAGGCCTGGAAGTAGCATTTATTATTCTGCTGTGTTCCCTGAGCTACTGTTCAGGCATATGACCACCTTAAAAGCAGAGGAAGCTAGGAAACATAGCTTGGCCGTGCGCCCGCTGTGAGGAGGAATGGGGCTTAGTAATCAGCTGGCGGTCTCCACAACAGTCCATCCTTCTGGTCACCAAACTTTCCATTTCGGTCTTTTTCCCCACTGGAGACCACACTTACCCCCTTCCCAGGGAACATACCCAAGTCCTTTGCAGATGCTGCATCCAGCTCAAATTCCAGAATTTGGAGTGGTGTGTAGTATTCTCCATGTGACTCCTGGTCTGGTGACTGATGAGCTAAAAAGACAGGTTATCTGAATCCTGTCTCTCCCCACAACCTTTGCTGTGACTTCACTGTAGTTCAGCTTCTCTCTTTGCCCAATCCTTTTTCTTTTCCTCCCTAGATGTTGATCCTGAAGGCACCATGAGATAAACTTTGTGCATGCAAATTATAGTAGAGTGCGCTTCCCAGGGAAGCCAACCAGGGTTGGCTAAGTAGTTTCATAAATTAAAAAATTTTTTTTCTGTGATTATTTCTTCCTCATTATTTCTTTTTACTATTTATTTATTTATTTTTGGACAGGAACTAACACTGGACCTCCTTGTTATTTCTTATTTTGCATGTTAATATTTCCCCTTTGACTAGGTTTGTT
>NW_012136525.1:2384125-2396246 GCF_000956105.1 Propithecus coquereli | reverse complement strand
ATTTTTTTTAGAACAGTTTTAGGTTTACAGAAAAAGGAAGAGAAAGTACAGAGTTCACATATACCCACCCCCATCTCCCATTTTTCCCTATTATTAACATCTTGCTTTAGTGTGGACATTTGTTGCAGTTGATGAACCTACATTGACCCATCATTATCACACACAATCCATAGTTTTCATTAGGGGTAACTCTTTGCGTTGTCCATCCTATGGGTTTTGACAAATGTATAATGACACGTACCCACAACTACAGTATCATACAGAGTATTTTCACTGCCTTAAAAATGCTCTGTGCTTCACATACTCATCCCTCCCTCCCTCCCCTCGAACCCCTGGCAACCACTGATTTTTTCACTGTCTACATAGTTTTGGCTTTTCCAGAATGTCATAGTTGGAATCATACAATGTGTAGCCTTTTATACATTGGCTTCTTTCACTTAGCAATATCCATTTTAAGGTTCTTTCATTTCTTTTCATGGCTTGATTCCTTCCTCTTTCTTTTTTTCTTTCTCAGCTCATTTCTTTTTGTTGCTGAATAATATTCCTTGTATGGATGTACCACAATTTGTTCATCTATTCATCTATTGAAGGACATTTTGGTTTAAGTTTTGGCAGTGATGAATAAAGCTGCTATAAACATTCAGGTGCAGGATTTTGTGTGGACAGAAGTTTCAACTCACTTAAATACCAAGGATTGCTGGAGTGTATGGTAAGAGTGTGTTTGGTTTTGTAAGAAACTGCCGAGCTGTCTTTCCAAGTGGCTGTACCATTTTGCATTCCCACCAGCGATGAATGAGAGTCCCGTTGCTCCACATCCTCATCAGCATTTGGTGGTGTCAGTGTTTTGAATTTTGGCTGTTCTAATAGGTAGGCAGTGGTGTCTCGTTGTTGTTTTAATTTGTGACTCCCTAGTGACATGACAGTGAACATATTTTCTTAGGCTTATTTGTGACCCGTATATTTTCCTTGGTGAGGTATATGTTCAGGTTTTTTGCCAGTTTTTAAATTGGGTTGTTTATCTTATTGTTGAGTTTTAAGAGTTTAAAAAACATTTTGGGTAACAGTCCTTTATCATATATGTGTTTTGCAAATATTTTCTCCCAGTCTGTGACTTGTCATTTCATTCTCTGAATTATTTATTAATTTTGGGTTGGACATTTAATTTATATTATTTTTTATTGATATAAATATTCAAGGCCATGTTTTCTAGTTTATTGCATTGCTATTATGTTGTCTGTGTAGTTTTTGGAATTTATTGTAGCTCTCTTTGTGGCCTAATATTTGGTCATTTTCATGAATGTATCATGACCACTTGAAAAGAAATGTACTGTTATCAAAACACAGAATTTGATACATATCAATGAGTAAGCTGTGCCTTACTGATTCTCTAGCCTTTTTTTTTGTCCACTGGATCTTAGATTGAGAAAGTATATTAGTGTGTTTTGGTGTATTTCACCTTTCTTAAAGTTTCTGCTTTGTTACTTGGATATCTATAAAAGTTATATCTTGACTGTGGATTATAGCTGTTAGCATTTTGAAGTGTCTTTCTTTTTCTCATTTAATGCTTTTTGGACTGAATTCATTTTGCTTCCTGTTAAGATTATGACCCTTACTTTCTTTTTGTTTGAATTTGCCTTCTTTCTTTGGTTTATTCTTTTATTTTTCAACCTTTCTGAGTTACTTTAACTGTGTGTTTTATACATAGTATGGAGAGGGGTTTTGCTTTCTGATCCAAATTGAAAATTTCCTTTAATAGTGAAGCCCATTTATGCATATAGATAAGAGGTAAGCTGGGTCTTAGTTTTGACATATTATTTTGTTATATTTACTTTTAAAAATATAAATATATAAATTATATATTAAAAGCTATATGTATTAAAATATGTGTATGTATTCCCACTTTTGTTTTAGACTTGGTTCTATAGTTAAGCACATCCAATGCTCACAACCAACCCTGTAGTTGAAGTTTCTTGAGTTCAAGGCCCATGCCACCATGCCTGGCTATTTTTTTTTTTTTTATTGTAGTTCTTTTAGTATTCAGGATATTTTTGTGCTAGTGGTTACGTTTAAAATCCCTTGTCCCCTTTTTCTTTAGACAGTATCTATTGCTTCTCTTCTCTGAATAACAAAAAGCCAATTTGCAACTATTCTTCCTCCGTCTCCTACCTCTCTTCCACCACCTAGTTTTAGTCAATAGTTTCTTCCTTAATGTTTATCCTTTATAGTCTTAAAAATGCTTAACTGCTACTTGATTTGTCAGCTTTACAGGATATCCTTTCACTTCTAGCTGTTATGTAAAAGTCAGTCAGTGAGATTATGCCACTATCCTTTTTCCTCTGTGATATTATTATTACACATATACATAATATATACATACGCACTCATGTGTGTGTGCGTGTGTGCGTGTGTGTGTGTATTTTTGCCCATGGTTCCTGGCTCATAACTCCAATAGCCCTTGTTATAATGTTGGGGTGCTTTAGGCCTTAGGAAGCAGACTCTCTCTTTCTCTCTGAACTTCTCCTGCCCTCCTTTCACCTGCCCAAGGCAGGACTCTGATTTGATTGTGAGTCATGAAACACTCATTCCAGAGAGGGAATGTCCCATACCCTGGAAGAAGGAATGCTGCACAGAGCAGCCAAGAAGAATCGTAACAGACAGGCCTTGCTGGGTTAGGTCATATACCCTTTTTGTCCAATCACATTTCGACACAGTTGGGTCTCCGTAAAAGGCCCAAAGGACAGGGTTCGGGAAACTTCTGGAGAGCTGAGCATGTGAAGGCTGATCAGGAGGTGAACAAAACTCATCCACCTGCCGGGAGGGTGGTGCACCCCAACTCCACGGGGACAGAAGCTCCTGCGCTCCGGATCCTTCCAGACCTCGTGCTATGTATCTCTTCATCTATCTGTTTATTCGTGTCATTTAAAATATCCTTTGTGATAAACCAGTAAAGGTGAGTGTTTCCCTGAGTCCTGTGAGCCCTCTAGCAAATTAATTGAACCCGAAGAGGGGGTTATGGCAACCCCAACTTGAAGCCAGTCAAGCAGGAGTTCTGCAGGCCTGAACTTGCGACTGGTGGGAGGGAGGGGGCAGTCTTGCGCCCTGAGCCTCCGGGATCTGATGCTATCTCTGGGTAGACAGTGTCAGAATTGAATTGGAGGACACCCAGCTGGTGTCTGCTGCAGAGCTGATTTTTTGCTTGCAGGTAGAGAGAAATCCCCACATATTTTGGGCTCATAGAAGCCTTCTGTGCTGATTGCTGTGGCGCGAGAGCAGAGGACAAATGGTTTGAGTTTTTCCAGAATACCTTCCCATTTTGTTTGTTGTACTATTTTTACATTATTTTCTTGTCACCCCTATTTCCCCATTTGCTTTACTCTTAGTTTTGCGGTTAACTACATTCAGGGCTTGCCACTAGTCCCTTTGCTGAAGGGATCAGAATTTGAAGTGCTTTTTTATTTTTTATGGCTTCCATTGTATTATTGGAGTGTTGTTGTTCTTCATTTGCTCTTATGGCATAATTTTAGGTGAGTGGCACCAGGTAGTGAGGTAATGAGGCCGGGCATTTGTGGGATGGGAATAAGCTGTGGAGTAGAGTGTCAGCCTTGGTTACAGAGTAGCCTTGGACTTCATTCAGTGATCTGTAGATTTGTGAAGGAGCAGGATGGAGAGATGGGCATGTGTTACTGGTGAGACTGGTGAGAAGTTCTCATGATGGGGAGCAGGTCTGTCCTTACAGAAAGAGCCACAGCCTTGGTTGACAATAGGCTTAATGGGTACCTAAAGCCAATGGATTAAGAAAAAATAGGAAATGTCTGTCCTCATTTTTCTGCGAAGGAACTTGGCACTCTAGGCCTCTCTGCATCCCAGAGAAAGAAGGAACTATCTGGTATGTGGAGAGGGTCTGACATCCAGTGGTCCTTGTTTTTAGATTTGGTGGAACCACAGATGGTACCCGACTTAATGATGGTTTGACTTGTGATTTTTTGACTCTAGGAAAGTCTCAAGAGCATCTGTAATCTATAAAAAGTACGAGAACTTTCTTCCTTATTGGCCTCAGGGTGCCGCTGCAGCAATTCTGGATGAATCTGTTCGCTCTACCCACCCAATACTCCCTTAGGGAGCTGGTCCAAGGGCTAGACCTGGAAGAGGAACTGTGTCACAAGCTCCTTGCTCCACAAACTAAATGTCCTCTAATCAGGTTTAAAAATAATAAATCTGAAATTTGATCTTGATCTCTGTCTTCTGTGCTTTATTTCTTTGAACTCAGAGCGTGATTATCACCACTGAAAATCCAATAGTAATAGAATTTTTCCTTCCGCAAACATATATTGACTGTGTTAACCATTCTTTTATTTTCTATATCCTGATGTTTTGACATCCGGAGTCTCACTGACCCTGGAGGTGTTGGTGAATTCCTGGAGATAGTAAACAGCTCATCTTTTTTTTCTTTTTTTGCTTTTCTAATGCAAACCAGCTCATCCAGAGCCCACAGCCCCAACCACCTCTTTTATCCGGCTCTCACACTCTCAGTCACTGTCTGTTTGCCCTAATTTCCCAGGGTCAGGTCCAATCTGGGACAGTCCCTATGCCCCAGAGCCCACAGAAATCATTCAAACCAGCCAATCCTAAACCTGTTTACCCTGCCTTTCCTCTTCCTTCCCAGGGACACCAACATAAGGCTCTTGTCCAGTTTCTCTTTTTCTCTCTGCCTCCTGACTACCCTGGTACTTCCCTGTGTGGCCCCTCTCGTGTGGCACCCCACCCCAACTTTGGGAACTGCGAGGAACAAACTATCTTTTCTTCTCCCCACTTCCCAACTATCTTTCCAATGGCAGCCATCTTTTGGTCTGTTCGATTTACCATACTTAAAAATAATAAACCCAACTACAATACTATCTACGTGTCAGGCACAGTTCTAGGTCCTGGAGATTCAGCATGGGGCAGGCTGAATTCCTGCTATCATGGAGCTTACATTCTTTCTTGCAAGGCAGTCAGGGAAAATTCTAGTGGGTCACTTGTGGGATGAAACTCACAGGTAGAAAAGTCAACAGGTGAATGGGTTCCCAGGTTTTTCAGCATCTTAAAGGTGAGTGTAGGGGGGCTCCCTCTTCTTATTGCTCTGACTTTTATGAGGCAGGTTTGAGTGGCCTTGTGACTGTGTGAGTTTGGGTGTCAATCAATTACAGCAGTAGCTGGGAAAGCAAAAATCCTAGCACCTAGAGACCTTGGGATATACTGAGATCGGGCATCGCTTCTCTCACTTGGAGGAGTGGCTGGAAAGCCATTGGTCATTGGGAAGTTGAGTTCTGGAGCAGCCTGTCTGCGAGAAAGAAGACCATCATCTTCCTGCCCTTGCAAGCTAGCTTGTTGCCAGGCAACTGGAAAGCGCTCCCAGGTGATTCGCCAGACAATCCTGCTTGTCTCCACACATTCGTGAACTTATTGAGAAGAATACTTGAGAATGTGTTTAACATGGTTTCTGGGACAATGTACCCCCTAAAAATGTTACTTATTACTGCTATAACTCCAGTTATTGTTGTCTATTCTATTAATGCAATACCACAGTAGAAGAGGGCATCTACATCTAAGAATAAGGATGTGAGGAGGAAGGAGACCCATGTTCTTGGGATTCATGCCTAGAACTATGATTATGTTATATGAATACATCATGACATGCTACCTACTGATGCAATCCCTCTATAATTTTAGCAGGGAATTTTTAGTAGGTGCCAACAAATGCTACCTCTGAGACATATAGTACATCTTGCTCACCACTGTCATCCGCCAAGGTCTGTGGGATACAGGCTGTGTGTGGCCAGTGGTGACGTGCCATCGCCCCTAATTGGAGAGAGATAGGTGGGAGGAAGGGTACTGAGCTGGCTAAATGCTGTAGCAATAGGCAATAGAAAAGAAATTCCACTTTTCTCTGAAGAAGCCCAGTAATACTCTTAAAAACATAGACTTTATTTTTCAGGGCAGTTTTAGGTTCACAGAAAATTGAACAGAAAGCACGGAGAGTTCGCATATACTCTCTGCCCCCACCTGTAGCCTCCCTCACTCTCAACATCCCCCACCAGAGTGGTCCATTTGTTACAATTGATGAACCTACATTGACCCATCATTATCACCCAAAGTCCAGTTTCCATTAGGCTTCATTCTTGTGTTGTACATTCTATGGGTTTTGACAAATGTACGCTGACATACCCCCCATTACAGTATCATTCAGAGGAGTAGTTTCACAGCCCTAAAATTCCTCTGTGCTCCAACTATTAATCCCTCCTCCCCAATCTCCAACCCTTGGCTACTTTGACTGTGTCCATAGCTTTGCTTTTTCCAGAATGCCATCTGCTGAAATGATGCCTTTTCAGATTGGTTTCTTCCACTTAACAATATGCATTTAAGTTTCCTCCATGTCTTTTCATGACCTGCTAGCTCATTTCTTTTTACTGCTGAATAATATTCTGTTGTACAGATGAACCACAGTTTATTTATCTGTTCATCTATTGAAGAGCATCTTGGTTGCTTTCAAGTTTTGGCAATTATGAATAAAGTTGTGCAGGGGTTTGTGCAGACATAAGTTTTCAACTCATTTAATTAAATACCAAGGAGCATGATTGCTGGATTCTATGGTAAGAACGTGTTTAGTTTTGTAAGGAACTGCCAAACTGTCTTCCAAGATGGCTGTACCATTTTGCATTCCTACCAGCCATAAATCAAAGTTCCCATTGGTCCTCATCCTTACCAGCATTTGATGTTGTCAGAGTTTGGGATTTTGGCCATTGTAATAGGTGTGTAGTGTTCTTTTAACTTTCAATTTCTTAATGGCATAGCATATTGAGCATCTTTTCATATGCTCACTTGCCATCTGTATATCTTCTTTGGCCTGTTCAGGTGTTTTGCCCATTTTTAAATTGGGTTGTTTATTTTCTTATTGCTGAGTTTTAAAAGTTCTTTTTATATTTTGGATAATAGTCCTTTATCGCATATGTGTTCTACAAATATTCTCTCCAAGTCAGTGGCTTGTCTTCTCATTCTCTTAAAGTAATAGTTTTTGGAATCCATGAATGTAGTAGAGGTCTCACTGGAAGCCAAGCTGGGAAGTTGGGTGGGCGCAGCCTGTTTTGGACGGCTCCCATGGACAGAAAGGCTCTATGTATTTGGTGGTGGTGGTGGCGGCAGAAGGATTGGTAAGGTTAAGCCTTGGGAGGGGATTTAACACATTGACTGACACACTAGAAAAAAATTTTTTCCTTGGGGTCATGGTGTTTTATTATGAAAATAGAATTAAAACTTTGAAACAAAACGATCCTAATTTAATGAAAAAGTTGTTATTTTTTATTGTTTTCTGTGTTTCTTTCCAATAAAAAAGTAATATAAAAACCTGAAAATTAGTAATGTAAAAAGTAATGTGAAAACTTGAAAAATAGTTTATAAGGGTAAAGTGTTTTTCTTGACTTGTCAGGGTTAAGTGTAATTTAAAGGTAAATAGAAAAATGAAATTGATTGACTTCTATTCATTTAATCCACGTTTTAAGAATTACATTGTCAATATTAATTGTAACAAGAAGAACATCAACAAGTAAGATTTCCATGAACCAACTGCAGGGTTTTGCCCAGGTTTTGAGGCCCCAGGCTCAAAACTAGGGTGAGTTAAATATAACTCATGTGGCAGTTGATGTGTTAAAGATAAGGTGAATATTTAATATCAGAGTAAATGCCTATTACCAGTGTAGATAATAAGGAATTAGGGAATTAGCATAGGGCCTGGTGCTTAATACACATTTGCTGAATTATTGAATTAAAATGGACAGTGAGATTGGCTTTTACACAGGTGATCTGATGCTGCTTCCTACATGACTGCCACAGCCTAACATCACAGATTTTAGAGATGAGGACTTTTAGAAATCTGCTGAGCCCTATCCCCTCGGGTTGTAGATAAGAAAATGAGGTAAGTGTCATGCCTCATAAAGTCATAGAAACTCATAGACAATGAATATAACTAGTCAGCAAATTGTGATTCAAATTCAAGTTTCATGCCTTTAGTTAATGCTTATTCCAAAAAACAAACAACGGTATAATTTTTCTTCAACTGTCAAACACATTTTAGAAAACTTGAGCCTATTGTATTTACCCATATTTTTGCTTACTATGTTCTTTCTTCTTTCATGATGTTCCTTCTTTTATTGTTCCTTTCTGCTTAAAAGAACTTCCTTTAGCCATTCATTTAGGGTAGGCCTGCTGGGGACAAATTCTTTTAATTTTCCTTTATTGAGAATGTCTTGATTGTTCCTTCATTCCTAAAGGATATTTTCACACCGTGTGGTGCTGGACAATGTCCTTCCCAAAGATGTCCACATCCTCATCTCTTGAACCTGTGAATAGTTAGGTTATATGGCAAAGAGAAATCACGATTGAAGATGGAATTCAAGTTGCTAATCAGTTGACTTTAAAATGTGGAGATTATCCTGGATTATCTAAATAAATCCAATGTAATTCCTAAATCCTTATAAGTGGGGGGCGGGGAAGAAGGGAGCGAAGCAGAGGTGGCAGTGTAAGAGGGTCTTGGCCAGACATCTCTGCAGAAGATGGAGGGTGCTGTTAGCCAAAGAATGTGGGCAGCCACTAAAAGCTGGAAAAGACAAGAAAATGGATATTTCCCTAGAGCCTCCAGAAGGAAGATAGCTCTGCTGACACCTTGATTTTAGCCTAGTGAGACTCATTTCAGATTTCTGACCTCTAGAATCGTAAGACAAAAAAATCTGTGTTGTTTTAAGCCACTTAGCTTGCGGTAATTTTTTATAGCAGCAATAGAAAACGAATGCTCCCATTAATTCAGGATTCTTTCCTTCGAACACTTGAAGAATGTGCCATTTTTTTCTGGTTTCCCTGGTTTCTGATAAGAAATCTCCTGTTCTTTGAACCTTTTTTTCCCCTATAGATAAGGTATCATTTTTCTCTGCCGGGTTTCAAGATTTTTTTCTTTGCCTTTAAGTTTTCAGCCATTTAATTATAATGTGTCTTGGTGTGGATTTCTTTGGGATTTGCTAAACTTTACTTTAATCTTTAGGCTTTGTCTTGCCAAATTTGGGAGATTGTTTCTTTGAGTACTTTTTCAGCCTCGCCCTCTTTCTCCTCTCCTTCTGACACTCAGATGACATAAATGTTAGATTTTTTGTTACAGTTCCACACGTCCTGAGGCTCTTTATTTTTTTCAGTCTGTTTTTTCTGTGTTGTTCAGATTGGGTAATTTCTATTGTTCTATCTTCCAGTTCACTGATTTTTTCCTCTGTCCCATGCAGTCTACTGTTTTTTAAAAAATTAAAAAAAAATTTCTTTCAGAGATGGGGTCTCACTGTATTTCCCATGCTGGTTTTGAACTCCTGGCCTTAAGTAAGTGCTAGGATTTTAGATGTGAGCCACAGCACCCAGCCCATTCTACTGTTAAGCCCATCCAGGCTTTATTTTAAGAGTGGTAGTTTTCAGTTCTAAAATTTCCATTTGGTTCTTCTTTATTTGCTGAGGCTCTTTGTATTTTCATTTGTTTCAAGTATGTTTGCAATTGCTCATTGAAACGTATTTATAGTGGCTGCCCTAAAATAATTTTAATATATCTGTCATCTTGATGTTGGCATCTATTGGTTGACATTTTTCATTCAGTTTTAGATGCTCTTGGTTCTTAGTATGATGAGTGATTTTTGATTGAAGCCTAAACATTTTTGCACTGTGTTAGGAGACTCTGGATCTTATTTAATCCTTCTGTTTTAACTGGCTTCTTTTGTATACTACTTTGGCAGAGAAAGAGAGGATGCTGCCTCATTATTGGCAGGTGAAGGTAGAAATACAGGTTCCCTACTTGGTTCCCAATGACAGCCAAGAGGGAGGAGGCTTCTCATTACTGCTGAGCTGCACAGGGGTGTTAGTTCCAGCTCCCCACATGGTCTCTACTAACACTACAGGGGCTAAGCAGTCTCAGTACTGTTCTGTCGGGGTGAAAGTCCTGGCTCCCTACTTGGCCTTCTCTGACATCACCCCAGGGTGGGTGTTGGGGTGTCTTGTTACAGCCTTGTGAGGGAGGAAGTCTAGAGTCCCCTCTTGGCCTTTGCTGGTGTGTGGGTGAGGGCCACAGTTTTTTATTTGGTGGTTGGCTGGAACAGAATGGTTATTGTCCAGAAGTTTCTATCTTGGTAGGCTGCCCCTTTCCTGGTTCTTTGGCTAGAGAGAGCAGCCTTTTACTGGAGCTTGTTTTGTCTGTGCATATTGGTGTTTCTGGGTTGCTGGCCTCTCTAGCACCCAGTCTGGGATATACGAGGCACAAAGAAAACCCATGGAACTCATGACCATGTTGTTTTCTGGGTCCTATGGTCCTTAGCCAGTTGGCCTTCTTTTCTCTACCCTTCAGAATCTTCTTATGTTTGGTTTATATATAATGTCCAGGGTTTTAAGGGAGGAATAGAGAAGAGTATGTCTACTCCATTTCCCCAAAGCAGAAGTCCTTCCCAAAACAAATGCACCACACACACACACACACACACACATGCACACACACACTGCTATCTGTTTATGCTGTAGATATTTGGTGAAAAATCCTGAAAAGGGAGCAAAACCACTCATTTGGGGAAATATTCTCAAGTCAAAAGTTTTGATTTCTTTTTTCCATTCTTCTATTCTTTGCCAGTTGGATTTTGGCAAGGGTGACATCTTCTGAAACTTCCCTGGATTTCAAAGTTGGGAAGATTCTGCTAGAAGCAGGGTGTTATGGCCTGAATGTTTGTGTTCCCCACTAGTTCATATGTTGAAACCTAACCCCCGATGTTATGGTGTTTAGGAAGTGGGGCCTTTGGGAGGTGATTAGTCATGAAGGCTCTGCCTCCTGAGTGGGATCAGTGGCCCTACGAAAGAAATCCTTGAGAGATGGAAAGTCCCTTCCACCATGTGAGGATGCAGCAAGAAGGCACTATCTATGAAGAAGCAAGAACCTCACCAGACACTGAATCTCTTGGTGCTTTGATGTTGGACTTCTCAGCCTCCAAAATTGTGAGGAATAAAATGTTTGTTGTTTATAAGACATCCAGTGTAAAGTATTTTGTTATAGTAGCCTGAATAGACTAATACACAGGGGTAAACAGTGTGTACTATAGTCCTTGCTGCTATTTGGGAAAATTCCCTGCTGGGTGGCCAGTGGACAATGCTTTGTACTCAAACCTAGGTGTGTAGTCCTGGATGTACCTGGGTGTATCTAGATATCACTACTCTGAACACTTTTAAAGCAAACTGAGATCTGTCCAGGTCTATATAGATGGGCCTGGCTTTGGGATTTGCTGCATCTTTCCACACATGCACTTTCATCCACACCTACAGCCAAGCTGTCTCTGCCACTGATGACTACTGAGGCTGAGAGGAGAGCTCTTAATCAACAAACCCTTCCAAAGGTACATGTGTAAAGATTGTAACTTGATTTGCAATTTCCAGAGGATGGAAACTTCTATTATTCTGCATCTTATGTCATTAAGAGATGGAAAAATCAAGCCAGATGGGTGGCCCCCCATTTCCCGTATGTCTTAGTTTGTTTTCTGTTGTATAACTGAATACCACAGACTAAATAATTTATAAAGAATAGAGGTTTATTGAGCTCATGATTCTGGAGGCTGGGAAGTTCAAGAGCATGGTGTTGGCATCTAGTGAAGGCCTTCTTGCTCCATCATAACGTGGTGGAAGACATCACATGGTGAGGGAGCAAGAGCAAGCCAGCCAGAGAAAGCCCGCTTTTATAGCAAAGCCACTCCTGCAATAATGAACTCACTTCCATAATACTGAACTTAATCCATGCATGAGGGCAGAGGGATTAAGTTTCCAACACATGAACACTTGGGGGACATACTCAAACCATAGCACCACCCCTCCCCCAACAAAAAGGAATGTAGCATTGAACACTTACAATGCAAAGAGATTTCATTTATTCAAGTGAAGTTGTGAAAGAAATTAGTCGTATCTAAATGAGATGAAAAAATTTAGGTAAAGTTGTAACTAATGAGTTGGATATCATTATCAGCTGAAGGAAATGGCCTTAGAGATCCATGACACATCAGGCAGAACTCATCTCTAAAAAAGGCCTGAGAATGTT
>NW_012136525.1:2357168-2383120 GCF_000956105.1 Propithecus coquereli | reverse complement strand
TACTTTTATGAACAGAATAAGAATTTAAATTTGAACCTGGATTAACAAAATATAGGATTTCAAATCCAGAACTTCAGTAAACTAAATATTAAACACCCAGTAATTATTAGCCTTTTGTCAGCATGTCTGGGACTGTCCAGGTTCTGTAAAGAATTCTATGGCCTAGGAGATCAAAGCTCTCCAGGATATATCAGCAAGGTTCCTCTAAGACTAGAAGATAGGCACGTGGAGTTACACCTGGATTCAATTTTGACTTCCTAGCTGTCTGATTTTGGGCAAGTCTTACCACCTGTAAAATGGGACTAGTAATACCTATTTCATGGGGGTATTATGAAGATTAAAAGTACTAATGTACATAAAGCCTGGATTTTAGTGACATTCAGTAAACATCAGTGATTATCATTACCATTCTCCCAAGATCTGCACACATAGTGAGTTACTGCTAATCAGTTGCTAAACTCCCAGAAGAGAAGAAGGTTTTGTACGTGGTGTGCTTTGAGTGGTACTGGAAAACCCACTCTGGTTGCCTTGATGTTTTGAAATTCTACTATATCATGTCTTTCAGTTAAACTTCGCTCTCTCCAGGGATCCTCTTTTTTAAAGTATGCACCTTCCAGAGGGCATCATCCTTTCCCTTGTTGGTATGTTTTAGTTTATCAGCTACTAGATATTTTCCTTAGGATGGCAGCTTGAGAACAGTGGACGCCCAAGGGCTGGGGTTTGTGTACTCCAGGAGACCGGGGGTAGTGGGATCAGGGCCTCTGAAAGATAGTGGAAAGGTAAGGAAAAGGAGAAGCGTTGCACAGCCTTCCTACCTGCCCTGACATTCTGTTCTTCTGAGATGTCAGAGCAGCTTCTTTACCTTCCCAGGGATGAATTTACACAGCCATTCCCTGTGCTCATCTGGGGACTCCACCTTTGAAATCTGCAGGACAGCTAGGAAACAAGCCTGGCCCAGGGCGCCACCTGCTGCCTGTCTCCTCTTGTGCACCTTGGGCTGGGATGGTACTTGTGCTGTTTGGCGCTACTCTTACCTAACTACCCGCAGCCCTGAGTTCCTCCTGTCCTCCTCCATGACACCAGGGCTCCCCTGGTCTTGAAACCAGATGAGATATCAGGTTTCTTTCCTAGTGACCTTGGGGTTTGACACCAGAGCCAATTATTTGGCAGATGGTGGGGCCTGAGCCTTAGGCTCTTACTCCGTGATTAAAAGTATTTCTTGCATCATGATTGTGCTTTCCCTGCCTGGAGTGGTGGAAATAAGGCCACCATGGTGACCTTGCCCAGTGGTGAGGCAAGAAGGAGAGGAGAGGAGTGACTCACTGTGCACCTTCCCTGTACGTTACCAGCTTGATTTCTCAGGATGCGTTGGACCCTATTTTAGTCTCCGGAATTTGTCATCATCCAGTGCTATTTTCCCTATTACGCAGAAGGGAAGAGGGTTTGGGGGCAGGCCTCTGTTTCCATGGAGACTGTGACGCTGCCCCGCAAGGGGCTATTTGGAATGCGGGCAGGCCTGGGAGGCTGGAATAGGCTTGGATGTGACTCCCAGAGCCCCTCTTGTTGGGGCCTTTCTCTTTCCTCGGCTTTGGAACATTAGCCATCCCCATTTTAGAGGGGGAAACTGAGGCTCCGAGAGGGCAGGGAATCCACTTGGGTCACAGTGTGCCCCCAGGGAAGAGCCACAATGAGCTGAGCCCAGGATCTCGCGCCCTCGGCTTTCCACCAAAGCTCTGGAAGCTTTTCTTAGCTCCATTCTTTGAGCTAGCTGTCAAATGAATCCTAGTGTCCGTGACCCTTTTGAGCGCTCCCAGAGCCGACTCTCCAAGCCTTTCCCTTTAAGGCGCTCTTTCTCTTTAAGACCCACGGCTCCTCCCGTCACGCAATGTAGCAGTCTTAAGGCCCCGCCCCTTCAGACAGCTTCCGCTGGGCCTGGACCGCGGAGGGGCGGTCACGGCCCCTTTAAGCCGGAGCCCCGCCCTCTGACTCCCGTTTTCCCCTGCTCCTCCCCTCCCCCTCCGGCCCGCACCTGGTGCGGCGGCTGGTCGTGCGGCGCGGCGCTGGTCGGTGAGCGCGGGACCCCGAAGGGGCACGGGGATACGTCCCTGGTCTCCCCTTGCCCTTGCTGCGGCCCCGCGGGTCCCGGGGGGTGGGGCTGGAGCGGCCACCAGGGTGGGGCGGGGGAGAAGGGGTGGTCGGGAGGGCTGGCCGGGACCGGGCTGAGCTCGGGGAGCGGCTCAGGTGATTTTAGGGGAGGGACTGGCCCCCGCGGTGCTCACCGCTGGATGGGGATGCGGGAGACCGGCTTTCCAGTCAGGCGGCGTTCCGACTCTCCCTTGCCGCCAGTGCCCGGGTCCAGCCGGCTTGTTGAAGCGTCTCCCCAGAGTCCTCTGGGGTCCAGGCCCCTTTGTGGGGGGCAGCTGCTGGCCCGTCCCGCCCCTGACACTGTAGTCGTGGAGGCCGGTGGAGGGGCCCAGGCTGAAAGCGGTGGTCTTTGGGGGGGTTGGCAGGAGGGAGTACATCCCTCCTCGGACTCCCCCAGAGGTGGCCGCCACAGCAAAAGGCAGAGGTGGAGGGTGGTCAGTTGCCAGTCACCTGGCCCATGCGGGACAGACGTCCGTCTGCCTCTCCCAGACACAGGCTGAGTTGTAGGCTGGGGGGGAGTCTGGCTTTGGGACCTCAGTTCCATACCTCCTCTGTCCATCAGAGAGCTGGTGGTCACCATGGCAATGCGGGAGCTGGTGGAGGCTGAATGCGGGGGTGCCAACCCGCTCATGAAGCTGGCGGGACACTTCACCCAGGACAAGGCCCTTCGGCAGGAGGGATTGAGGCCTGGACCCTGGCCCCCGGGAACCCCAGCTTCCGAAGCGGTGAGTGTTCCGGAGGTGGAAAGACCAAGTGGTGATCAGGGATGGCGGGTGCTTTTGTACCAGTTGGGGTAACTGCTTTCTCTATTGTCTTGCAAATATAGTAGTTACCACTTAGTGAGTGTTTGCTAAACACTGTGCTAAGCACTATGCACCTTTAAATAGATAAAGGCAGCCATTTTATAGATGAAGAAACTGAGGCCTAGAGGTTTGTGACTTGCCTGAGGTCATGTAAATGGTAGAGCTGGAATTTGACTCTACCGTGTTTGGCTTGTGTGCCTGTGGTCTTCATCACTGTACCATATTGCCTCCCTGTCTTTCTATCTTAGGTGTCCAAGCCTTTGGGAGTAGCTTCTGAAGATGAGGTAAATATATCAGTTTTTTTTTTTTTTTTGAAGCAGAGTCTCAGTCTGTTGCCCGGGCTGGAGTGCCGTGGCGTCAGCCTAGCTCACAGCAGCCTCAAACTCCTGGGCTCAAGCGATCCTTCTGCCTCAGCCTCCCGAGTAGCTGGGACTACAGGCATGTGCCACCATGCCCGGCTAATTTTTTATATATTTTTAGTTGTCCAGTTAATTTCTTTCTATTTTTAGTAGAGACGGGGTCTCGCTCTTGCTCAGGCTGGTCTTGAACTCCTGAGCTCAAAATGATCCACCCGCCTGGGCCTCCCAGAGGATTATAGGTGTGAGCCACCATGCCCGGCCCACCCATATTTCAATATTTGGACTTTCCTGACCAAATGAGATTTGCTTGGTTGTAATGTTATGTCTTCTTTGTGTTTCCAAATCGATGGAAAGAAAATTTCTCCTTTCTGTGTCTCCAGTTTCTGTATTTTCCTTACCATGTATCTGACATCAGTATCCCCATCCAGTAGGTCCTGTCTCTTGCTGGGGCCTCCTGACCACATGGATTCATTTCACTATCTCTCTTTTGACAGTTGGTGGCTGAATTCCTGCAGGATCAGAATGTACCACTTGTATCCCGTGCCCCTCAGACTTTCAAGATGGATGACCTCCTGGCAGAGATGCAGGAGATTGAACAGTCAAACTTCCGCCAGGCTCCCCAGAGAGGTGAGTTCAGAACTGGGTGGGAGGGAAGACCAGTATTTTCTGTATAGGCAGGGCCAAGGGAGTTCCATTGGATGCTGCTGGCATTGGGGAACTGAGAGGCAGAAGGAGATGAAAGGAAGAGAGTGTTTTTATGTGCATTCAGGGTTCTTTAGGCTTGATGGCATGATATGTATTTTTCTTCTTTCTTAGTTCTCTTTCTTTCTCTTTTAAGCCCCTGGTGTGGCAGACTTGGCCTTGTCTGAGAACTGGGCCCAGGAGTTTCTTGCAGCTGGAGATGCTGTGGATGTAACTCAGGATTATAATGAGACTGACTGGTCCCAGGAATTCATTTCTGAAGTTACAGGTGAGGTTTGTCATGGGAAAATCCATAGTGGCTCCTATGGGACAGAGTTCTATACTGTTCCCCTGTTCATTTTAGGATATTGAGTGATTTTGGCTGTTTATGACTTTTCTGGCCTCAAGACTCATTTCTGTAGGGCACTGAACTTGAATTTCCCTTACGTAATAACAGAGAACGAAACTTGAATTAAACAGAGTGCTGGGTTTGAACTGGATAAGAGACTTTGTATGTATAGAGAGAACACGAGCAGTTAGGTCTACCTCTTTGTTATCTGGAACTTTATTACTGTAGTTTGGTGGAAAGGATCTACAGATTGGATGGATGGCAGTGTTGTCCAGGAAGAGAGAAGTATTCACCATGGCACCTGGAATTCTTGCGTTAAGTCATCTTGAACAGAATTGGGGCTTTGGAGAGTGTGATTGTGGAGTTCAAGGGCCTGAAGTATATGGGATGAAGACTATACCATAATAATAATAAAAATTAATAGAAGTGTTCTAGGCTTTATGCTAAGTGCTTTGAATGAATTATCTATTTAATCCCCATGAGAACCCTAGAGGTAGTTACTACTTTTAGCCTTATAGATAAGAAAATTGAGGCTTAGAGGTTAAGTAACTTGCTCAAGGTGACACAGCTTTGTAAGTAGAATCAGGATTTCATTCCAGCCCCATGAGCTTAAATGTTACGCTATACTGCCAGGCCTGCAACTTATACTCTTTCATGCTTTGCTACAAACTTCAGGGTCTCAGCCTAATTTTTCCTCTTTGAGAGCATCTGCTGCTCCTGTATCCCTTGGAGTTGATTCTTTTTGCCCTAAGCGTATCTTTTTTTTTTTTTTTGAGACAGAGTCTCACTGTGTTGCCCGGGCTAGAGAGAGTGCCGTGGCGTCAGCCTAGCTCACAGCAACCTCAAACTCCTGGGCTCAAGCGATCCTCCTGCCTCAGCCTCCCGAGTAGCTGGGACTACAGGCATGCACCACCATGCCCGGCTAGTTTTTTTGTATATATTTTTAGTTGTCCAGTTAATTTCTTTCTATTTTTAGTAGAGATGGGGTCTCGCTCTTGCTCAGGCTGGTTTCGAACTCCTGAGCTCGAACAATCCGCCCGCCTCGGCCTCCCAGAGTGCTAGGATTACAGGCGTGAGCCACCGTGTCGGCCCCTAAGCGTATCTTATCAGGGCATGGGGAAGGGCAGTCTCTTCAGCTTTCCTCTTCCAGATTGCTGTCAAAAGTTAGCCTTTTACCAATTTAAGAAATCGAGAATAACAAGACATACAAATGGAGAAAGTTACAAGGATTCTGGACTTTTCAGGGAGTCATACCCTCATAATTCCTGAGATGATTAATGGGATCTAATTGGTTTCTCCCTGCACTGTTTTTATTCTCCTAAAGATGGCTTCCTCCACACATGAGAAAACCCCCAAAATTTAAGAACTAAAACTCACTTTTAATAGAAGTTATTGGTCTCTTTTATCTTGTCTCTCTTTCCCAACCACAATTTGGAGTTAAGGTAGAACAGTAGGTACTCTTGGTTTCATTATTAGCACTATGCCCTTTATGTTCTTAAACTCATTAGATCTTCATATAACACTTAAAACATGGATATTTCTCCCCATTTTATAGATGAGGAAACTGAGATTTGGAAAGGTTAAATACTTTGTGCAAAATCATCAATACAGAGATGATATTCAAACTCCCGTGTCTGGCTCTAGTCTCCGTGGCTATAACCATTACACAAAATTGAGAATCTTCTTTGTGGAATTGCCTCAAGTTAAAATCTGAGCTGTAGCAAAGACCCTCTACTAGACAGAAACTCAGTTTTTCACACAAACCATGGACTTAAGTGCTATCTTTTATCACAGAAAGATTTCTGCTGTAATGTGTGGGCATTAGTCATCTTTGATAACTCAGAAAAGAAATCATTACTCTTACGAGCATTGAGATGGATGAGATTTTTGTTACAATTACCTGAATTGTTTGCAGCCAGTGAAAGCTTCCTTAACCTGTAAATGAAAAATGACTTTAGAAAACATGTTTGGCCCATCTCACCTGTTAAATGCTGTTTGGAGATCTCTTCGATTTTGTACGTTCCTTTGGAACTGTGTGTATTTCACAGAGGCAGGAGACATGGAACCTGGGAAGGGAAGTTGAGCTGTTTGAAGTCCGCCTTCATAAAAATGTCCTATAACAGCAGTATCTTGCTTTGTATGTAGTAGGCTTCAGTTTTGAGTGAATGAATGGAGAACTGGGAGAAAAGCTAAAGGAAGTTGATTTTCTAATAATTCATTTTTAAATTATCCTTCATTTTTAATTAAAGCATTTGTGGCTGATATTACTATATCAATTATATAGGTTAACTGGCTTTATAGATAAGTAGATTTTGATATGAGGAGAAGGTTGTACCTTTTGACTTCTTATTATTTTTAAATCCTCATTGTTGAGTCTAGAATCAAGTTTTAAAGGAAATTTGAAACTCAATTATTTTAATTTTAACTTTTTATTTGGCAGTAATTATAGTTTCATTGGAAGTTGTATGAAAATGTACAGGTTCTGTGTACTCTTTACCCAGTTTCCCCCGATGGTAACATTTGCGTAACTGTTAGTAATGTACAGTATCAAAATCAGGGAATTGCTGTTGGTATACTTCATAGAATTTATTGGATTTCACCAGTTTTATATGCCCTTATTTGTGTGTGTATGTAGTTTTATATAATTTTATTAAATATATAGATTTGTGTAAGCACCAGCACAATTACGATATAGAACTGTTTTATCACTGTGAAGCTCATTTTTCAGTCTACCATGTTTTGTGATGGAATTCCCCTCACCCCCAATCCTAAATTTTCTGGGCCAAATAAATCTAAATCTTGTGCTTGCTCAGATCTGGAGATAAAACACATCTGTGAGGGTTCTTGAATTGAGATGGCCTCAGTTGATGTGGTATGAAATTCATATGATCATCGTTAGAGACGAATCTTTGCTTTTATGGGAAAAGCAGCAGACAGCAGTAGCAGAAGATGATTGGCAGCAGATCTCCCCTGGATGGCGGAGCAAGAGGCTTTGGAGTAAAAGGAATAACGATTTCATTGTGATGTTTTTCTACTTTTGGTATGCGTTTGCCATGAGCAGACAGTAATGATAGTAGCTATTTGTTACTATGTACTTTGGTCTTCACAGCAACCCCTATGACTTAGCTATAATACTATCATCTCTGCTTTACAGATAAGGAAATGGAAACTTAGAACGTTGAGTAACTTGTTTGCAGATGCACAGAGAATAAGTGATGGAGCTGGGATTTTATTGTGGGTAGGCTGACTCTACAACCTACATTCTTTCCCACAGTGCTGTTTAGCAAACACAGAAACTTTTGGGCATAAGGGTAGGAAGTTCTGAATTTTTGATTTTTGAGCTTGGAGTAGATGTGCCTAGATGGATTGAATGCACAATAAGAAATTATATGAGGCAAGCATTCTCATTTGGATATTTGGTATTTAGGTTGTTCTGACTACTAATCTTCATGACCTAGGGCAGTTCCATCCTCTCCTTAGGCCTTAGTTGCTGCAGTTTCACATGTATCCAAATGGATCTGATTTTTGGTAGGAATTTCTCAAAAAAAAGATTGTGAAGGGCAAGTGTTATTTCTTTGGTTCTTTTGGTTATTTGACTCCTTTGTTGGAGCAGGTTCCCAATGTCAGAAAATTCTGGGTCTTGTGGTTAATACGTCCAAATGCCAAGTGATAGGTATTTGAAGATGACTTTTCTCAGCTCTGGGAGTTTTTTCTAAGCTGCCTCATGTCTGTCGTACAGTGCAGGTGCTTTATGTTTTTTTGGTTGCTTCTTGTCCTTGAGAGGAGCATTTCATAGAAGTGTTCCTGTGAATTCGAGGAGCACTTGTGTCCAAAATATGCTTTCACAAAACACTCTAGTTGAGAGTAAGGAGTGACTGGAGAGGAAGGAGGGGAGGGGAGTAGCTGTTTTTCAGCAGAATGGAACTAGGGAACTGGGAGGTGTTACAAAGTGCATCGAAGTGTTAAGCATCTCCTTTTCTGTCTCCACACTTGAGCCAACAGTCTAGTTGGGGCAAAGGAAAGAAAAATGTTTTCTGTAAGAACTAGTGAATAGAATCTGGATATAATTGTTGAGAGTCCTTGAAATTAAGAGATGGATCTATGATCAAAAAACAATTGTCAGCCATATTTTGTATTATATTACTTATTATTTATAATTTGGTGTGTTCTGAGGGTCTTGAGTCTTTGTTTTTCAGATTTTGAGATCACTTTGTTGAGATTATTCAGGCAAAGTCTCAGTTAAAATGGAATAAAAAAGTTTTGTTATACATTAATACTGAGGTGATAAATCTGCCTTCTCACTGTTAAAAGCAGTGACAGTCAGATCTTGGAATTAGGGACAGAGACTGGCTGACCATTTTAGTATCTGATTTGTAAAGCTGTGGACGATGAACAGAAGGAAAGAACAATGCATGCTCATGCCTTCTCTTTGTGTCTTCATTCTTTAGGGCCCCTAATCTGTCTCATTGCTTTGTTTCTGGCCCGGAGATAGTAAAGGGCAAAGTTCTGGAGGTTGAGAAAGAGTTCAACATGCTCGTTCAGTTTGCTGCCTTGTTATGCTTATTCTCATGTCGCAACAGTGCCCTTTGTCACAAGAGCTTCTGAAAACAGTTTCTAGAATTAGACTGAACAACATAGCTACTTATTAAAGCTAATCAAAAGTGAGAAAAGTCAGAATAGTGCAAGGTTGAGGGCATGAGGGAGCCTGTGCTGTATCTCCATCTGGGGTGTGGTTTGGGAAGTGTATTCATATGTTGAAATTAATTGAGCTTTTTTTTTTTTTTTTAAAGCCAGTCAAATTTAGCAGTGGGGGGTTGAATACCAGCTTTGGTGACACTAATGTTAATAAGTTCTGATAACCCACTACCATCGGACCAGCCAAAATTAATTGAGCTTTATACTTAAGTTTGGTACACAGTAGGTACTCTCCTGTTTGTATATTACATGCATCTCAATTAAACAATGAAAAAGCCAAACATCCATTGTGAAGAGTGGACACATGTATCTTTAATTCTAGGCTAGCAGTTCACTTCTCAGATTCTCTTGGTAGGCATATTAAGAGGAAATGAGGCTCCTTTTGCTGGGATGGTGTGAACCCTGGGTAGAGGGAGAATGGACCAGAGTTTTGGTTAAGGAACAGGAGCTCTTTTGTTCACGCTTCACCGACAGGTTTCCTGCAGTACTTCTGAAGAAGGTGGAAGCCCTAGTGCTTACTATTTCTTATTGAAGACTCTAGTCTAGTACTTCAAGAAAAAGAATTTGGTTTTTAATCCTTTCCTGAGCCTCCTTATTTGTTCTCCTGTTCCCAACTCTTGATAAACTTTCACCCCAGGCCCCTTGAGAATGGGTTGGTTGTTGAAGAGGATGTTGGATATTTAGTAGTAGTTTCTTTTGACTAGAGGTCTCTGAGGGAGCTGGCAGGGTTTTTTCTGCTGTAAGTTGGTTAAGAGGATCAGTTGAGTATATGTATTACTTTCCCTGATCCCACACTGAACCCTATGTGATTTCCCCAACTCTCTGCCCCTTGCAGACCCCTTGTCTGTATCCCCTGCCCGCTGGGCTGAAGAGTATCTGGAACAGTCAGAGGAGAAGCTGTGGTTGGGAGAGCCTGAGGGAACAGCTGCCACTGATCGCTGGTAAGTCCAGCCACCTCTTTCTGGATTCCTGTGAAAGGAATGTTGGACAGTTTTCCCTGCTTCCCCCAGCCATCTACAGCAGTGCTCCCTAGCCTTTGTGGCACCAGAGACCATTTGGAAGACAATTTTTCCATGGACCAGGGAGGGGAGGGATGGTTTTGGGATGATTCAAGCACATACATTTATTGTGCACTTTATTTCTATTATTATTACATTGTGATATATAATGAAATAATTATACAACTCAGCATGGGTTGGGGACCCCTGATCTACACAGTCCTAGACTAACTTGCAGTCTCCTCGTTTTCTACTTTGTTTTTTAAGGTTTCCACTTGTATTTTTACCCCTATGAATTTACATTTCAAATACAGTCAAGAATCAAGCTGGGGATGGTGGTGGGTGCCTGTAGTCCCCACCACTTGGGAGGCTGAGGTGGGAGGATTGCTTGAGCCCAGGAGTTCAAGTCCAGCCTGGGAAATATAGCAAGACCCCCATCTCTTAAACACACACACACACACACACACACACACACACACACACACGTACATACACATATATAGTCAAGAATCCTAACTATCCTACCAGAAGTTCATGCTTTACCTTATGTACACACACACACACGTACATACACATATATATAGTCAAGAATCCTAACTATCCTGCCAGAAGTTCATACTTTACCTTATGTACCCTGTTCCTTTTTTTAATTTTGAGTCTGCTACTGTCTATTCCTTCTCTCTGCAAAGATATGTTTGGAAAATGGAAAGGTAAAAGGATGTAATTAGTACTTTCACACTCCTGCCCAAATGTCCTTCTTTAATATCAGTTGGAATTTATAGGATCACAGCAAAAGAATGGAGTAGTGTTACCTTCTCTTCTCCCTGGTAGTAACTGTAATTGCTATGGGCCAGGAGTGGGGAATAATATGGGGAATGGGGAGTGGTAGACTGATATGTAAAATCAGTTTGTTCTTACCTGTTCCAGGTATGATGAATATCATCCAGAGGAGGATCTGCAGCACACGGCCAGTGACTTTGTGGCCAAGGTGGATGACCCCAAACTGGCTAATTCTGAGGTGAGCCATATTCCTTTGCTGCTTTGCCCAGCAGAGCTGATCTTGGAAAGTAAGAGTCTTGCTTTTCTTACCCCAGTTTAGTTTAAACAGAAAGAGACGAGATCCTAGGTCTGTTCCTTCCTGCCTGGAGAAAAGAGACTTGGGATCCTGCCTCTTCCTTCCAATATTCATTCCCTCATTTCCTTACCTACTAACCCTTTCTCTTTTCTGGTGCCTTCTCAAATCTTTAGAGCCAGAAATCTCTTTCTTTTTGCTCTGTACTTTTTTCAGTCTAGCGTATCTTGTCTACAGCTAGAGGTGGTCAGGGGGAGGGGTGAGCTCAGAGTCCTCTTGGGCATGGTTGAGAGTGCACACCTGGAAGTCCTCTCCCAAGTGGCCTGTGTATGTCTCTGTGCCCCAGTTCCTGAAATTCGTGCGGCAGATTGGCGAGGGGCAGGTGTCCCTGGAATCCGGTGCAGGGTCGGGCCGAGCTCAGGCAGAACAGTGGGCAGCAGAGTTTATACAGCAGCAGGTAGGACATGATCACTTCCCAGTCCCATTTCAGAGCCAGCTGATGCCCCTTGTGTTCAGTGTTCAGTGGCCCCATATGGGGAAGAAAAGCTGCCAGCTTTTCTTGGTAGCATCTAGGTCCTGAGTGGGTGGGAAAGAGATTCTGAGAATGTTCTTCTCAGAAGTGTCCAGGTTGGTGGTGTTTAGTGGGTATTTAATCTGTGTCTGGTGTGTGGGAAGTTGGTGATAGTGGTACTAACCATCCTTCTTTGTCACAGGGTACCTCAGATGCCTGGGTTGACCAGTTCACAAGACCAGTAAACACATCTGCCCTTGATATGGAGTTCGAACGAGCCAAGTCAGCTATAGAGGTGAGAGCAGACAGTGCAGGAGCAGACACTCCAAAAGATAATACACCTCAAAGTGAGTAGGTGTATTAACATCAAAGATGATGAACATCATATTTCATAGGGACCTGGATCATCTGTGCCAGAAATTACTTGGGGGTGAGGTTGGTGCTTTCTAAAAATGCATATTTCTGGGCAATACCCAGACTACTGAATCAGAATCTGGGGTAAGGCCTGGGAATCTGCATTTAAAAATCTCTTTAGATGATTTTTTTTTTTGTTTTTGAGACAGGGTCTTGCTCTGTTGCCTGGGCTAGAGTGTAGTAGCATCATCATAGCTCACTGCAGCAAACTCCTGGGCTCAAGTGATCCTCCTGTCTCAGCTTCCCAAGTAGCTGGGACTATAGGCACATGCCACCACACCTTGCTAATTTTTCTGTTTTTTGTAGAGACAGGGTCTCACCATGATGCTCAGGCTGATCTTGCACTCCTGGCCTAAAGTGATTCTCCCGCCTTGGCCTCCCCAAATGCTAGGATTACAGTTGTGAGCCAGCCTTAGATGATTCTTAAACATACCGAAATTCAAGAACTACTGCCTTAGGGAATCTCTCCCAGTGGAGCTGAGGGTGGGGTGGTTGTGACGGATCTCCTTTTTCTATCTGCCTTTCCTTCCTTACAGTCTGATGTTGATTTCTGGGACAAGTTGCAGGCAGAGTTGGAGGAGATGGCAAAACGGGATGCTGAGGCTCACCCCTGGCTTTCTGACTACGATGACCTCACGTCTGCTTCCTATGATAAGGTAAGAACTTCGTTAGTTTTTCAGAATTTCCTTCTTTAATGTCTATCCTGAATTTGAAGGGTGCTCATTTTTTTTTTTTTTTGAGACAGAGTCTCACTCTGTTGCCCAGGCTGGAGTGCCATGGCGTCGGCCTAGCTCACAGCAACCTCAAACTCAAGCAATCCTTCTGCCTCAACCTCCCGAGTAGCTGGGACTGCAGGCATGTGCCACCATGCCTGGCTAATTTTTTCTATATATTTTTAGTTGTCCAAATAATTTCTTTCTACTTTAGTAGAGACGTGGTCTCGCTCTTGCTCAGGCTGGTCTCGAACTCCTGAGCTCAAACGATCCATCTGCCTCGACCTCCCAGAGTGCTAGGATTACAGGCGTGGGCCACCGCGCCTGGCCGAAGGGTGCTCTTTTTTAAGTGATTATTTTCTCGAGCCCCTTTTCCGTGAAAAGAAGTCTGAATCATTCCCTTGCCGTTACTCTTCCTTCAGTAATTGAGTGTTTACTTCATTCTGGGGATGTAAAGGTTAATAAGACAACCTTTGTTAAATAACAACTATCTAGTGACATAACACCTACGATGGAGTTTTGCACATGATGCATTAAGAGAACAGAGGAGTAACTCTGCTTTGGAGGTCAGATTGGGAACATTTTGAGAAGATTGCTGATCCTTTGGTAGAGAGTGGTAGTGTAGATACTGTCCCTTTGCCTCCACACCTTAGTATCTCTTTACTTTTTTAACTCACAAGTTCATTTTAAGTTCTAATCTCTTATTAGATTCAGGTATTAGCCACTTGCCCTAGTTTAGGGTTTTCAAAGAATTATATTAAATAACTTAAATATTAGGAAAATTTCCCAGTAGTCTGGTGAAATATGATTGAATTTTGCATGTAGCATGTGCTGTTGACTTAGAAGCATATGTCACTTCAGGGATCTCACTGAAAAAACAAATCTATTTGTGGGTTGTAGGGCATTTGGGGATGTGCTTAATAATTGAGCTCCTGAACTGATGCGTGAAGGGGAAGGGAAGGAATTGTTTGGTTTTGAAAAGAGGCCAAACAAGAACCAGTGAGGTGAGCAGTGATGTCTTTTTCTTAGCTCATCTGTGGTTGGGAAAGGATTCTGGGGCTAGAACCAGGGCCTGAGATGCAAAGCATGGTGCCGGAGATGGATCTTGACGTTATAGGGGAGCTGTGCAAAGATAGGGGAGAATGAAGTTCAGGATCACTTAAAATAGATAGGATTTGAAAGCCAGGGAAAAACTTAGTGCTAGGAAAAACATGATTTTGCTTATTACTCCAGTTTATTCTCCTGGTTTTTTCTGAGAGCTATCCTGTGTGATAAAAGGGAAAGAGAGCTTACTTCTTGGGCCCTTGCCCTATACTTTGCCATAATATGGATTCCTTCTATAGAGCTTTGATAAGGAAGAACTGAAGAACAGATCTATAGATAACACTTTTATTGTTTTGTGTTAACAATTTGGTAAGCTGTGTAGGCCCCATCAACTTAAATGGCAAGTTATACATTTTAGATAAAAATGGCTTTGCTTTTGATAAATGTAGATATAGTGCTAATTTCATGTGAGCAGCATTTCCTTTTAGCATTTACTACTCATTTATGACATTCTGGGAAGAATACTTTTTTAATTAAAAACTTAAAAATATTATGTTTTTATTTATTTATTTATTTTTAATATTTATTTTTTTGAGACAGAGTCTTACTCTGTTGCTCGGGCTAGAGCACCATGGCGTCAGCCCAGCTCACAGCAACCTCAAACTCCTGGGCTCAGGCAATCCTTCTGCCTCAGCCTCCCGAGTAGCTGGGACTACAGGCATGTGCCACCACGCCTGGCTAATTTTTTCTATATATTTTTAGGTGTCCTGCTAATTTCTTTCTATTTTTAGTAGAGACAGGGTCTCGCTCTTGCTCAGGCTGGTCTTGAACTCTTGAGCTCAAATGATCTGCCCACTTCGCCCTCCCAGAGTGCTAGGATTACAGGCATGAGCCACCGCGTCTGGCCCAAAAATGTTACGTTTTTAGATTCTTGAACCCTATTTGATATCATTGATACCTTGGGATGTTGCAAAATTAGGATTAGAAACACTTGCATTAAGTTTCCACAAAAAATGCCATAGTGAACAATTCAGATTTTATCTCACTTTAAGCTAAGTAATACTGAATTGTATGTCAATAATACTTCTTAAAAAATGTGAATCTGACTCTTGATGGTCAGATAAATTCATGGGTATCTTTGAATGTACTATTTTTTTTTATTGATTGTCCTTAAATTTTCAGAGGCAACTTACACCTATAGCTCTAACAGATATTTATACTGTTACCATAAAAGAGAAGTTTCTGTGATGCGACAGGCTCTTTGTGGTGATACTATTTCTGCAGTTTGAGCCTATGAGATTTTGTAACAGACCAGACAATGGATCAGACATAATGCTTGGCTTGGGTTAGCCTTTTCAGGATGCAGCGATGATGCCAGGTTTATCCTGCATTCTGTGGACTGTTGAGGGTTCTTCCAGAGTACTCTTTTTCCATCTATGCAAATATTATAATTTTGAAAAATTCCTCACTGATCAGCAGTTGATGAGACCTCAAGGAGCATAGATAGCATGTACAAGAGGAAACCCAGAGAACCCTCTGGTTGTAAGATGATGGCATGGAGTTGTTCCATTGTCTAATGAAGACACATGAAAAAGCATTCACATCACTCCTGGCTATCACATACGGGCCATTATATCTTTTTTTTTTTTTGATATTTTATTATTTTTTTTGTAGAGACCTGGTCTCACTGTGTTGCCCAGGCTGGTCTTGAACTCCTGGCCTGAAGCAATCCTCATGTCTCTTCTTCCCAAAGTGTTAGGATTAAAGGCATGAGCCACCACACCTGGCCCAGGCCATTATGTTTTGAAGCATCCAGAGGAATGAGGATAATACCTATTTACAGATAGTATTTTAAACTTTTTTTGGTAAGGCTTTGGTGAATTTTCTCATTCGATGCCCTTAATAGATATGAGAGGCAGGAATTTGCTTTCATTAGGAAATTGCGTTATAGATGACAATAATCTCTGTTTTCTATAGGGTGGCTTCAAACACATATTGATGATGGACAGTAGTTGATAATGCAGAAGGTCTTATTTTATTGAACTCTAATAGTCTAGGGCAGGGGTCAGCAAACTATGGTCTGGAATAAATCTGTCTGCTACCTGTTTTTATATGGCTCACTAGCTGAGAATGCTTTTAACATTTTTAAATGGTTGAACAAAATCAAAGGAAGAGTAGTATTTTGTGACATATGAAAAGTACATAAAATTCAAATTTTAGTGTCCATAAATAAAGTTTTATTGGAACATAGTCATGCTCATTTGTTTACATATTGTGTATGGCTGCCTTCACACTACAATGGCAGAGTTAAGTAGTTGCAACAGACCTGCAAAGCCTAAAATATTTATTATCTGGCCCTTTGTAGAAAAAGTTTGCTGATCACCAGACTAGGGTCATTTTCTGCCTTCTGAGTTTTTATATTATACAGAGATGTCCCAAGAACATATCAGTTTTCAATATGAATATACTTCTTATACATTTATTTCAAATCTATTTCCTATAATGTATCTCTCTTCTTATTTCTTAAATAAAATTGTAATTATTTAATTTTCATTTGTGACAAATAATTTGCATCTGATGACTTGCAATGTTGAGAACTTTGCTGGTAAGATTTAAGTGTTTCTGATTCTTCACTATTTTCACAATAATAATGAAAAAAGGTCTCTTATCTTTATTATGTACAGTTTCATTCTCATTTTTTATTAACTGCATTTAGAAAGGCCCTGCCTGGTATTTTGTGCCTTTTTTTTGCTCTGGTATTTTGTTTTGTGATGGTAACTATTTACTCCCCCAAAAGGAACATTTTACTTGCTTGTCCCAAGTCATACAGCTTTCTAGTGACTTTCCTCTTACCTTATTTCTTCCCTGCTTAATGCAATGCTGGAACACGTGTTGTTTAGTCAGTGTGTGCTATGGCCCAACGAGCTGGGTAAGAGTTGCATTTGAGTGGCAGGGCCTGTGACTCCGAACTGCATTTCCTTTATACATTATTACATTTTTGAAGGATAACAAGAAATACATTTTGAATAGCTAAGGAGAGTTTATCTCTTTATAATAAGCAGATCCTATTAAGAAGCATGTTCTGTCCAGTGGTAAGAAGTCAAGGATGTGGAAATTGAGGCCTATGAAAACTTCTAAAATAAGCTTATTCTCTGCATGGATGAGTTTGTAGACTTGCCTGGCTTTCCAGTTATTGTGAGCAGGAGAGGGCAGCATGAGCCTGATATCAAACGATTTTACTGGAGTCGTGGATGATTTTTATAATACGGGGAATTTGTCAGGATATAACTCAGATTCCTGTTTGGAGGCCTTCGACTTCTCCACCTCTGTCTTGGTTGTCATCCTTTCATCCCTGCTGCTCTGGAATGGCTCTCTCTCAGGTGATTTCTCACGTGCTTCCCTGGTAGGGGTACCAGTTTGAGGAAGAGAACCCCTTGCGTGATCACCCTCAGCCCTTCGAAGAAGGGCTGCGGCGGCTTCAGGAAGGGGACCTGCCAAATGCCGTGCTGCTTTTTGAGGCCGCTGTGCAGCAGGATCCCAAGCACATGGAAGTGAGTGGCTCATTTTTCTGATTTCACACTAGAGACTGTTTCCTCTAGTTTGTAGGAGGCTCCAAAGAGAGAAGTGAAGATGGGTTGGGGCCTGGGGGATGGCCTAGGGTAGGGGCTTGAGAGTGAGATGGTGAGTGGGGGAAGCCAGGGGAAGGGAGAATGGAAGGTGAATACAGGGGTGATGGAATCTGTCAACTTCCCTCTAGGCTTGGCAGTACCTGGGTACCACCCAGGCAGAGAACGAACAAGAACTATTAGCCATCAGTGCATTGCGGAGGTGAGTACACTGAAAGGTGGGGGTGAGGTGGTTCCCAGGCTTCACAAATAACCTTTAGAATGATAGAAGCCCAGCCTGGATCCTTGTCTTTTTTCTGGGCACTAACAAGAGTGTTTTCTCATGATGAAACTCTGAGGTTTGGAGTGAGTTGGAGATAACTGGTTCTTTTCTTTCATCAGCTTTTGATTCTATTTGTGGGACCCTGGTTGGTTTATTGCCTGCTAAAACTTTCTCCTTCTCAGGTCTGTAACTTTATTATTAACTTTGATATCAGAGGATTCCTCTGTATATTAACCCGAGGAAGTTGGGCAGATGAGGCCATCGTGATTCTGCATTTCAAAGCTTGGCTTGGATCTCAGGGTGCTGAGTGTGTCAGTGTCATTGCAGATACCAAGTCTGCTGATCCCTGTCTAAACAGGTGTCTGGAGCTAAAGCCAGATAATCGGACAGCACTGATGGCATTGGCTGTAAGCTTCACCAACGAGTCCCTGCAGCGACAGGCCTGTGAAACTCTGCGAGACTGGCTGCGCTATACACCGGCCTATGCACATCTGGTGGCGCCTGCTGAAGAAGGGGCTGGTGGGGCAGGACTGGGCCCCAGCAAGCGTATCCTGGGGTCTCTGTTGTCTGAGTGAGTGTGAGGGCTTCCGGGGTGAGGAATTATGGTAGCCTGAGTTAGTAGGAGGGTGACCTTGGTTTTGGAAGTTTGGATAGATTGAAACTCAAGGGTCCTGCGAGTGGGATGGGAAATGCAAGATCATCTTAAAGCAGATCTGAATTCTATGGTGCAGTGCTGGGATGAAATAGAAAAACTGGTTTCTGAATTGGAATTTGAGAGTAGAAGCGATGGCTGATGGCTGATAGATTGACAGATCTTAGGGATATGATTGACCAATTAAGGAATTATTTGGGAGGCAGGTAGAAATATAGACATATCCATCTATCTACTTTTTTTGTATTTTTTTCTCCTTGTCCAGCTCCCTGTTTCTTGAAGTGAAAGAACTCTTCTTGGCAGCTGTGCGCCTGGATCCTGCATCCATTGACCCTGATGTGCAGTGTGGCTTGGGAGTCCTTTTCAACCTGAGTGGGGAGTATGATAAGGCTGTGGACTGCTTCACAGCTGCCCTCAGCGTTCGTCCCAATGTGAGCCTCAGGGGAGGGATGGAAATGGGACATGGTTCTGTACTTTACTGAAGAATCATTTGTTGGGACTTTAAGAGCCAGGGGATATTTAGTTACATTGTTCCATATACCGACTGCCTTGGGAGGATTGGGAAAAGAGCGTGAGAGTCCAAGGTCGTTGGGACATAGGGAGTCTGCATAGGATGAAAGAGGTTCCATTGTGGCCACACAATGAACTGTTGAGAATGGAATGGGGAGTAACACGTTAGCTAGACAGAGCAGTGAAGCAGGGGGAGGAGTGGGCAGAGTTTGATCTGAGTCTGGCTCATGTTTCCACCCCTTCTCCCTCTGTCTCCCAGGACTATTTGCTATGGAATAAGCTAGGGGCCACCCTGGCCAACGGAAACCAGAGTGAAGAAGCAGTAGCTGCATACCGCCGGGCTCTTGAGCTACAGCCTGGCTATATCCGGTCCCGCTATAACCTGGGCATCAGCTGTATCAACCTTGGGGCTCACCGGTGAGAGTATCTGTTGAGAAATGAATGAACGAACATTCATTCATTCATTCATTCATGCCTTTGGCCCTAGTTCCTCATTCTCTGAGCCTGTCATTTGGCTAACTGGTCCCAGTTTTCTCTGTCCCCATTGCCAGCTGACCCACTTCCTTCCATTGTTGTTCTGCTCACCAGCTCTCCTTCCTCCTCTTCCTTACAGGGAGGCTGTGGAACACTTCCTGGAGGCCCTGAACATGCAGAGGAAAAGCCGGGGCCCTCGGGGCGAAGGGGGCGCCATGTCAGAGAACATCTGGAGCACCCTGCGTTTGGCATTGTCTATGTTAGGCCAGAGTGATGCCTATGGAGCGGCCGATGCCCGGGATCTGCCCACCCTCCTAACTATGTTTGGCCTGCCCCAGTGACAGTGGGATGGGCTGCCCTGTGAGTGTCTGTCTGGAGGGGTACCTGCTCTGGACATGACTCCCTCTCCCCAAACGTGCCTACCAAGGGGGTGGGCTGATGACCATAAGCGGTACGGCCTTTCAGGAGCTGCCTCAGTGTAGGGGTGGGTAGTCCACGTTCTAGTTCCTACATCATTGTGGGAAAACGAGCTGTGTTGTCTCTAAGTCCCTTGGCGATTCAGGGGCTATACATCCAGCTGCAGATCTCTCTGCTCATCATGCCCTTTCTTGGTGCTGCTTTTGGGTAGGACCCAACAACATAGGGTAACTGTTGTCATCAGCTGCCATTTCTGATAGGGTCTACCACATTTGTAATGTCTGTCCTTGCCCCCACTTTTACTGGTAATGGATAATAGTCCAGCTTCCCTGGGCAGTTGTATGTAAGAGGTTCTTCTGCTGTGTACCTCCGTTGATGACCGTCTGGGATGGGATGTGTTAGGAGCTGGCCTGTTTGATGGAAATGTTGATTTGGCTCAGCAGAGCTGAATTTTGGTAGAGGTGCTCAGAGTTCTATCATTTTTGGCCCTCTCTTGGCTGTGAGCTCTGATTCCTTGTGAGTACAGTGCTGATGCGGTAATGCTAGTAACATCATAGCGGTTCTCAGGAGCTGCCAGGGTCAATTGGTACAGAGAGTGTTTGGTGTGGGGCAGAGGAAGACTCATTTGTGAAATGAGCCTGGGGGGACTAGCTGGGATCAGATCAAGGGCTCTGTGCTGGGTCCTTTGGTGGGAGGGCGGAGCAAGTGGGACGAGGGCTGTGGCAGGTGCAGCAATCCCTCCTCTTAGAAAGAAAGACCTGTGAGTAGGAATTGAGCTAAATCTTCTGGAAAGTTGGTTCAGAAATTGTAGTCTTGTCAAATTTCTAGCAAAGTTCAGTGTTACTATAAGCCTGTGCTGTACTTCTTGAAATGTTTCTAGGGGAGAGTGTTGAAAAACCTTCTTCCCCAGTATTACCTGCACAAGGTGAAGATTGAGTGAAGATGATGAGGAGGGAGCAGCTTGGATTCTTCTCACCTGTCCCCTGCACGGGGAGATACACTGACCCCCAGAAATGACTGCTAAGCCTCTTGCCTTGTCTGGAGTAGCTAATGATCAGAGAAATGTTTTTTTTTAAACTACCATGGTCCCATGGTTCCATCCTGAAATTTATTTTTCTTTGTATGAATATGTGTAAATGATTTAAAAATAAAACTGTAAAATATTTGTATGAAGAATAAATGGAACTGATGTGGGCATGAATTCTGCTGGCGGTTTTGAAGCTGGGGTGGAAGGAGGCAGGTTGGTGTTTGGAGGACTGGTTTTTCATTCTTTATCTTTCAAATTCTCATCAGTATATTGGTTACCCATTCATCTGTCTAGTAATTGTTGAGCACCCAATGTCTGCTAGGTACTAAGGGTAGGATGGACAAGGCCCCTTAGTTTGTGGAGCTTCTGGATTGGAAGGAGACATAGAGGCCTAACAATCATGACTTTTTACACGTGTGTTACTACTACAAAGTACGCAGTGCTATATAATCATTAGGTTGTTTTGTGTTATGAATTACATGGGAAGATTTTGATGGTTTTGCAATGCATAGGGTAGCTAAAGGTTTTCATCTGGCTCTGTTTTATCAGGAACTGTATCAAGAGCCATATCAATATGGGTATCTTGAGGAAGAATTTTAAAATACAAGCAAATACTTATATTTGGAGATAGGTGTCCATGGCCACATTAGAAATAGAAAAAAAGCTTTTTGTTTTTTTTTAAGTGGGCTCAAAAAGCTATAAAAACAAAAAACGTCTAAAATAGAACTGGTGCAGTAAATATCCAGATAGTGAAATATTTAGTTATTGTTTTTATAAAATAGTTCCCAATGACAATAATTGCTAACAATATAATGAGAAAAAAAGGTTAGCAAATTATTTACAGATTCTCTTAAGAAAAAAAATTCATTGAAAAGAGCATAAGGAAATGCCACAATATACTAAACGTGTGAAGATTATGAGGGATTCTCCCCCTGCTTTGTCATATTTCTCCGTAATTCCCAAGTTTTCTCAGTGTGTAATACTTTTCTAGACAAGAAAATTAAAACGCCATGGCGGGGCAGGAGGCAGCAGTGGCATCTGTTGCCACCTGAGCGATCACGGGGCAGCTGGTGTCCTGCACTTGGAGGGTGGGAGTGGGCTGGGCAGGCAGGGGCAGCAGTTCCCTACAGAGAAGCAAGAAGGAGGAAAGGCTGCATAAATGGCTTAAGAATTGGGCTAACTCCTGGTTTAAGCCAAGTCTTGTCTACTTCACCTGCTTTTGGTAGCATGAAAGTGTCTAAGGGGATGCTTTTCTTGCATGGTCAGTGCCAGGTACATCTTTTAAACCCAAATCAAATTTGGCCAATATTACTGAGCCCCTACCATGTGCCAAGCACAGTTCCAGGCGCCAGGGCTGCCATTCACAAGGAAGACGGTCCCTGCTCGCACAGCTTACACACCAGCTGGAGAAGAGACAGTACGCAAGTAAATTAGTTACAAATTCTATGAAGAAATCAAAACGGCACGGTGCACTAGAGAGTGAAGGGGCGGATTGATGGGGGCAACATAAGGGTGGTCAGGAAAGGCCTTTCTGGTGAGGGGACCTGCGGGACTGAGCAGGGGCAGCCATGTGGAGTTCTGGGGGAAGAGTGGTTGGGGCCTGGGGAGGAAATGCAAAGGCTCCAGTCTAAGAAGAGTGTGCATTCCACAGGAAGAGGGCAGGAGTAGTAGATCTGGACGCTCGCCCTGCCCCGTCTCCCTCGTCCCTCACAGCCAAGCATCTGCAGGGGGTGGGCCAGGCTCACTGCCTCCACTGGAGGCCATCCCATTCACATCTCTTCCCACTGTGCTGTTCCTGCAGTAACCACACTGCCGAGGTCACCAATGACTTCACATTGCTAAAGCCAATGGACACATTTATTTCTGATCTTACTTGACCTTACCCTGGCATTCGATCCTGAGGCAGCTCTGCCATACATGGTTGTGCAGGTTGTGCACTGCATAATTCTGTGCCATGTGCCATAATTCTGTGTGTAGTCCATATGATGATGCTCCACAGTGTTGTGCAGTGCACAATCTGCATGGCTGTACTCAGTGGCCTTGCACTAATGACCACTCTCCTTTAAACCTTCTCCCCTGCTTCTGTTATTTCCTCTCTCCTAAGATTCTGCTTCTCAGTCTCCTTTATGTGTCTCTATCTGCTCCTTAAATGTTGATGTTGCTCAGGGCTCTGTTCTTGTCTTGCTGCCCTTGCTTTAGAGGATCCCTTAGTGGCCTCATCCACACCTGTGGCTATAACTACCATGTAAATGCTGATGACAATCTGGCCTCAATGTCCACCTCAGGCCTTAGATACATGGCACAGTTACTATGTCCTGTCCCCTCCCCTTGGAGGTTCCCCAGCACCTTCAACTCAGCAGGAATTTCCTTCTAAAAATCTCATTTTGTACACTCTTGCAGATGTATGAGGAGAAAGCAGTGAGTGAATCTGGACGCCTCCTCACTTTCCCATAACACTTCCTTAGTCTCCCAGTCCTGCAGGGCCCGCCTCCCCAGCATGGCGCACAAAGGTCCTCTGGGCTCTGCGCCTCTGTTATTGCTTTTGTTCGGAGGTTCATCATTCTTGGATTACCGTGATGGCTTCTTGTTTCTTTCTCATTTCATTCACCCTCAATTCCTCATCACGGAAACGAATGTTCTTCTTAGACATGACATGCATGCTGTCTCTCACCTCTAACTTCTCACAATTATGCGTGACTTGTAGAGGTTTAATCAATGCCTGTTGAAGGAGCTGAGTACATACTGGAAATGTGGGTTGAAGAATCAGGAAATGCAAAAGGAGCTGATGGATGTGTGTGTTTATTCTCTCTTAGTTGGAGAAGACAAATAGGAATTCTTTGTCATTGTGTGCCTTCCTCTCCCAAGGGTAAGTACCCTAAGACAAAAGTACAGGATGGGCACTTTTTGGGAGGGCTCTGCCAAAGGAGGGCACACGTAAGGGCACATTCTCCTGCAGAACAAAGCCATGGAATAAGCCAGAAACCCCGTCCAACCACTGGAAGGGAGGACACATCTCTGGAGAGGGACTTCTGCAGGGAGTGAGGTGTGTGTCCCGCACAGAGGCTCTGTTGAGCCGGGGCTCAGGTGTCAGCAGTTACATGGTAGTGGGAAGGAGCGCTCTGCAAGGGCACTGTGGCTCTGGGGGGTAGGACTGTGCAGCCTGGCAACGGAACTTATGAGTACTGAGTGAGGGCAGCCTGATGCTGGTGTCAGGAGACAGCAGCATGAGGAGACAGTGACAGAGGGTGGGACCGCCAGGGGTATGACTGATCAGTGACTACCTTGACCACCGCTGGCATTGCAGAGGCCACAGACGTCTGGATGAGCTGCTCTCTGGTGCCTGGGGGCTGCACCTTTGTTGGTCCTGCTTTCATTTGCACAGGCTGGGGACGAGGAGGGTATTAGAGCAGAACTCAACTATGGCCATGGCCAGTTGATAGGAGAATCAGAAGAGAACTTCAGCAAACAACACACACACACACACACACACACACACACACACACACACACCCCACGGGAATTCTCAAGAAAATGCCAGTAGAGCACAAAAGGACTTCCTAGAAGGAATAAACATGATTTTCTAATTAAAAGTGCAATAAGTAAACAGAAAAGGAGGATGATCATTGCTAAGAACCAAATTAATCATCTGAAAAATCAAAAGTATAAAAATATTAAAAAAAGAAAAATTATGAGGAAAAGCCAAGGGGTTAGGAGGAAAGATCTAGGAAACCTAATGTACAAAACAATAGAAATTCCAACGGAGAACAAATGAGTAAGTAAATGAAATGAAAAACAGAAAATGCTCATGAGCCAGGGCTTGATTGAAAGGCTGTACTGAATCCTACACAAAACTAACAGGAGAAACTGGGCTCCTTCCTCTCAGTTGAGGTGATAGGATTTGGGAATAGCAGAGGCTACGTGGAGGCACTTAACCACCGGAGCAAGTGGATGTAATTACCATAGTAGACGGTGAGGTTGGAGCGGGAGCAAGCGGGCCCTGACCCAGACGAAACTGTCGCAATGGTGAATAAGCCGTGGCGTGAAGGTGTCGCAAAAGGCTGATGTCAGCCACTGCAATGGGATGTCACGATCCCTTGCCCAGGTTCAAGATCTGAGCCAGCTATTGATTGAAGAGGAGGTTAGGTCCCTTTGAAAAAGAATTTTGTGATACCATACACAAGTATATTCATTAAATATTCCAAATCCTCTGCAAAGGGACCTATGGCCATGTACTAGAGTAACCATATGCCAGGAAAAGGGGAATACCCAAATCTTCAGGGGATCTAAAATGCCATTATGTAGGTCTGTCTTAGGAACACTAGAAAAATAAAATGCCATGATGACCTTGTTTGTTACAGAAGGATGTGAATGGTAGCCAGGGAGTAAATGGAGTCCTGGCCCGGTCCTCATGGTGGGTCTGATGTGGTCGTTTCTTTCAACATTTAGCCTTTCCTGACTGATACAACAAGTCATTATTACTAAGTGTCAGCCCCCTTCAGTTTCCCAGACTGGAAACCCTAGTTCCCAGCCCTCTCTCACTCCCATATCCCATCAGTTACTAAATTATAACTAAACCTTTTTTATTCATTGTTTAAAATTATTTATTATGCAACATTTGCTACATACCAAGAATACGTTTAACTTAACATGTAACTTATAAAGCACAGAAATGAGATCAGTTCTTTCCAACTTCACAAGACTGTTATCAATAAACATTGAAACTCTGCTTCCCCTCTGTTTTATCTCCTTGCCATTTTCTCAGAAGTAACCAGTATCCTACATTTTACGAAATACTTTTATCACACATGTATACTTCTCTAAACGATAGGGTGTTTATTTTTGAGTTTTCTAAAAATGGCATTATTCTGTTGTGGATTCCTTGGATTTGCTTTTATTCATTTAACTTTATATTTCAAAGAATCATTCATATTTTAGGGTACAGCTACCGTTCACAAATACATCACAAATTATTTGTTCTTCCTTCTGTTGATTCACATTTAGGTTGTTTCCACTTTTGGTTATAGTGAACAAGTTATTGCTATGAATATTCTTGCAACTGTCTCCTGGTGCACATGTGCAAGAGATTTTTGGGAAGAAGTCAAGGAGTAGAATTGTTGGGTAGAGTGTATACCAATTGTTGTGCATGTTTAATTTGTTAGGTAATGCTGAACTGTTTCTAGAGTGAGTGTGCCAATTCCTT
>NW_012136525.1:2346793-2348613 GCF_000956105.1 Propithecus coquereli | reverse complement strand
TCCTAAGCTGTTTGGACCGTGTTAGAAGCACAAAGTCAGACAGCCTTCAACATTCAAACAGAGATGCATAGTAACACTATTTCTTCTGGGCCATATTTGGACTCATTTTGGAGTCATAATCATCTGACTTTTACTTTTTAGTTTAAATGAGATGAATAGTCTCAATCTCTTAGTTTGAAACAAAGAGCCAAAAGTAAAAGAAGAAAATATTATATGTATATGTTTTAGTAAGCGGAAGAAAAGATCATCAACTATAGGAGTCCAAATTAATTTGGAACTGCCAACCCTGAACTAACAGCAGATGGCGCCAAAGGACTTTGGTAGCAACCAACAGCTTTGCTGCCATCTCCCTTATTATTTCCGGCTTTCTCCTCTGCCTACCTAGGGTTGCTAAGGGCGTCAGGTACGGACTGGTGATTAAGAGCATAGACTCAGGAGGTAGACTTCCCAGCTTCACAATACCACATTTGCTAGTTGGGTGCCCTTGGATGGCTGACTTAACTTGGTTTTCTTCTTTGTAGAACAGGAATGTTAATAAAACCCCTATCTGCCAGGGTCGTTGTTAAGATTAGATTAATTATTACATGTAATCATAAGGAATAATTCTTGGCACTTAATAAGTTTTTAAAGTGTTAGGTGTTACTTGCTGAAACATACTTCCCTCCTTATATTTCAAAATCTCCAGTGGTATCTAATCCTATTGCGTTGGCATCTCTCCTTCAATCCACACTTAGGCTCCATGGGAAGCTTCCTGTGACCAATTGACTGGGAAAAAGATTGAGATCTGATTTACAATGGTTCTGATAATATGCTGGTACCAACTGAAAGCGTATGACCACACCATTATAGAATCCCTCAAGGGTGATCCTGAAAGGGATTTGACGAGAAATATCTTCTTAATGAACAGAAATTTGAGCAGTGCATTTAGCTGTCCACTTTGCCTGGAAATAGAGAAGACTGGAAGTTGTGGATCTATACTGATTCATGGGTAGTGGCTAATGGTTTCACTGGATGTTCAGGGACTTGGAAGAAGCAAGATGGGAGGCTTGACAAGTTGGGGAAGAGGTATGTAGGTCCATCTTTTGTAAGGGCACAGGAGTGGAGATACTTGTGTCCCATGTAAATACTCACCAAATGTCATCTGTTGTAGAGGTGGTGCTCAAAAATCATCTCGACAAGGTGACATTTCCTGTGAATGCCCACCAGCTGCTTTCCCAAGATACTTCAGTGCTCACTGGAGTCGTGAACAAAGTGGCCGTGGTGTCAAGAACAGACGTTATAATCAGACTCAGCAATCGGACTTTCCCTCATCAAAGATGATCTGGAGATACTTCTGGTAACCTGACAGTTGCAGAGCCCAAAGCCTCATTCTCAATATGCCTGCTGTGACCAACTAGCCACCCAGTAGCAGGCTGATTATATCAGCTCTCTTCCATTGTGGGTAAGGATGTGATTATTTTCCTCAATGGAATAGACACTTACTCTGAATGTGGATTTGTCTTCCCTGTGTACAATGCTTCTGCTGGTGCCATCATTCTTGGATTTACTGAATTTTTATTGACCATGATACTGTCCTATGCGATATTGCTTCTGTACTAGGAACTCAATAAATGTTGTAGGTATAATTGACTATCTTTCTGGAAGAAAGAAAATTTAATGCCTACCTCACACTGTAGATGAAAATCAATTCCAGATGTATTGAAAATATGTATGTAGATAGTATGAGAGAATATCTTCATGACCTTGAAGGAGGTAAAGATTTTAAAAATAGGGCACAAGGCCGGGCGCGGTGGCTCACGCCTGTAATCCTAGCACTCTGG
>NW_012136525.1:2345283-2346743 GCF_000956105.1 Propithecus coquereli | reverse complement strand
TCCCTCCTTGTGAGTCTCCCATGTCCATTATACCACTCTGTGTATCCTTGCATAGTCATAGTTTAGCTCCCACTTATGAGTGAGAGCACGTAGCATTTATTTTCCTGTTCCTGAGTTACTTCACTCAGGATAATGACCTCCAGTTCCATCCAAGCTGCTGCAAAAGATATTATGTCATTCTTATCACTGAATAGTACTCCATGATGTGTGTGTATATACATATATATATATGTGTGTGTATATACATTTTTTTAATCTGCTCAGTGGTTGATGGGCACTTAGGTTGATTCTATATCTTTGCAATTGTGAATTACACTGTGATAAACATACGATTGCAGGTGTCTTTTTGACGTAATGATTTCTTTTCCTTAGGCTAGATACCCAGAAGTGGCATTGCAGGATTGAATGACAGATCTACTTTTAGTTCTTTGAGAAATCTCCATACTGATCTCCACAGAAGTTGTACTAATTTATATTCCCACAACAGTGTATAAGTGTTCTCTTTTCACTGCATCTGTCACAACATCTATTGTTTTATTACTTTTTAGTAATGGCCATTCTAATTGGACTAAGATGATATGTCATTGTGGTTTTAATTTGCATTTCTCTGATGATTAGTGATGTTGAACATTTTTTCATGTTTGTTGGCCATTTGTATATGTTCTTTTGAAAAATGTCTGTTGGCCAGGTGCAGTGGCTCGTGCTTGTAATCCTAGCACTCTGGGAGGCTGAGGTGGGAGGATTGCTTGAGCTCAGGAGTTCGAGACCAGCCTGAGCAAGAGTGAAACCATTAGCCAGTCATGGCATGCTTCTGTAGTCCCAGGTGCTTGGGAGGCTGAGGCAAGAGGAACCCTTGAGCCCGGATGTTTGAGGTTGCAGTAAGCTACGATGATGCCACTATGCTCTACACAGGGCACCAGAATGAGATTCTGTCTCAAAAAAAAAAAGAAAAGAAAAATGTCTGTTTATGTCATTTGCTAACTTTTTAAGAGGGTTGTTTGTTTTTTTCTTGCTGAGTTGTTTGAGTCCCTTGTAGATTCTGGATATTAGGCCTTTGTGAGACATGGCTTGCAAATATTTTCTCCTATTCTAGGTTGTCTATTTACTCTTTTGATTATTTCTTTTATTATGTGGAAGCTTTTTAGTTTAATTAAGTCCCATTTGTCTATTTTTGTTTTTGTTGTATTTTCTTTTGGGGTCTTAATCATATGAGTTTTGACTTATTTATTTATTAGTATGTCAGTATTAGTCCAAAGTTCGAATGTCATCTTGGAATTTTTGAAATTATATTGAAACAAGCATTAATGAACAATGTAATTGCTATTGATAATCCAAATTCATCAGAGACATATGGCATCTAAAAATTTTACCCAGATTGTATATTTGGGTAACTTGATATAGCCTACAAAATTTATAGTGATAACTAAGGTATTATAAAGACACTGATTATTAATAATAAA
>NW_012136525.1:2326822-2330707 GCF_000956105.1 Propithecus coquereli | reverse complement strand
TATTTTTGCTTTTGCTATCTGTGCTTTGGGGTTATATTTAAGAAATCATTGCCCAGATCAATGTTGTGAAGCTTTTCTCCTATGTTTCCTTCTAGTAGTTTTACAGTTTCAAGTCTTTCATTTAAGTCTTTAATTCATTTTGAGTTGATTCTTGTATTATATAAGGGGCTTATGTCCAAAATATACAAGGAACTCAAACTACTCAGTGAAAGACAATAAATAACCCTATCAAAAAATTGGCAAAAGGCCAGGCACGGTGGCTCACACCTGTAATCCTAGCACTCTGGGAGGCCAAGGTGGGAGGATCATTTGAGGTCAGGAGTTCGAGACCAGCTTGAGCAAGAGCAAGACCCTGTGTCTACCAAAAATAGAAAAAATTAGCTGGGGATGGTGGCGTGCACCTGTAGTCCCAGCTACGCAGGAGGCTGAGGCAGAAGGATCACTTGAGCCCAGAAGTTGGAAGTTGCAGCGAGCCGTGATGACGCCACCGCTCTCTAGCTGAGGCAACAGAGTGAGACCATGTCAAAAAAAGAAAAAAGGCAAAGGACCTGAATAGACCTTTCTCAAAGAAGACATACAAATGGCCAACAGATACATGAAAAAATGTTCAACATCACAAATCACTAGGGAAATATAAATTAAAACCACAATGAGATATCACTTCACATCTGTTATATATCTGTTATATATCTGGCTACTATCAAAAAGACAAAAGATTTCTGGCCATGGTGGCATGTGCCTGTAATCCTAGCTACTCAGGAGGCTGAGGCAGGAGGATCGCTTGAGTCCAGGAGTTGGAGATCAGTCTGGGCAACATAGTGAGACTGTCTCAACAACAACAGCAACAACAACAACAAAAAACAACAACAACAAAAAAAGAGAGAGAGAGAGAAAAATAAAAATAAAAATAAAAAGATAGAAGACTACAAGTGTTGACAAGGATGTGGAGAAAAGGGAACCCCAGCACACTGTTGGTGTGAAAATAAATTAGTACAGCCATTATGGAAAACAGTATGTCGGTTCTTCAAAAAATTAAAAATAGAACCGTTCTATGACCCAGCAATCCCACTTGTGGGTATATATCCAAAAGAATTGAAATCAGTATTGTGAAGAGATGTTTGCACTCCCAGGTTAACTGCAGCACTATTCCTAACATCCAAGACATGGAAACAACCTAAATGCCATCGACAGATGACTTGATAAAGAAAATGTGGTTTATATACACAATGGAATACTATTCGGCCTTTAAAAGAAGGAAATTCTGTCATTTGCAACAACATGGATGAAACTGGAGGAAATTATGCTATGTGAAATAAGCCACGCACAGAGAGACAAGTACCACATGATCTCACTTACATGTGGAATCTAAAAAAGTCAAATTGATAGAGTGGAAATAGAATGGTGGCCACCAGAGGTGGGGGTGGGAGACGGGGAAGGGGAGATGTCGGGTAAAGGGTACGAAGTTTCAGTTAGACTGGAGGAATAAGTTTTGATGGTGTATTGCACAGCATGGTGACTATAGTTAATAACAATGTACTGTGTATTTCAAAATGGCTGAAAGAGTGGACTTTAAATGTTCTCACCACAAAGAAATGATAAGTATGTGAGGGGATGAATATGCTAGTTAGCCTGATCTGATCATTCCACGATGTATACATGTATCAAAATACCACATTGTACCTCATAATATATACAATTATTATTTGTCAATTAAACAAAATTTAAAAAGTACCAGGTACATAATAAACATTAAATAAATGTGTGCTGAATTTCACTGTAAGTTTCTTAAGGTAATTTACAGTTATTTTGGAAAATTGAGAACATACAGAAATTTAGATGTAACTACTGGAAACATTTTTTTTTTTATTTCAGCATATTATGGGGTACAGATGTTTAGGTTACGTGTGTTGCCCTTGGTTCCCCTCCCCCCAAGTCCGTGTTTCAAATATGTCCATACTGGAAACATTTTTAAATATTTTTTTGAATTTGCAAGTACATTAAACTCTTTAAGAAAAAAATTAGGAAAAAAGAAAAAGATCAACATATTTTACTATAAAATAAACTGCTACAAACCCATAAGAAAACAACTGTTATTCTAAAAGGAAAATAGGCAAGAGACTTGAACGACCATTTAAAAGAGGATATAAAATTACCTACAAACTTAAGAAAAGATTCTCAACCTCATTAGTAATCAGAGAATCCAAATCATAATGAGACGCCAATACATACTCATCAGAACTGCTAAAAGTAAAATGACCTCGGTGCTCAGTGTTGGAGATCTGGTGGGAAAATCAGTTTGGAAAACTCTTTGGCATCACTTAATAAAGTTGAAGATATGCACACCTCCTGTCTCTACAGTTTCACTTCTAGACATATACTTAACAGAAATGTTTTTGTATGTGCATCAAGAGACCTGTACAGGAATGTTCAGAGGAGCATTTTTTGGGTAATTCCTCAAGGTGGAAACCTAAATGTGCTTGCTAATGGAACTGATAGATAAACTATGGTAAATTCATAAAATAGAATAACATGCAGCAATGAAAACGAGATCACAGCTACATGCAGCTATAGGGATAAACGTCAGAAACATAGCGCTGGGTAGAAGAATACATACTGTATCATTTCACTTACATAAAGCTCAGAAACAGACAAGGATAAACTAAAGCATTCAGGTGGTACAGCTACAAGGAAAAGCAAGAAAGCGATTACCACAGAAATCAGGATAGTGATTAACTTTTGAGAGAGGGAGAGGGTTGTGAATGGGGACGGCTTCTGGGGAGCTGACTTCCTATTTTTTAAAAACCTTTTATTTATATTTCAGTAGATTTAGGAGTACAAGGGGTTTTTGGTTACATGGATGAATCGTATAGTGGTCTAGATATCTGGGTTTTTAGTGTACTCATCATCTTAATAGTGTACATTGCTCCTGATAGTATTTTTTCTTCCCTCACCTCCACCCTTCCTCCTTCGGAGTCTCCAATGTCCATTGTACCACTCTGTATGCCCCTGTGTACCCATAGCTTGGCTCTCACTTATAAATGAGAGCATGTGGTATTTGGTTTTCCATTCCTGCATTACTTTACTTAGGATAATGACTGCCAGTTCCATTCAAGTTGCTGTGAAAGACATTATTTCATCCTTTTTTATGGCTGAGTAGTATTCCATGGTGTACATATAGTGCATTTTCTTTATCCACTCCTTGGTTGATGGGTGCTTAGGTTGATTTCATATCTTTGCAATTGTGAATTGTGCTGTGATAAACATACAATTGCAGGTGTCTTTTTGATATAATGACTTCTTTTCCTTTGGGTAGATACTTAGTAGTGGGACCGCTGGATCTAATGGTAGATCTACTTTTAGTTCTTTGAGGACTCTCCATACTGTATTTCATAGAGATTATACTAATTTACATTTCCACCAACAGTGTATAAAAATTCCCCTTTCACTGTATCCACTACAACATCCACTGTTTTTTGACTTTTTAATAATGGCCATTCTGATGGGGTAAGGTGATATCTCATTGTAGTTTTAGTTTATATTTCCCTGATGATTAGCTGATGTTGAACATTTGTTTCTGTTTGTTGGCTATTTGAAGTTCTCCTTTAAAAAAAAATCTGTTCATGTTCTTTGCCTACTTTTTAATGGAATTGCTTGTTTTTTTCTTGCTGATTTGTTTGAGTTATTGTATATTCTAGATATTAGTTCTTTGTCAGATGTATAGTTTGTGAATATTTTCTCCCATTCTGTAGGTTGTCTACTTACTCTTTTGATTATTCATTTTGCTGTGCAGAAGCTTTTTAGTTTAATTAAGTCCCATTTATTTATTTTTGTTTTTGCCTTTGCTTTTGGGGTCTTAGTCATGAATTCTTTGCCTAGGCCAATGTC
>NW_012136525.1:2324931-2326772 GCF_000956105.1 Propithecus coquereli | reverse complement strand
TACTTAAAGCATTCAGAGTTTGGTTGGCTATTTAAATTTTCTTGGGAGATGTATTAGTTATTTCTTGCCTCATAAATGCCACTCCAAAATTTAGTGCTTAAAACAATGACTGATTATTTCTCATGATCGTGCAGGTTGTCAATATGGGTGGTTCTGCTGTACTCACCTGAGAACATTCATGGGGCAGCCTGCAGTCATCTGATGGCTCAACCAGGGCTGGAATGTTACATGGTGGTCTCAATAACACATCTGGCTGTTGGCTAGGGTGGCTCAGTTCTCCAGGTGGAGAATTCTTCCGTAGGCTTGTCTGGTCTTCATCATAGCATGATGGTCTCAGGGCGTCAAAAGGGAAAGAGCAGCAACTGCAAGGCCTCCGAAGACCAAGTCTCTGGATCTCATACAATCTCGTTTCTGACACCTGTTATTGGTCAAAGCAAATTATTTATTTTACAATGTGCTGCCTTTGAACACCCCCTGCACAAAGTCGGGGGTCTGTTTCTGGCTTTCTACTTGGTTTCATTTATCTTTTTGTCTATCCCATGTGTTTTGCATAACTGAGGCCACCTGCCCCTGTGGGCTGCCTTCCTGGCTGGCACCGGCCTCAGGGGCTTTGTGACAACCCTTACACCCAAGGCTAAAATGTCTTAGGGGGTTGGTGGAGATACTGCAGGCTGCTGCATAGTGAGTGCCCCATGTGTGCCTCTGTACATTCCTCTGCCCTCCAGAAGTGGCCTGAGGTGCACTGGGAGTTCACCGTAAGTCCCTTTACCCTAAATCCTTTCACTGTAAGTCCCTAGCTGTCATCTCTTGGTGGTGATCAGCAAGAGACTGCAGGTTCAGTTGAACATGGCATGGGGTGACATTGGCAAGGAGGGGAGGTGAGACTTGGGCTTTGGCTTTGAGCAATTTAAGGGCCACGGTGTACTTGACAGGAACTGGCTTCAGTCTGGAGTTGCACGAGTTTAACTCCTGGAAAAAAAATTATTTATTTTGGAAACTTATAAGCCCAACTCAGCATCAAGGGTGTGAAGAAATAGACTCCATCTCTAGATGGGAAGAGAAGAAATGACACATTGCAAAGAGATGTTGAGGACCATTATCATGGTGATCAATTGCAGTAGCCTTTAAGATTGCTTCCAGGATTTATGTAGAATGCTTTACGGTCTTTCTTATATCAACTGAAATAGGAATCCATTGCAATTGAGACACTTTCTGGCCTTGAAATTTAAAGATATTCTAGAGACAGGCAAACTATTCTAGGTCAAAGTTTCCTCTAGTGGAAACTGTACAACTGGGTTTTATTCAATCTACCCATTTCTTTTGCTTAGGAATACATGGTCTCTGCAGACACTGCTTCTGAATCAAAGGGCTGGAGTTCCCTTGAGATCCTGAAACCATCTTTGATTCTCTACTCACCATCTTGGATATTCGTATAGGAAAACAAACTCTCACTTGTTCAAACAATAGATGAACATTATTAAAGTTTGGACATCCTAGACATTGCGCAGCAGCCTTGTATTTTAAAGAAAAGAAAAAAGAAAAGAAAAGAAAAGGAAAGGAAAGAAAAGAAATAGTTGAATTGTGGGAGAAACCCACTTACAACCTCAGGATAAGATGCTTAAACACCTTGTCCTAGGAATTCTAGCACACTGTACATTTATTCTATGGCTAAGGCAATGGTCCCTTGTTTTGAGGAAGGGCTGCCATGCAGGGCCATATCTTTTGTTCTTCTCTAAGCTCTACTCTAGATGAATTTTGTAACAATCTGGGAACTCATTCCCTGATCCCTGTGGAATGGCTTAATCTAAATGTCACAAAGAAAGAAAATTTTTGGCTCAAGT
>NW_012136525.1:2303643-2314255 GCF_000956105.1 Propithecus coquereli | reverse complement strand
TTTGCAAGGCGTTGTTACAGGCAATGGCAAAAAGTGGCACACAAGATAGACATAGTCTCTGTCCTCCTGAGTTTATGCTCTAGTGACGAAGAAAACATTAAGCAAATAATAATGAGTTGGGGAGAAGTAAAAGGTGCTATGGATGTAAATGGAGCCACTTCTGAATCGTAGTGGATGGGGGAAGCCTGAAGAATGACTCAGCGAGAGAAGATGAGAGTGTTGTAGACACAGCAGGGTCTTGGTTCCCTCCACTAAGGAGGAGCAAGAGCTCTCAAAGGAGAAACTCTCCAAAGGCTAGAGGGGCTTAGAGAGAAGGGGCGATGACTGAGTGAGGCAGGAGACCAGACACACTGAGCATTTTACTGGGGAGGGGGGAGAGCAAGGAGAGAAAAGGAATTAACTGTTCTAAGTTATGAGACTGTGTGAAGAGAAATGACTGAGAAAACATTTTAAGGAAGAATAGTTGTCTGTTCTGTGATGGAAGTCTTTTTTTCCTCCCTTGTCATCAGGAGATATTAAGTAAGGAGATAAATTCAATAATTTAATTTTTAAATTTATGAACATTGGGGAAATGGTTCTTGGGGAGGGAGCACCATATTTGGAGTGTGTCATTGATAAATTTGAGTTTTCTAGGGGAAGGGCCAAAGATGGAAACATCTGGAGCCAGGCTGATTGCAACGTATATAATTTAGCTCAACTACAAGTAGAACGAGAGTGGAGTTTTCTTAGACAATTTCTTCACATGTCTGCTGCACAGAAGTGGAAAGAGATGTGTTCTGAGCTCCAGAGGGCAAAACTCATGGCTAGAGGATGGAGGTCTCAGGGAGGCAGGTTTGTGTTCAAGGGAAGGTAAGATGAGCTGTCAAGGAATGTACCCTTTGTGATAGTCTATGGGGAGCAAAAGGATAGTGTTTATAGCAGCTCTCTCTCTGTGTCTATGACCCGAATATGCCGGGTCTCTTTTGGGGGGATGGGCTTGGGGTCCGGGAAGAGGGCAGAGGCTGTTCATAGCATGATATGCTTCCTAAGCATTGGTTTATAAACTTAATGTGCATAAGGGCATTTCCTGCTGGTTCTGTTCAGTTCCATTTTGGTCCAAGGGACATAGTTTTCCCTTCACACCACGAAGTTTCAGGACTGTTGAAAATAGGAGCACATCTTGGCCTAGGAGTCCTTCCACTCTGGCTCTAGTTCCTCCCTGCCACTTTGCATGTATGTACCTCTTTCTTCCAGGCCATCCTCCCTCCCCAGTCCACGTAACCCTTTCCTTCTCTCTTGTCCTTTTCCCCACCCAGCCAGAGGGGCAGGGTCACCAACAGAAATGAATTTACTGAGTTACCACTATCTCTACCTGTAGCAGCGTGAACCCACTGCGTGGGTGTCTCCCTACTTTTTATTTTTTGATTCAACACTCTTACTTAAAACGATAGGATGGTTCCCATTGTACTTGGAATAAAATTCATACCCTTTACGTGATCCTGTCCCTGCAAACCTCTTCTGCATCATTTCCCACCCCTCTCATCTGTGCTTACTGTGCTCTGACAAAGAAAACATTAAGCGAATAATAATGAGTTGGGGAGAAGTAAAAGGTGCTATGGATGTAAATGGAGCCACTTCTGAATCATAGTGGATGGCGGAAGCCTGAAGAATGACTCAGCGAGAGAAGATGAGAGTGTTGTAGACACAGCAGGGTCTTGGTTCCCTCCCCTAACGAGGAGCAAGAGCTCTCAAAGGAGAAACGCTCCAAAGGCTAGAGGGACTTAGAGAGAAGGGGCCTTCCTCTTTCTTTTTTCACCTGATGTTTCCTCCTGGGGCATTTGCACTGGTTGTGCCAGGATGCTTTTCCATTACTGGATCCTTCTTAACATTCAGGTCTCAGCTTATGTGTCGTCTCTTGAGTGAGAACTACCCAGTCTAGAGCAGTCTAAAACACAGAGGAACACTTTATCGATTCAACTGTTTTAGTTTCATCATAGCACCTATCACTCTCTAATGTTTTCTATTTGTACATTTATTTTCTATATATGCTCTTTTTCATGTGTAATGTGAGTTCTATGAGGCAAGACCATGATGACTGACGTTGAATGGGCTCAGGAACTGGTTCAAAGTTTCTAGGACCACGTGTTGGCTCCAGTCAGTCTCTAGGTTAGCCCACTTATTTTCTGCCAGCCCTGCAGTGTGCATGCTCATGCACGTGTGTGCACACACATATACACCCCCCACTGCACACATACACCCACGTGAGAATTGGTAATGGAGAGCAGGTACATCTCTTAGCGGTGCTACCAGAGTACTGAGCTAATGCAGTAACTTGCTTCTTTCCGCTTCAGGACGGCAGCTGTTAGTTTACAGGTCAGGGAGGACCAGACTTGCTGGGCCACTGAGCCTCCTGGGAAACTCCTTTGAAATCCTCAGAGCAATCTGTCAGGCACACACGTACCCACCCCTGCAACTTGACCTGCTGCCTCCTCTTCAGTTTGTCTGTTGCAGCACCTGCCAGTAACTTACTTTTTTGTGCAGAACAATTTTGTTGTCTCAGTCTCTATAGTATCCTTCAAGATCGGCTCAGGAAGACTCTCCTTTCACAATGTTTTCTTAAGCAAAAGAAGTCTTCCTGCCCCTCATCTCCATGCTTCCATCATGCAGACTGTGTTGCAGTTTTTTTGTAATAGCAAATTTTCCTTCCTGCTACATTCCTGTGTGGTTTTACCTGGCAAGCAGCCAAATGGTAAATACACGTATCAACTTCCTGCCTCCTCTGTTGTGTCTGATTAGGACTTCCTAACAGGCTTCGTGGTTTCCACCTGCTCATGTGTTGTGGTTTGTCTTGTGTATCTTTGGAGACAGGGAGAGATTGGCAGCATCTGTACATTTGTTGGAGATAAGCTGCTTCTGTTTTTGAGAATTGGAATTTGCTGTATTAATTGCTGAAAACTTATGTCTTTGAAACTCAAATATAAATTGCTTAGGTAATGTTCTCAAATCTAATTCTTCTTACGAAAGATAATTTCTCCTAAATGTCTAGCACAGTGACATTCAAGCATTCAATAAACATTAGTTGAACATTTTTTAAGTTATAACATTGAACATACAGATTCACTTCCCTCAAAATCTAGCTTAGGAGAGCAAGTGTCACATCAATAAATGAGTAAGAATTCCAGGCACTATGGTAGCAGTACCTGGGAGGCAGAATGGGGCATAAAGCAGGTAGGCAGGTATAGGCTTTTCCCCATGGCAGATGCCTGCGGCTTGCGGGGGCCTTAGCATGCCCAGATAAAGAAGGATTCAAGGATAAAGAAAAGAGAATCTGTTTACATAATTTTTAGATATTAAGGGGAAAAACAAATTTTGCTGTATTTTCAAGCAGGTCTGCAGGCAGCACTTTAAGCTGCACCAAAGCTTCACGTGTACAACAGCACAACAGAGCCCCCATGTGGAACATCTGGATTTGGACTCTGAATGCCAGCCATGGATGGACAATCTTGGATCAGCCACCCAAATTCTTTCTTTTTTTATTGTTGCATGATTTATTTGTGCTTTTCCACTAAATATAAAGCAGATTCAAAACCCTAAAGCTCCTCCCAAATTTTTACTACTTTCTCCTAAAATTACCCTCTTATAAAAGCACATCTTTTAGATGATTTTAGAATGTAATTACTAATTTAGGCAAAGGATTTCCTTAATTTTCAGCAGAACGGAGGGTACTGAAAGTCCTAGAGGCAAAATGTGCTTCCTAGCTCACATTTGGGATGCCTAGCGGCCTGATGCAATGGAAATCTGCTAAGGTCAGCTGCCCAAATTCTGTTCCTCTTTTATTTTGGTTTGAACTGTCTTCTGGAATAGAGATGGAACCGTGATGACACTAAACTTCAATCCAATTGGCTTAAGAATCACCGCTCGCAAAAACTCAGATTGCTTTGGACTTAGTTGTTAATTGCACAGGCTTCTGACTAGAGGTGGATGAATTATGAAGCTAATGAAGTTTAAGTTTCATGGCTTCTCATTGTACCAGCTGCTTCCAGGTCCCTGAGAGGGGCTTTAACATTGTGTTGCAGAAGTCAGCTCTTTTAAGTGCGGTCAGTTAAGATGATCGTGTCTTTCCACTCCACCCTCCTCCTACCATACTTCCCCTTGCACTGGAGAGGCTTGCAGTAGCCGTGGCATTTTATATTAGTGATTTTGTATTCTTTTCCTTAAAGAGGGTCCCTCAAATTGCACAAGCTTCAGACTCCTCCCTGGATCCCTCCCTAGTTCTGACCATGATTGTGTCTTCACCCAAAGATTGTATTAATAATCAAAAGAGAGGAAATGGGTCCTTCTTATAAAAAGGATGTACCATCTTCTTGGGTAGAGGGAAAAAAGCAATTCAGTGAAATTATTTCTTATCCAAAGAAGGTAATTAAAGGGGCCTGTGCATGGAGCACGAAATCTCGGGATCAGATTTGCTCAGGAAGTCAAGAAGAAACTGAAGAGGTTTAAAAGCATATGTTACCTGTTTGTCAGTACAGGAAGGATGGAAGAAAAAAATAAATTAAAGATGATGGATTGATTAATCTGGTAGAAAGAAGAGATGGTTAAGATTAAGGTCAAGATACTCAGGAACAGAAGGGGAGAAATGGGAATGTGATAGCAGAGGCTAATACAAGAGGAAAAAGATGCACCTAGGTCCAGCTGCTTTAAAAAAGGATATTCTAAAATGAGAAATGGTGACTGGGTGCCAACAAAGTCCAACAGAAGAAGCAGGGTGAGATCTGTGAGAGCTGCTTGGAATGAATGCAAAGAAGGAAGCCTGGATCCAGAAAACTATCGAGAATCACTGTCTTAATGTGAGATATTCCATCTTCTTTTCAAGTACTCTTTCTTCATTATATTCATCAGAATAGGCTAGGTTATGCTGCTGGAACAAGTTAATCCAAAAATCTCAGTAGCTCATACACACACACAAAACTTACTTAACACCATGCTGCAAATCTATTGTGGTTAGTGGGGGGCTCTGTTCCACGTAGTAACTCAGGACCCAGGTTGACTGAGGTGCCGCCATCTTGCAGATACATCATCTGGAGCATACTGCGAGGGCAGGAAAAGAGAGAGACCAGAGAATCATACTTGGACTTTTCATCGCCTCCACTTGGAAGTGACCCATGTGACACCCACTCACATTTCATTGGCTAGAATAATCATTGGAGATTAGGAAAATAGATATTTGAGGAGTATCACTGTTTATGCCACATCCTATCCAACTCTTGACAGTGATGCTGTCAGTTTTTTCTTGCCTTCGAGAGGCTTTAGAGGTGCAGCTTTGTGCAGAAATTGGACATGGTCTGAGTTTCCCCAGGGTGAGATTTGAATACGTTGTATATTTGATTGCTTTGAGGGTCTCTAGGGTCTCTAACTCCTTGCCTCCACTGTAGTCTGTGCTGAGGGTGATTACTCAAATTTTGTATCTCCCCTCTTCCCTACCTCCAATGTCCCCTGATGGTCATGAATTGCAGGGTTATTTTCATCCTTTGCTCATGCATTCATTTCTTTATTTATCCAATATTTATTACACTCTTACTACGTGCTCTGGCTTTTCTCGGCACTAAAGACACAATGAAGACTAAGACATAGTCCTTGCTCTCAAGAAGCTGCCATTTGGAGATGTTAAGCAAGTTTGTACAGATAACACAAACATTGCAGTCATTTCTAGCTGGAAGGACCAGGAGGTACTGGTGTGTGCATTTATAATGTTGGGGAGATTGAGGAATTTGTTTGCAAGGGGCTTGAAAATGTGTACTCTAGAAAACAGATATGCACAAATATAGGGTTGTCTATTTTATAACTGATCTCATTCTGCTCACTAACAAGGAGTATTTTGTTTTTTTTTCATTTCTTTCAGGATTTACTTTTTAAAAAATATTTCAGAATATTACAGAGGTACAAACATTTTGGTTACGTGAATTGCTTTTGTACAGATTGAGTCAAAGTTGTAAGTGTGTCCATCACCCAGATAGTGTGCATTGTACCCGTTAGGTGTGAATTTACCCATCTAACAAGGGGTATTTGTGTGGATTAAACATTTCTCTTAAAGTTTACTCAGACTCAGGCCGGGCGCGGTGGCTCACGCCTGTAATCCTAGCTCTCTGGGAGGCCGAGGCGGGCGGATTGTTTGAGCTCAGGAGTTCGAAACCAGCCTGAGCAAGAGCGAGACCCTGTCTCTACTAAAATTAGAAAGAAATTATTTGGACAACTAAAAATATATAGAAAAAATTAGCCGGGCATGGTGGCGCATGCCTGTAGTCCCAGCTACTCGGGAGGCTGAGGCAGGAGGATCACTTGAGCCCAGGAGTTTGAGGTTGCTGTGAGCTAGGATGACGCCACGGCACTCTAGCCCAGGCAACACAGTGAGACTCTGTCTCAAAAAAAAAAAAGTTTACTCAGACTCTTCCATTTAATGTGTCTTCTTCAAGTTAGCTCAGGCTCAACATGATGAATACTTTGTCAATTCTAGGTTCAAACTCCCTATCAGGGTTGATTTTCTTCTTTTTTTGGAGGTATTCCTTCCTCTTCGCCTCCCAAAGATGGTGTCTGGGACTGGGGGTGGGGGGTTCTTACTACCTAATGGCAGTGGAGAAGGGTCCTTGGTCTGCACGTTCTCCTCCTAGAATCGGCTTGTCTTTGATTTGGGAGGTTTGGTCTGGTCTGGTCTCTGGGCATCATGTTTTGGGCCCATGAAGAAATGAATGAGGCCCAAGTGCAGGCTCTTTGTGAGATGTTGCTGGTCGTAGCCTGCAAATGGCTGAGCAGGGATGATGGGCTGAGCCTTGATCAGGTTCCTTAACCCATGAACCACCCACAGAAGGAACACAGATCGGTGAGGTGGATCTGCAATGCTTTAATGAAACAACTCAATCAAAAATTTCTTTTTAATGTTATACAGATCTTTTTAATTCATATGGCATATTTTGTATCTTAGTCACTCTGTCTCTCATAGCAGAGAAGAACCATCCCTCCAACAAGGATGTTTAGTTATTAACTTCCTCAGTAAAGGGATTACTTTTCATCCCTAAACCTCCACTTTCTCATGGGTAAATTGGGAATAATAATGCTACATCATAATATTGTTGTAACGTGTTGTATTCCTTTACAATACATAGGCCAATTAAGCAGTTATCTGAAGTAAAAGAACAGAATTCTTTCTACACACTTTACTTCCGCACTTCTTATTCAATACAGAAGCTGCCGAACTAAAATTTTTTGTAACAAAATTGTCTTCCTGTTACAGTCATGTGTGGTTTTAGTTGAAAATGTGCCAAATGATAAATTTATAAACATCCTGCCCACTTAGCTATGTCTGGTTAACACTAGAGCAAGAGGCTTGCTTCATGGTCTTCACCTGTCAGTATGTTGTGGTTTTCTTCAGTATCTTTGGATACAAAAAGAAACCTGCAGCATCTATTCATTTTGAGAGCTGGCTGTCTCAGCACTGCTCTGGGAATGGGGATGCATTTGTTTTTGGAAATTGGAATTTACTGCATTCATTGTGGAACTATTATGTGTTGTGTTGTTTTGACTCCTAGCTCATACCATTCAATGGCATTGTCTTAAATAAAAAATAGTGTAGCACTTAACATTATTGTATTATTGTATCAAATGATATAACTTGCATTGTGATATTAAATCCTCACATCAAGTTGATTGATGTTCTCAAAACACTCGTTTTTTAATTGAGATCACTAGTGTAAAACACCCAGGAGAGTGTCATTCGGTGGACATGATTTGGGATTTTTGAAAACAGCCAGGCACTGGGGATATAGAGATAAGTTAGACACAGAACTACCAAGACAGCATGCCAGCTTTGAGGCGAGCACCTCATTTCTAGGCTGTCATCCCCCATTATAGTGGGTGGAGCCCCTAATAGTTTTGTCTTAGTCCATTTTATGTACCTTATAACAGAATACTTGAAACTGGATAAGTTATAAAGAAAAAGAATTTATTTTTTACGGTTACAGAGGCTGAGAAGTCCAAGACTGAGGGGCTGCATCTGGTAAAGGGCTTCTTGTGGTGGGGACTTTCTGCAGAGTCCCAAGGCGGTTCAGGGCATCACAAGAAGCCACCGCTCCCACTCCCATGATAACCCTTAATCCATTAACCTATTAATTCATGAGTGGATTAATTCATGAAGGCAGAGCTCTCATGACCCAATCACCTCTTAATGGTCCCACCTTGCAATACTACCACGCTGGGGATTAAATTCAACATAAGTTATGGAGGGGACAATTATTCAAACCACAGCAAGTGCCTTATCCAAGAGATCTCAATCCTGAGGTCAGTGAGACCATAATAAACTGGTTACACCAAATGAATGCCTATGCGATCCTTTGGGAAGGTACGACTGGACTCCAGCAAGCATATCCTATATCCCAGGTGTCTGGGCGAATGGTGATGGTGTGGAGTCCAAACCTGAGTACGAAATGGTACATCAGGGCGCCACAGGAGTATAGCATCAACTCTAAGTGACTGAGCAGATCTTGATCCTGGCTCCAGCTCCTGGATTTAAACCCCAGTTCTAATATTTATAATCAGTAATTCTCACTAATATGTTCACAGTACAGATATAGGAGGAGACGGGGCTCATGCATGGCCATGGGACTTAGGAGTGGAAGGAATAGATGACAAATAGGTGATTCTCAGAAAATTAACAGGTAAATGTTAGAACACTTAGGGGGAGAAATGCAGGTGTTCAATTGCTTTTTATGCTGTTTCATTGACCTGATTCTCAAGGAGAAAGCGATGGGCATGGTAGGAACAGAGAACCTGTAACTGCAGACCTGGGTGCTGTGGGTCCCACTAGTGACACGGCTGCGGGTGACACGGCTGTGGATGGACTCGCAGCTGCCCTCGGGTTTGCCCCACTGAGAACATCAGGGGTGTGTGTGTGGGGCTGGGGCAGGACGCTGTCTCTGAGCTCTGCTGGGATCCTGGGGGTGTGCGGTCACAGAACGCTTCCTTTCCAAGTGCACGCGCTTCCATGTTGAGAGCAGGGTGAGGGGCCAGAGGGGGGTTTGTGTGGACTTCAGGGAGCATCATGGGAACACTGGGCTTGAGGGGGTGTGAAGAGGGGCTGGCAGCATGTGTTGATAAGGTCTTCCTTTGAGGCAGGGCCCTGCCTTGCACCACCTGACTGCCTTCTCACTCTCTACGCCCGTCCCTGCGGCAGCTTCTGCTAGCCTCTCTGTTCAGTGGAGGTCAGAGCAAGGCAGTGATGGCTAAACTGGGCATACGCCCCTCTGCTTTTGGCTTTCCTCCTCAACCCCTCTGGGCTTTTATTCTTGTTCCCCGCCCTTCCTCTCGGCCTCAGATGTAAGGAGGTGGGGGAGGTAGATAGGGCACCGACAGCTTCATGCAGCGTCACCCTCTCTCTTTTCTGTTTCACACTCCTTTGCCCCCTACCCTGCAGCCACCCCCTAGCAAAAGACTTTCTATTTCCTCTTCCTGTCTGGGGAAGAAGTTCCCTTAAATCACAGTTTACATCTTCTTTAGCTGTAGTTTATAATACAATCGTGTTCTGAGTTCTACCAGACCAAACTCTTAATATATAAAAGGGATAAACTTGAAATTTTGAAAACCCTGGATTTTCAAAACTATTTATCTGCTTCTTGAGGCCCCAAAATCCTGTTTTGGGTTGCTAGATCTGAATGTTGACTCCTTTCTTTTTATTTCCTGTAATAATCTCTTGCTCTCCCAAGACATCATTCAGAGACTCTATCTGACAGGGGGAATTCACATAAAATAAAATGCACTAAGAAAAAGAGATTTGGCGTACAAAAAAAGCCCCTTATATAACTATTTTTTTCTATCTATCTATCTATTGATTTAGCATCACCACCATGATCAATCATCCCATCTACCTAATCAATTTCTTTGATGTCTATTTTTCTATATTCATTAATTTATTTTATGGCCAAAACAATGAAACGCTGATATCCTAGGCAAAAGACCATTCTGAGATGTTTAAATACTAAAGAGATATATTAATTGTGACCTTTAAAAAAAACCCAGGCGATTTACTTTGGCACCTTCAGCTTCCAGGAATTTGTCATTCCTAGCTCTGCCATCTTGTGGCGGTCCTCTGAACTGCACACTTGCAGCCTAGAACCACGGATCTTAGACAAGCAGCACCCGGGAGAAACTGACGCCTTCAGACGCTGGACAAGTCCGCTAGGAGAGTGAGTGCATTGCAATTTGACTTTAAACTTCCTTTGTAAAATTAAGCACTGAGTATCTGAAACTGAGAAGTCTGGAACCAATGAGGGGCTATTTAAAGATCTCGTGTGTACTTGAGCTGGGGGCTGGCAGTGAGCCCTGGGACGGAGGGAAGGGCTAGAAACGGGTGACGTCATCAATACCGGAGTCTCCTTTGCTTTAAACACTCCCCACTCCCGCCGCCCCTGATAGAGACAGTGGCCTAGGCCTGGCGTGGGGTGAAGTAGACAGGTTTGTTTTTTTCTTTTCTCCTCCTTCAAGAAGGTTGAGTGATTCAGAGGAGAATACATAGATTTTTCCAAGTACTACATTGCAATATATGGTAAAAAACTTGATATTTCTTCCAGTTGACTAATAATAAATTACT
>NW_012136525.1:2297875-2303288 GCF_000956105.1 Propithecus coquereli | reverse complement strand
TTAATTAATTAATTTTATTAATGCAACTGTCAGACAGAGTGGCTATTACCTGACATGACCAAAGCATCTCCTAATGGTAACCCACAGGGTGGAGGAGGGGTTGATATGAAATGATTGAAAACCTACTCAATGAATAGGGGAAACTGAATATTTGGTTGGAAGGTTTAATGGCCTCAAGCTCTGCAAGTTGACAAACCCATCTTTACGGTAGGTATGGATGTATCTTCCATACCAGCCAGAAATATCATATGCCTTTCAGGAGACCAGACCATCGCATGGGCCGGTAAGTGCATTCTCTGGCTTATACGATGCTTGCGTAGACAATTCAACTCTTCATCTCTGACAGCCCTTTTATGCTTCTGGATTAAAATATTAAAACTGAAATTTCCACCATGACATGAAAATTTAATAGATTTGAAATCCTAAAGCCAGATTACTAAATACAGAATTTGAAAAGATTTGGTTTCATGCCACTTGGCCCCAGTAAATATATCATGGACACGAAAGAGTCAGAGTGTTGAGGGAGGGGGCATTTGTGAAGAATTATTATTATATTATTTTATTATTTTTTGAAGAGAGCTATTGCAATGCTGTGAGCTCCCCTCCCCACCAAGAGGGAAGAAGCAGGGGAATCTTATACCCTTTGCCTCAAGCCTGGCGAGAGGCCTTCCCATTGAACAGGGCGGAGAGCCTGAAATACGGGGAGAGCAACTGAACCCGTTGAACGGGCGGGCGGCAGACAGAGGTGGCTGCACTCCTGGAGTTCGCTGGGTGAGAGGCCAGTTGGGGCCTGTGCAGAGAGCACCAGCGTGGGGTTGTCCTGCGTCCTGTCGGGAACAAGGTGAATACTTCACTCCCGGGGGCTAGGAAAGAAATTGTAGAATGCAGATGCATCATCCCTGAGAACAGGACTACAAGAGCAAGGCCCCCGTGATAGAAATCTCTGGAGAACTCACTAAGAGCAGGAAGCCACCCAGCTAAGGATGAACTGCCCTGAGAGCATACCTCTCTTTTTTCCCTCTATAGCAATTAGTAAGTGGGAGGAAGTAAACAAGCAGAGGGAAAAAAGCCAACAAAATCCACTCTTCCCACATTAGCTAGCTCTGAACTACAGGCCTCAGGATAGGGAAGGGGCAGAAGAAGCCTCATTGTTGAATAAAGATTGCAGGTTTTGGTTATTACCTCGGTATGGACGAAGGCTCACCCCTGATGTCGTGGGCCCAGGCAGGAATACAAATGGTACCCACAGACTGTTTGTCTCAATATTTAAAAACCCTACTTCAAGCTAATTTACTGTTAAATAGAATATCTTATATCTTCTTCCTTTGAGACCATTTTTTTCTGAATGATAAAAATCTCAAATTGCTTGCTGGCTAGCTGATGCTAGATCTCTCAGCCTCGTCTTCCAATAATTCAGGACATTCACAGTATAAACACACACTTTCTCCCCCTTTTTGTTTGGGGGAGACTCTTTCACCCCTTTCCGGGGGCTGACTCTGCCAACCTCCTGTGCCTGAGTGTGGCGCTGAGAGGTTTTTCCCATGTTGTCCAGTCCAAGGCAGGCAACCTCTGTTTAAAAAATACACCAGTTCCCCACCCCCACCCCATCTCTTTAGTTCCTTAGAAGAACCTGTGTCTGGAAGGCTGGGTTCAGAATGTGGCCTTGTGGGGACAGCCAGCCCAAGGCCTTCCCTCCTTCTCTTCCAATTCCCACACCTTCCCACACAAGTGCTTGTCCATCCAGCCTGCATGTCCTTGCTCTCTATAAAACGGTGCTTTCCAAACCTTGGCATGCATGGGAATAACCTAGAAAGCGTGTGAAAACACAGATTCTGATTTAGTAGGTTTGGGGTGGGGCCTGAGAATTTTTGTTTCTAACAAACTCCCAGGTGATGCTGCCTGTGAGGGAACCACACTTTGAGAAGCCCTGGCATAGTTACACCCCCATTTCCACAGCAAACAGCAGGCCCTTGGTCAGCCCTCAGGACTAGAGTTGCTCACACCCAGCAGAAAAGTCCAGTTCTGGACTGGGAGGAGCGTGCTGGGAAAGAGGCTGGTGCAGGTACTGGAAGCAGGCTGGGCTCCATTTGGGTGGAGAAGTTCCAGGTTCTGAGAACCCAGAGTTTTGGTCTAGATAGAAGGGGGATGGCATGGGCTTCATCTGGGTTGGCATGTCCACTTGGCCCATGGACTTCTCACCCTGTGGGAGGGACTGGCTGGGGGACAGCCAGAGTGGTGCTCTATAAAGTGCAGGGTCCCGTTCAGATGGGGTCTAATTGTGTGGGCGGGGGGTGTTCTGCCCGAACACATTCTCACTATTCCACTGAGGCTGTGTCTTGTGACTTAAAGTGACATTGGGACTGTCAATTAATTAATAGCAAGCAGCCCTGGGTTCTGCCATGGGGAGGGAAAAGTTTCCCCCTGGATAAATTTTTAAAGGATGGGTGGAATAAAAAGTTTCGTTACTTCATCAACTGTATTTATTCAACGTGCCATTTATTTTCTGTGGCTGACTAGTCTCCTTTCTTTAGTGACAGGTCTTTACCAGGATTCATCCAATTTTCTTGGTTTTCCATGAGGTATTTTACTCTGCACAGCATGCCCTTGCCTACCCCCCTGTTTGATCCTATTTCTCTTAACTTGTGGCAATGGACTCAAACCCTGAGGCCCGGATGCAGCTGAGTCAGAGAAGAGCTCATCCTGCTGGGCACAGCCCCTGGTCCAGGGACGGGCACAAGACTCAAGCTAAGCCAGCCGGTGTCTTCTGGATTTGTCAAACTGGAGCTGGAAGAAGAGACCCCTTTACCTCTTGGGGTAAGGAGATGTCTTCGTCCATCTGTGCTGCTGTAACAAAGCACCAGATACTAGGTAATTTATAAAGAACAGAAATTTATTTCTCACAGTTCTGGGGGCTGGGAAGTTCAAGATCAAAGTGCCAACATTTCATGTCTGGTGAGGGTCTGATCTTCACTTCCTAGATGGTGCCTCGTTGCTGCCTCTTCCAGAGGGGACAAATGCTGTCCTCACATGGTGGAAGGGACAGAAGGGTACAGAGTGTCCCTGTCAACCTTGAGCCCTTTTATAAGGGTGCTAATCCCATTCATGATGGGGGAGCCCTTATGACTTTATTACCTACCGAAGTCCATTCCTCTCAATACTATTGCACTGGGGATTAGGTTTCCACATGAATTTTGGACAGGACACCATCATTCAGACCATAGCAGGAGGGGGAAGCGTTGGTCTGCAGCAGGAAATGATGAAGCCAGGCAGGAACAAGGACAGATGAGGGACTAATGCAGAGACTCCTGGCAGTGGCTGGTTCTAGCTTCTAGACCCAGAGGCTCTTTTTTGGGTTCAATGATCAGCGAATTGCCCCAGGGCTTTCCAATAAATTTCATACTTGCTTCATCTGTCTTTCCGACCCTGGAAGCTCAGAGTTCTGACAGATACAAGAAGCAATGCACTCTGATTTCTTCTGCAAACTTCTGCTTCTGTCTTCAAACCCTTTATTAATGACTTCCTTCTTTAGAGTGACTTTGTCTTCTATTTCACTGAGAAAAGCAAAATTATCAGCAATTATACAGCAATTTAATTGCTTCGCTCTTCACTACCAACATGTTTGCAGAACACCAGTACTGACTCATCTCTCTCTTCTCCAAAAACAAAATTTTTTCTTCTGGCTCAAGATCGGTGTCTCCATTCCCATCCTAGATCTCAATTCCTTCTACCTGTCCAAGCACCAAATTCTGGCAGGTATGATCATCTTTCCTCCTACCTGAAAATCTCCTCTCATCTTCATCATCCAACTCCTACTTTTCTTTCAAAATTCACCTCCAAGATTTTTTCTTGGAAGCTATGGCGGAAACCACTAGTTGTTCCCCAAACGTCTATTCTCCCCTTCTTCCTTACTGTCAGGATGCCCTTCCTGATTAGGGGCAGCAACGTGCCCAGTTAAAAATACTGTACTTTAACTCTCAAACTCCCTTACCACGAGGCTAGCTCTAGATACAGTTCTGTCCAGTGAATTGTCAGCAGAAGTCACTGGGTGTGACTTCTAGGAAAGACGTAGGCCTGGTCTGTGCCTTTTTGCCACATGCCTTTCCCGTGTTCTCTTCCTCCTGTCTGGAATGCAGTGGAGCAGATCCATGCCATAGGCTGAGGATGACAACGCAGGGACTTGTAAAGAGCCTGGATCCTTGGCAACTTTCTGGAACAGCAATGCCAGTCCTAGACCGCCTGTATCTCGTCTTCTTGTTAAGTTAGGAAAAAAAAATGTCAATTCAGTTAATCCAGTGAAGTGAGGATTCTGTTACATGCAACCAAATGCATTTCTAACTGACACATCAGTCTTCTTGGTCTTTCCTCTGGTGTCCGCTCCGACTGTATCACAGCTTCACTGTCCTCTTCTGTCTCCCTTACTAGATTGTTTTGCCCCTGAGATGAGGGATCCCATCTTCGTTATGTCTCACACAATGAATGGCATCTAGTAGTTGGTGAATCAATGCTTATTCAGTAAAATAAATGAAATCTGGGAGTGTGCCCTAGATGGTTCTCAACTGGGGTTAATTTTTTCCTGCAGACGATATTTGGCAATGTCCAAACACATTTTTGGTTGTCCTAACTGGGAGATGCACTGGCCAAGGGAGCTGCTAAACATCTTACAATGCACAGGGCAGCCCTCCACAACTAAGAAAGCTTAAAATGTCAGTGGTGCCGAGTTGAGGAGCTCTGCTATGGGGCAGTGCACCGCGAATATGGGCAAGGAGGACTGCATCTCTCCCTTCACACGCCACTCTCAGAAAACCAGGGAGAGGTGAGGAGATGTTCCGCACACGAACGTGACTTTGTCTGTGTCTCCATCCTAAGATGCATAATTTGTCACTTTTTTTTCTAACCATCTCTGAAATTGGAATACATCTTAAAATCCATAGTATGTCCCAGTTTAATTGGCATTATTTTAAAATTTTTTGTATTTTGAGGGTCACATAAAATAATGGTCCATTTTACCATTGAGAGCATTTTAGATTTGATGAAATAATTGATTTTATGCCTCCTTTTCCTCCCCTCCCTCAGCACTGGAAGGTCTGAGCACAGGTCTCTGGCAATGAAAGGGAAGACAAGACTGTGACACTGAAGTTCCTCCCCTGACACCACCTCCTCATCTCCAGGGCAAAGTGTCGTAAGAGACGCACCTTTGAGACGGCCTCACCCGGGTCCCTGCATAAAGAGGGTGCTTTTGGCCAAGCTGGAGAATGAGCTGGAAATGCTGTCAGTGGGTTTCAGTCCCTCTGTGTATAGGAGAAAGGAGTGCTGTGATCGAGGTAGGTGCCCATTTGTAGCGGAACTTCAGTTTTAAAGGCTCAGATAGGAGCATTAGTGTGTGGTCCGTGGGAAAGAGCCTTTTCAGGGCATG
>NW_012136525.1:2288789-2297190 GCF_000956105.1 Propithecus coquereli | reverse complement strand
TTTTGTAATGCTTGAGTCACAGCTATAAGTGTGCCCATCACCCAAATAGTGTTCATTGCACTTGCTAAGTAGGTTTTTGCCCCTCCTCTCCTCCCTCTTCCCCCCTGCTTGATTTTCACCGAGTTTTACTTCCGTCTGTGAACGAGTGCTCATCAGTTAGTTCCAATTTAATAGCAAGTACATGCGGTGTTTGTTTTTCCATTCTTTAGATACGTCACTTAGGAGAATGGTCTCCAGTGCCAATCAAATTGTTGCAAAAGATATAATTCATCCTTTTTTATGGCTGAGTGGTACTCCATGCTATACCACGTTTTATTGATCCACTCATGAACTGATGGACACTTGAGTAGATTCCATATCTTTGCAGTTGTGAATTGTGCTGCAATAAACATTTGAGTGCAGCTGTCTTTTTGATAAAAACTGAATATCAATTTAGAATTCAGGAGGACATGAGACACAGTCCTACTCTCATCACTGTTGTGACTAGGACTCGGCCTGTCCCAGTCACCTGGGTGACAGGTGTGTGGCTGGGGAGAGGGTGCTGTGTGTTAAATTGCTAACCTGTGCAGTGCCTTGGGCACAAGCAACCCTACTGTGGACCCATCCCCTAATGAAAGTATTGTTTGCACTTCACAAGAGCATCATCAGGCCAAGAGGAGGCCCTCCATTGCTCAGGTGAGGGATGGTGAGAGGAAACTAGAACTGACATCTCTGTGGGCAGTTGTGTGCAACTACAGATAATCCTCTTAGGTAGTTGCTACAGTGTAAAGTGATTTGTGGATACGTGTAAGGCACCCTTAAGGATTTCCTAAATGCATAGGCTGTGGAACTTTCAAGGGTGAGGGAGAACTTGGATCTCATGTGACTTAGGTATTGTTGTTGGTGTCTCTGCCCTAATACTCAGATGCCTCCATTTCTCTCCATCCCAGCTGCTGCTCTCCCTGTTCAGAGAACCACCAACTCTTGTCTGAGTCCCACCCCCCCACCCCCCGACTCCATCATGCTGCTCCACTCTTGTCCTCCCAAGTGCATCCCCTTCATGGCAGCAGAGTGACCTTTCTAAAATGCGACCTCATAGGGTCAGTCCCAGCTTAGAAGTCTTCAGTGTCCAAGATGAAAGCCCAGCCTTGAACTCAGGGGGACCTTCCTGAGCGTCCTCTGCTTACCTGCTGCCTAGTGGCTCCTCTTTCTCCGCTCGCTCTCTGTGGTCTTGGCACACTTCACTTTCTATACCTCAGGAAAAGGCCAAGGTTCCTCCCACCTTTGGGAATTTTCTGTTCTCTCTGCACCCTCTTCCACCCAACTTGGTGAGATTCCTCAACATTATAAGACAAGCACAGGCCTTATTTTAATTGGGAATTTTCCTATAAATTCCCTCATCTCATGTGGGTGTACCCATCCACCGTGAGAACACCAAAATCCTGCTTTATGGCACTTGTTTAGTTGTGGACACCCACTCTACGCAAGCTCTTTGGGTAGGGACTGTCTGTTTCTGCTATTCTTATATCCTTTGCACAGTTTCTGGAATTTACGGGGTATCCAATAAATACATGTTAAGTGAATGACTAAATAAAGAAATGAATAAAATCTTGGTCTGCAAGAGAAGCTAGACTGGATTACAAAATCCCCCTGTCTTAAACCTAATGAAATGAATATTAAAAAAAAACCCTGGACTATCAAAGCATTCACCAGCAGCAACTAAATGAGGAAACGGGCTTAAGCCAGTGCAATACGCTCCACGAAGGTGGCTAACATAAGAAACAGAATGTTCTGGGGGTAGCGTGGGACCCTATGTTGCCCATCTAGTGTATGAACAGGACCCTGAACAGGAATATTTACACACCCTTGAGAATTTTCACTTTTACTGTTAAACTTTATCATTTTCTTTTTCTGACTGGGTGTAGAGAAAATGGCTGCTGATGAAAATGGCTGAAACACGGAAGTGAGTAATTGGGGCTTTCTCTGCCTGCTGGAAGTGAAGGTGTTAGTGTTCAGCCCGAACCGCTGTGGGCCAAGGGAGAGGAAAGGCAGAGGCTGCTACCCAACTGCGTGGGGGGGTCTTTCTGCCTTGTTTGGCTCAGGCTTGCAGATTAGCCTCTGCAGGTGGCTCAGGGGTGTCAGCCTGCCTTGGGTTAATAGTGGTTGGGACCAGTTGGCAAAGACTGAGAGGCACCCGTGGGGTGCACCAGTGTGTTGAGGAGTGGGGCTTAGGAAACAACTCTGTTCAGTCCAGGAGGATAGAGGCTGGACCTGGCAGTCACACTCAGCCATTGGAGTGTGAGAGAACCACGAATGGGGCCTGAGGTTTAAAGCTGCCTGTGGGAGGGGCACTGAGCAGATGAAATGTGAGTCTGGACGTTAAGGGGACTCCTTGAACAGAGTGGGTGCAATGTGAGGGTCCCACTCACACTCAGTGGAGAGTGAGCTGGAGCAAGAGGGTTGTGTTGTCAACCTGTTGACTGGGACGTAAAGAGTTGGTATGATTTTGAAACAGCATCAAGTAACTCCGAAGGGAAGAGAAGCAGTGAGTTCAAAACACTGCTTAGGCTGGGTGTGGTGGCTCATACCTATAATCCCAGCTACATGGGAGGCTGAGGAGGGAGGATTGCTTGAGCCCAGGAGTTCAAGACTAGCCAGGTCAACAGAGCAAGACCCTCATAAAAAAAAAATCACAACAAACCAGAAAATGGATAGAAAATTCATTTCTCCCTAGTTCTGAGACCCCTAAATTCAATCTTCATTAGGAATGACATTTTGCAAGTGTGTGGATTTGCCACTAACAAATGAAAATCACTTTTAAAAAACAAAACAAAACTGATAAAGAAACAGAAAAATCCACCCTGCTGAGCAGAGAGCTTCCCTTTTTCTTTGATGCCTGCCAAGTGAATGAAGGGACAGCCTCTGCTAATAGTGCACCCATTGGCAACAGTTCTGGTCAATCAACTTGACTGAGTTCATTCCATTGTTGGTCTGCAAGTGGTAGAGAGGTAGTGTTTGCACTTGCCTTCCCATCGGATAGATTGCAATTGGTTGTCTATTTTTTTCTGGACAGGTTGTACAGATTCTATAGCTGCGTTTGTCCTTTGTAGTTGTTTTGGTCTCAACCTGAGTTTCATGTGCTTTCTCTCAGTTTAGGTTTCTACTGGCTCTACCTTCCTAAATCTCCACTCCATTCCTGCACCAAAATATTGGTCTGTGGGCAGTCTTGACTGACAATGAAACGTGGAAATATTAGGGTAGACTGAGTAGCATCACTCCTTTTGGCATTTTACACATGCGCCATGGAGAAGATGGTAGTTCCCTTGTGCTTCCTGTTCTGCCTCAATGTTCCTAACAAGTTCGATAATATAAGCTTAGTTCTCCCAAACTCTGGATCCCTTCAGGGCTGGCTCTAGGTCTTTATGCCCCAGTCAACTAAAAGGCACCGCTTGGTGATCTCATCTTTAATTCTGTCACCAATTCCTAGTGCATTCTACCTCAAGTGGAGCAAGAGATTCACGGGAGTAGAGGTGTTGATGAGTTGAAGGGCAAGTATGTTCAAAGCAAGAGTAGGAGTTAAAAGAATAGAAGTTCAACAGGTAAAAATTCAGAGGAAACAGTTGCCAGGGAGTGCAGGGTCTAGGGAGGGGCCATAGGTGTGGGTTGATGGACCCTCATTATACACTGCAACGCATTCATCAGGTGTCAGCATAAATGTCCCTTTTCCAAAAGAAGCCTCCCCTCACTGGGTTCGACTCCCACCACAGTTCTCTCCACATTATAACCTCTCATTACCCACAGCATTTTTCCTTCATAGCTATCTGTTATTAAATAATTTTATATCCGATTATTTGCATAACACCTTTCACCGCCAGCTGGACTGTAAACCCCACAAAATCAGGGATAGTGTCTGTCTTGGTTTTATTCTCTGCCTGTGTGGTGTACTTACAGCAACCGTGTGGAGTAGATGCTTAGTAGATACCAGCTGGGTTGAATGCGGATGGTGTGTTATGCACAACGCCCAGTAACTCCCAAATTTCACCTCAGTGGACATTCATACCCTAGGAGCACTCGTTATTTATATCTCCAGTGTTTCTTTCCCTGGTGTGAAAAATGTCTTCCTAACATTTTTAATGTTTAATGTTCAGCATTTAAATTGCTTTCCTATTACTCACAGCAACACCATTAAAACTGAAAAGAGGAGGAGCACACGTATTGGAGATTGCAAGGATGAGATGGATTTGGGGCCCAGCTTCAGGCTGCACCAAGCCATGAAGTAAGAGAGAATCCAAAATGGTAGGAGGGTGAAGGCAGGAAAATAGGTGGTGCCAGTGGATCAGCCAACTGTGTGAAGCAAATGAGCAAGTGGAGGGAGCCCAGGGGCTGCTCCGGGATAAGCAAGAGTGTGTGGGGCGGCAGAGAGTCCCCAGGCACCAGCGGCTCTCGGGCAGGACCGCGGCCGGGGCAGTGGCCCCGGGAGGAAGAGATGGGCTCTGCACGTATGTTGCAGGCTGCAGCCCTTCTTCGTGGCCCCGAGGCCCCAGGTGGCACGTGTGAGCTGGGCACAGTGGTCTTGAGCGCTGAGAGACCCCCTGAAGGGGGAAAGTTATATTGTGCCAAAGGCCCTTGCCATGAACCCGCTGAGCTCCAGGCCCTCTGGCTGCAAGAAGGGGAGAAAGACCTTCCCGAGGGACCCATAAGCACGCCCACCACTGCGTGACTCCCACCTCGTTCCCTCTGCATTCACCTGTGACAGTCTATGCTGCTGGTCCCCGCTGTGTACCACTGATGCTTACTCTTCTACTGCAGGCCTCCTCCTGGTTCTCTGCTGTGGCCGTGAGCTCAGTCACAGGGAAGAACGACAGTCTGATTACACCAGGACATCCTTCCACTGCCGAGGGAATGAGGGTCAGTGACCGCGGCCCCTCGACCCCAAAGGATCTCACAGTCCTTCGGCCAGAGCGGGCCCTTGTGGGAGAGAGAGCCGCACCAGCTTTTGGGTGCAGGTTTTCTGCCCCAGCCCCCATCACGGGCGGGTTCTCAGGGACCTAAGGAAACATGATGTCAAAGGGCCGTGTTGCACATATAAGGAGATATTGAAGATTCAGAATCTAATTGGTGTTTGAGCTTCAGGGCAGATGAAGTCTGATAGCATCTGAGACGGTAGAAGGCGTCTCTATTGGCGCCCAGTAGGGAGGATGGGGGATGGGGGATGTGTCTGTATATCCCCTCCCATTGCTGTGGACCTCTCAGTATCCTGGTGCTCACAGGATTGTTTGTAGTGGGGCTGTGACCCTGATGACATAGGAGTCAAGATGGCTTCGAATGGACATCTCTGTCTCCAGGGACTCTGTTTTCTGCTCCTCAGCACCCTCGTGGGTACTCGAGGTAAGAGTTGCCTCTCTTTTCCTGGGGGCAACGGTGAGTGGGTGGATCCCTTGGCAAAGGGAGAGGTCCCTGCAGGTATGGAGCCAAGCCCTCACGGTAGACCACGTGTTTTGGACCAAGAGGAACCACAGTGATTGTGAATATTGGTTCTTGTCCTGAGGGGTGGCAACTGGTCACAGTGGCAGATTTTGTAGAGAAATGATGTCTGGTTCCAGACTGGGCTGAGTCAGTCTCCGTCCTCTCCCATGTCTCCCTTGTCTTCAAGGGAGCGTCTGTTCAGTACCAATGGCTCCTAGTGTGTGGGAAGGATTAGTGTTGACTCCGGCTACAGCTCGCACCCTCCATCTGCTGGGCTGTTTTTCCTCTGCCTTGGAGAGGACTGCCCCATCAGGATTTGTTTTGTGTATTTGTGCTTCTTCAGGCTACGTGCCTGTGTGTAGGGATGTGAGGGGTGTGAGAGCAGCGTGTCAAGGCTATCTGTGTAAGGGGAACTGCCAAGAAGTGACCGAGTCAGTTGGTCTGTGAAGTGCACTGTGCCCCCACTGTTGGGCTACGAGCCTGTGTGTGTGTGTATGAACCCAAGTGTGTGATGATAGGCAGAGGTCCCTCGTGTCAGCCCTAACCACATCGTAGATAACCCTGCACCTGCCTGCCTCTCTCAGGCTCCCCTCCTTCAGTCCACGGCCTCCTCTCTGCCTGACTACAGTGTCTGCTCAGCTCTGTGCTCTAAGAGAGGCTTAGCCTCCCGGCTGTACCTAATCCTTCCAACTCTCTGGTGTAGAGCCATGACAGGGGACCTCTTGTGTATAGACAGAGCATCAGTTATATTATTTCCCAGGTCCCTGGCCCAGTCCTTGCGAATTGTTTACTGACTTCCCCGGGGTCCTGGACTGGTCTTTTCCATTCCCTAAGATCTTATGTGAATTCTAGGGGGTGCATTTTCTCTCTCGTGCTTCCTCTGTCCTTCCCTGCAAGCTTGTTTCCAGTGAGCCTTTGACTCAGAAGACTGCAGGCATCAGGGATTGATTGGGCTGCAGAAAATCTAGCCTTCAGCCTGGAGGAGGGAGCTCTTTCAGATTTGGGTGTTGGTCCAGGCTGGGACTACTTACAGCTCTGTCTCCTCTCAATGCTCAGTGTCTTTTTCCTAGAGTCCCTTAGGCCCTAACTCTCCTGGGGAAGCTTCACCCCACCGAGCTGCTGCTCATCTGGTGTTGGCCAAATGCTAGTGAACGTTCTTCTCTTGCTGGCTCTGAAGGGCAGAGGTAGGTTTTGGTGCCATGATAGCAGGAGACAGTGAGTGTCCCAATACAGGCCCCTTCCTTCTTACCAGGAAAGGTGTCGGAAATTTCCTCAGTAGTTACTTAAAAAGCAAAGACATTTCACCAAAGCAAGCATTATTTTTATTTTCCCTGAAACAACACTGTTCAATTTTACCTTATTAAAAATTTATTCTTCTACTTCATGTGACATTGGCCTTGCTCCTTTTAAAATGTCGGTTCTGGGATTTCTGGGCATTTGATGATTTCTGAGCTGGACACACATTACAGAAGTCTTTACTGTGAAATCCATGATGGGCATTAAAAAGAAATTATCCCTCAAATACACTTTATACCATTATACATAAAACATAGACTACCCCAAATTGGATAATTCAGTATATATTATTTTGTAATCTGTTTTAAAAAATTAGCAATATATTTTGGACAATTTTTTATATTATTAACTATTCTTTTACAGGTTAAAATATTTTATTGTGGTATTACAAAAACATAGAATATTCCAGGGATAATAAAGAAAATTTTAATTGCTTCCATTGCTTTCATTATATAACTGAAACAATATACTCACATAATCACTAGTGTTGGGCATTTACTTTTTGACATTTTTGCTGTTATGAAAAAGTTGTTTTGAACTTCCTTGTACAACTCAAGGGCTATTCATGATTATTTCTCCCAGTAATATTCTTTTTTTTTTTTTTTATTTCAGCATATTATGGGGGTACAGATGTTTAGGTTATGTATGTTGCCCTTGCCCCCCTCCCTCCCCCCAAGTCCGAGCTTCAAGCGTGTCCATCCCTCGGATGGTGCTCATCGCGCTCTTTGTATATGCACATACCCGTCCCCTCCTCCCCCCTTCCCCCTGCCCGACATCCAATAAATGTTATTCTTATATGTGCACTTATGTGTTGATCCGTTAATACCAATTTGATGGTGAGTACGTGTGGTGCTTGTTTTTCCATTCTTGGGATACTTCACTTAGTAGAATGTGTTCCAGCTCTATCCAGGAGAATACAAGAGGTGCTATATCACTATTGTTTCTTAAAGCTGAATAGTTCTCCTAGTAACATTCTAAAAGTGGAATTACTGTTTTATAGAATATGAATCCCTTTAAAACTTTTGATACATAGATTTTAATTGCCTACCAGAAATGTTTGCACTAAATTTCATTCCTATTAATGTTGTATGAGAGTGTTAGTTTCCACATTCCCTCACCAATGTTGGCTTTTTATCAAGTTTTTAAATCTTAGCCAGTGTCGTGGGCAAAACCCAGTATATATACTGCCGATTTAGTCCTTAACTTGTGAATTACTTGCTCGTGACATTTGTCCTTTGACACTCAAGGTTTTTGTCATTTTTGTCATGATTTATGTTGGAGCACTTTATCTACCACTACCAGTAGGTACTTACGTTGCATTCACTTACAGCAACTCTTTTAATTGAAAGCACAACAATCCTGTGAAGTAAACAATATTTTTATCTCAAAAAATAGAGCAGAAAACCGAAGTACAGCAAAGTTAAATCACGTGCCCAAGGTGAGACAAGTATAAATAGTAGAGGTAAGATTTGCCCTAAGCAGTCTGGGTGCAGAGTCCTTGCTTCCGTGTAGAGGCTTCCCCAGTTTATTGTTTCCATTTTAATTTTCTCGTGTTTTTAGGTGTATGGAAATTTCTAATATTAATATAGTCAAATCTATAAAAATTTGCTTTTTTTTGATTCTACATTTAGAGCCTTGTTAAGAAAGTTCTTCTCCACTT
>NW_012136525.1:2271311-2286279 GCF_000956105.1 Propithecus coquereli | reverse complement strand
TTGTCTCTGTGTATTCTTTTATTTCCAATTATTTTCCATTTTTCTCTATTATTTTCTTATCCCTTGCAACTCTACCAAAGGGACCTGGTTTTTTGTGGGAAACATTGGCCACATTCCCGGCATATAATACTTAAGTCAGGGCTTTCGATGTGCTCATCATTAGAGCAATGTTCATTGTACCCAATAGGAAAGTTTTTATCCCTCACACCCCCTTTGAACATCATTCCTTTTTGTGGCTGAGTAGTACTCCATGATATATATATATATATTGATATATCGCATTTTCTTTATCCACTCACGAATTGGTGGGCACTTAGGTTGATTCTGCATCTTTGCAATTGTGAATTGTGCTGGGAGAAACATTTGAGTGCAGGTGGCTTTCTTATAAAATGACTTGTTTTGGGTACATACCCAGCAGTGGGATTGTTGGATCAATGGTAGGTCCACATTTATTTCTTTGAGGAATCTCCATACTGTTTTCCATAGAGGTTGTACTAATTTGAAGTTCTACCAACAGTGTATAAGTGTTCCTTTCTCTCTGCATCCATGCCAGCATCTATTGTTTTTTGACTTTTTAATAATGGTCATTCTGATAGTGGTAAGGTGGTATCTCATTTTGGTTTTAATTTGAATTTCCCTGGAGATTAGTGATGTTGAGCATTTTTTCACATTTGTAGGTCATTTCTCTATCTTCTTTTGAAAAACCTCCGTTCATGTTTTTTGCCCACTTTTTGATGGGATTGTTTGTTTGTTTCTTGCTGATTTGTATGAATTCTTTATATATTCTGGATATTAGTTCTTTGTCAAATGTATAGTTTGTAAATATTTTCTCCCATTCTGTAGGTTATCTAGTCACTCTGTTGGTTATTTCCTTTGCTGTGCAGAAGCCTTTTAATTTAATCAAATCCCATTTATTTAATATAATTAAGTCCCATTTATTTTTGTTGCTCCTGTATTTGCCTTTGGGGTCTTGGTCATAAATTCTTTGCCTAGTCCAATGTCTAGAAGAGTTTTTTCTACATTTTCTTCTAGAATTTTTAGGGGGTCATGCCTTACATTTAAGTCATTTATTCATCTTGAATTAATTTTTGCATATGGCAAGAGATAGAGATCCTGTTTCCTTCTTTCGCATGTGGCTATCCAGTTTTTCCAGCAACATTTATGGAATAGGGCTTCCTTTCCCCAGTGTATGTTGTTATCTGTTTTGTTGAAGATCGCTTGGTTGTAGGTAGATGGTTTTATTTCTGGGCTCTCTATTCTGTTCCATTGGTCTATGTGTCTATTTTTGTGCCAGTACCATACTATTTTGATTACAATAGTTTTGTAACGTAAGTCAAAATTAGGAAGTGTGATGCCTGTAATTTTGTTTTTCTTTCTCAAGATTGTTTTGGTTATTTAGGGTCTTTTGTGGCTTCTTATGAAGTTTGGATTTTTTTTATTTCTATAAAAAATACCATTGAAATTTTGGTACAAATTGCATGGAATTTTAGATCACTTTGGGTGGTCTGTACATTTAAAGAATATTATTAATAATTTTCCAATTAATGAACACAGGATATATTTTTACTTGTTTTTGTTTTCTTTTATTTCTTTCACCTATGTTTTGTAGTTCTTAGTATGCAAGTCTTTCACCTCCTTAATTAAGTTTATTCTTACATATTTTATTATTTTACATGCTATTATAAATGGGATTGTTTTCCTGATTTCCTTTCAGATAGTTCACAGTTAGTATATAGAAATATAACTGATTTTTGTATGTTGATTTTGTTTCTAGCTACTTTTCTGAATTCACTAATTCTTACAGTTTTTCTGTGGAGTTTTTAGGGTTTTTTATATATAAAATCATGTCATCTACAAACAGGGACAATTTTACTTCTCTGACCTGGATGCTTTTTATTTCTTTTTCTTGTGTAATTATTTTGGCCAGGACTTCTAGCATTGTGTTAGGTAAAAGTTGTGAGAGTGGGTATCTTTGACTTATAAATGATATTTGAGGAAAAACTATTAACCATTAAGCCTGATGTTAGCTGTGGGCTTTTCATATATGGCCTTTATTGTGTTGAAGTACATTCTCTCTATTAGTAGTTAGTTGAGAGTTTTTTTTTTTTTTTTTTTTGAGACAGAGTCTCGCTTTGTTGCCCGGGCTAGCGTGAGTGCTGTGGTGTCAGCCTACCTCACAGCAACCTCAAACTCCTGGGCTCAAGCAATCCTTCTGTCTCAGCCTCCCGAGTAGCTGGGACTACAGGCATGCACCACCATGCCCGGCTAATTTTTTCTATATATATATATTTTTAGTTGTCCAGATCATTTCTTTCTATTTTTTAGTAGAGACAGGATCTCGCTCTTGCTCAGGCTGATCTTGAACTCCCGACCTTGAGCGATCCACCTGCCTCGGCCTCCCAGAGTGCTAGGATTACAGGCTTGAGCCACGGCACCTGGCCTGTTGAGAGTTTTTAACATAAAAGGATGCTGAATTTCATTAAACAATTTTATGCATCTATTGAGATTATCATGTGGTTTTTATTCTTTATTCTATTAATGTGATATATTACATTAATTGGTTTTCATATGTTGAACCATTTTTGCATCCCAGAGATAAACCTCACTGGGTCATGGTGTATGACCATTGTAATATGGTGTGAATTTCATTTGTTAGTATTTTGTTGAGGATTTTTGCATCTGTGTTCACTAGGGATATGGCCTGTAGTTTTCTTGTCTTGTGGTATCTTTGTCTTATTTTGGTATCATGGTAATGCTGGCCTTGTAAAATGAGTTTGGATGTTTCCCTCCTATTTGCTTCTTTGGAGGAGATTGAGAGACATTGGCATTAATTCTGCTTTGGATATTTGGTAGAATTCACCAGTGAAGCCATCTGGCCCTGTGATTTTTTTGTTGTTGGAAGGTTTTTGATTAATTATTCAATATCCCCACTGGTTATTGATCTGTTCAGCTTTTCTATTTTTTCATGACTCACTCTTGATGGGTCATATGTTTATAGAAATTTATCTATTTCTTCTAGGTTATCTAATTTATTGGCATATAGTTGCTCATACTAGTCTCTTATAATCCTTTTTTTATTTCTGTGGCATCCTTTGTAATGTCTTATCTTTTGTTTTTGATTTTATTTTTATTTGAGTCTTCCCTCTCTTTTTTTCTTAATCTGGCTAACAGTTTGTCTATTTTGTTTATCCTTTCAAAAAACCAACCATTAGGTTTTTTTTTTTTTGAGACAGGGTCTTGCTCTATTGGGGCTAGAGTGCTGTGGAGTCATCATAGCTCACTGCAGCCTCAAAGTCCTGGGCTCCAGGTATCCCCCATCTAAGCCTCTGGGACCACAGGCACATGCCACCTGCTAATTTTTCTATTTTTTTATAGAGATGGCCTCTTGCTTGTGCTCTGGCTGATCTCTAACTCCTGGCCTTCAGCAATCCTCCTGCCTAAGCTTCTCAAAGTACTAGGATTATAGGCATGAGCCATCATGCTTGGCCTAATCCTTAGTTTTGCTGATTTTTAAAAATTGTTTTTGTATTATCTATTTCATTTATTTCTGCTCTAATCTTTATTATTTCATTTTTTCTGCTCACTTTGAGTTTAGTTTGTTTTTCTTTTTCCCATTCCTTGTGGTGTAAATTTAGGCTATTTATTTGTAATCTTTCTTCTTTTTTTCATGTAGGCATTTATTGGTACAAACTTCCCTCTTAGTGATTTTGCTGCACCTCATAAGTTTTGGTATGTTGTGTTTTCATTTTTCATTTGTCTCAAGATATTTCCTAACTTCTCTTTTGATTTATTCTTTGACCATTGGTTGCTCAAAGTGTGTTGTTTAATATCCACATATTTGTAAATTTTCTAGTTTTCTTTCTGCTATTGGTTTCTAGTTTTATTCCATTGTAATCAGAAAAGGTACTTAGTATGATTTCAGTCTTGAATTGTGAAGATTTGTTTTGTTACCTAACACATAACATGTGATCTATCCTGGAGAATGTTCTGTGTACACTTGAGAAGAATGCATATTTTGTTACTGTTGGGTGGAATAGTCTGTCTGATAGTTTTGTTTGGTTGTGCTTACCTTTAAACAGTTAGGAAGTAGTAATATTTCCGTGTGCTCAGAAAAAGAAGAGAACTTAAAATATTGCTGAACACTAGTAATGTTTACCACATCTATGAAGTTTCTACAAATGAATATGCCTTGCTTGAGTTTTGTTGTGTTTATTCGCTCCGTGGATTGGTGTGTTTCTTCACCAACACTTCACAAATTCCCAGCCAATACTTTTTGAATTTTGCCTTTGCTTAATTCTCTCTTCCTTTCTGTCTCTCTGTGACTCTGTCTCCCTCTTTTCCTTGCCATATTTCGACTTAACTTCTTAATCTATTTTATGTCTCTGTTCTCTCTTTTGTATTTTTCATCCTTTTGTTTCTCTTTACATCATTCCAGATAATTTCTTCTGACTTATTATTCACCTCAGTAATTTTTTTTTTTTGAGTCAGGGTCTTGCTCTCTCACCCCTGCCAGATTGCAGTGGCCTCATCACAGCTCACTGCAACGTTAAACTCCTGAGCTCAAGCGATCCTGCTGCCTCAGCCTCCTGGGTAGCTGAGACTATAGGTGTGTGCCACCATGCCCAGCTAATTTTCTATTTTTTTACAGAGACAGGGTCTTGCTCTTGCTCAGGCTGGTCTTGAACTCCTGAGTGCAAGTGATCCTCCTTCCTTGCCCTCCCACAGTGCCAGGATTACCTCAATATCAGACTTTTAAAAAAAACTGTGAGTAAGCCTCTCGGGATGTCTCCCTTTTTACTATTTCTTTAACCTCCTTCTCACTTATTTTTATTTTCTTCCTGGAATGGACCTACCATTCTATGGTAGGTCCATTCCATAGGTTCTATGGACTGAACTGTGTCTTCCTCCAAATTCATATATTGAAGCCCTCATTCCAGTGTGACTGTATTTACAGATAGGGTAGGAGGTATAATAATTAAGGTTAAGTGAGATCGTAAGGGTGGAACCTAGATCTGATTGAACTTGTGGCCTTATCAAAGAGGAAGAAAGAGAGAGATCTCTCTTTCTCTCTCCCCATGTGCATATAGCAAGGAAAGGCCACATGATCATGCAATGAACTGGAGGCTGCCTAGAAGCCAAAAGAAGCAGCCTGGGAATGCAATCTGTCTTGCCAGCGCCGTGATCTTGGGCCTCCCAGCCTCCATGACTCTGAGAAAATAAATTTCTCTTGTTTAAGCTATCCAGTCTATGGTATTATGTTATGGCAGTCCCAGCAGACTTATATACCAGGGTACTTTTCCAGTTTAGCATCTTCCCAGATGTTTCCCTCTTTTTTTTTTTTTTATTTCAGCATATTATGGGGTACAGATGTTTAGGTTGCGTGTGTTGCCCTTGGTTCCACCACCCCCAAAATTTCCCTCTTTTGATGCACCATTTCTGTTTTTCTGCATGGAAGCACAAGAGCCCAGGTCTAAACCTGAGGAATGTGAGTAGGTATCCCAGGGACCAAAGTCTTGATTAGATTCCCCCCAAAATCTCATTTTGCTTACTGCAATCTAAAACTAATGGAGATGATTCTAGGGCCTTGGGAAACTCACTGCTTTGTTTCTGATAGGAAAGCAGGAACCTAGGCTACTGACTAAGAAAGTGATATGATAAGAGAGAGGTGGTCTAGGTCTCAGTTCCAGGCAAGACCAAGGCAGCAGTATTGCTCTCCCAGTCAGGAGTCTGCTTTGGATGAAGCAATCGAGGTAGGCATATAAATCTCCAGCCCGTCCATTCTGGTGCTCTGGAGGGAGCCCTTGGATTAGCTTTATATTGTAGTGTAACAAATTACCTCCAAAGTTGGTAGCTTAAAAAAACAAACCTTTAGTACCTCACGGTTTCTGTGGGTCAGGAGTCTGGCATGGCTTGACTGGGTCCTCTAGCTCAGGGACTCTCACAAGGCTGCAGCCAACTTAAGGTTCAACTCGGGGTGGATCCCACCCAAACTCATTCACATGGTTATTAGCAGGATTTAGGCCTCCATGCGCTGTTGAATTGTTCCTTGCTGGCTTTGGCTAGAGGCTTCTTGCAGTTCTTTGCCATGCTGGTCTCTTCATGAACGGAGCTCACAGTGTGGCAGCTGGCTTCATCGGAGCAAGCAACTGAGAGAGCAAGTAGGACAACAAAAGAGAAGGCAGAATATTCTTGAAACCAAATCTCTTAAGTGACATCTCATTGCTTTTGCCAAATTCAATTTGTTAGATTCAAGTTACTAGGTCCAGCCCATACTCAAGGTGGAGATTACACAGGGGCATGAATACCTGGAGGCAGGAATAACTGGGACATTTTAGAGGCTGCTTTACCACTGTCCATTTGTTCCTAAGCTAGATGAGAGTGATCCCCATGGGACAGAGGAGGAGAGAGAGGACTCCTGTGCTGGCCTCACAGGCTGTGAGCTGTGACTGAGATGGGGAAGCTGGACTCCTCTCAGTCTGGGGCACATTTGCTGGGAAGGCAGCATGCAGAGTTCTCTGAAGGCCTGTACTCAGCGATGTGCCCGGACCTAGTCCTACTGAAAATAATTGCGGGGTCTTGCCAATTCCATGTTCAACGATGCCAAGTTGGTGGCTTAAAATTGGCCATAGTAGGAATATTTACATCACAGAAATCAACAAATGATATATACTGGGGAATTTTTACCCTTCTCCCCCACAGAGAGCTAATTTTAAAATATTACCAATATACCACTGCTTGGTTTCCTAAAACCTGTCCCATGTCATGTGTTCTGTGTCTGTGTCTCTCTTGCAGATTTGGAGCTAAGGCTGAGGAATGGAGGCCACCGCTGTGAGGGGAAAGTGGAGATGAAGCTCCGAGGAAGTTGGAGGGGCATAAGTAATTACCAATGGCAGTTGAAGAACGTGGCTGTGCTGTGCAGACAGTTGGGATGTGGAGCTGCCGCTGAAGCTGCCAGAGGGGAGCGTTTTGAATCAGGAGTTGGACTCATTTGGCCTCTATATTTTTCATGCCAGGGAATGGAGCCAAATATCAATCACTGTAAACTCTCTCGTTCTCAAAACTTTCGTGCCATTTTCCGTGGTTGGAGTGCTGGGGTGATCTGCTCAGGTAAGGCATGTCTTGTCTGGCGGGGTCCCCAGCAGGAGCAGCCTCAGTCTCAGTCCCAGAATAACTGGGAATATAGGATCATAGTCTTTTGAGCACACTTGAGACCCCAGTCACAGAGCGAGTCCCAGAGCAGTGGGGCTCAAGGGAGCGTAAATGCTTCAAACCTGTGAGTCCCAGGACTCTTCAGATCTCTGTGGTGTGTCTTAGAAGGGAAGGAGATTGGGTCAAAAGAGACTGATCAGGAAGCCAGCAGATCTGTGTGCTAAAAGCTGCTCTACAGCTATCTAGTCTAAGACATTGAAACCTCCCTGGGTCTGTTTTCTCAGGTGTCAAAAGAAGATCCAGGCCTCGGTTTCCCCTAGTGTACCTTGTAAGCATGAGGATGTATGTCTTATGTTCAGTTCTGTTTTGGTGAACTGTTAGCCTCTATTCACAGTCCTGAAATAGGGCTTGATCAGGGCTTGAATATTTGGAAGCTTGGACCTGGAGAGAGGTCCAGTCTCTGAGAACCCAGAAGGGGGTTGTTAAAATGCATTTTGGGGTAAGTAATTTTTAAACTTACTTACTCAGAAGAATACAGGACATCCCTCAAACCCCAGTCATGCCATGAAACTCTTGTTTGCCTGCAATTTCTAGAGTCAAAGACAAAGAGTCCTATCTGGGGCCCTGTTCCAGGAACCAACCCAAAGACATTCGTCTTCTTTGACTCCATAGGTCTGAGCCCTGGGAGGAGGATTTATACCCTTGCCTGGGATGAGCCCCTGGCCCCTTCCCCAGTGCTTCAGCTAAAGGAACATCTATGTCTCTTCCAGGCTGTCTTACACAGAGTAGCCAGTCTGGCTTTGTAGGTGTTGGTGGTGGTAGGTCCTCAGATTTTACATTTTAGAAGTTATTAGTGAAGTCAGGGTATAATGAACAGTGTTTCATTATACAGTCAAAATTAGTGTTTATTTTTTTGTTCCTTTGATTTCTCGTAACATTGGCCCTTTTGAGTTCCTATAGGTTTAGACGGAAGTAGATTAGGATGTGGGATTTAGTATCTCTTAGGAATTATGAAGCACTGATGCTGACATGCCTGCAGCTGCTGATAGAAAAGCCTCTGGAAATTTATATAAATTTCCATTTATATAAATAAATAAATACAAAAATAAAAAAGGAGCCGTGTAGTAGTCACTAGTGTAAATTCCAGCCACCTTGTTCCATTTACCTGGAGACTTTAGCCAATTCTCCTTCAATAAATACCTGGGAGGCATACTAAGGAGCTTGCTGCAGGTAAGTTCCTTAAGACTCTCATCCTCATGAACACCTTCTGTTGAGGAAAAAGATAAAAATCACCAAATGAAAAGGTGTTGTGCTTACTTCTGACTAGGACAGTGAATGAATTATTGAATCACTTGAAATTCATGTTTTCTTTCCATCATGATTTTAGAGATTTGAGTACCACAAGTACATCATTAATTTTGTGAGAGTTTTGCTGTTTACATCCCAGAGCTTAAAGTTTTTAGGTGGTGTGTTGGGTCATCATCTTATAATTGGTTCTCATTACAGAGTTCTTAAATGATGCTGCCTAACAATAAATCTGAAAAACAATTTTTCTAAATTGGAAAAATATTCATTTTTCAAGTATGTATATAATATTCATTGGAAAATATTAACAAAATACTGAAAATTATAAACAATAAGATAAAAACAATGTGTAATTAGCCACAATACCAGTCATAAGATATAATCATGGTTAATATTTTATACATATTTGTGTGTACAATATATATTACATTATACAAAGATTTCTAAGGGTGCCACTCATCCTGAGAAAGATGTCAAAGAAAAACGTAAAAATTATTTTTAAGAACCAAATATGGATGGGCACACTTGAAACTCGGACTTGCGGGGGAGTGGGGAGACAAGGGCAACATACATAACCTAAACATCTGTACCCCCATAATATGCTGAAAAAAAAAAAAAGAACCAAATATGGAATTTCATGTTTTAGGACTTTCTGATGCAAGGAACAGAAACAAAATTAAACAATTAAAATTAGTTTAAGAGAATTATCAGTGTGGATTCAGAGCCTTTGTAGATATTCTGGATATAAGGGGTTACCTGAATGTGGGAGGAGCTGGGGGAGAGAAAGACAGAGGCCAGAGAATAAGAGAAATGTTACTCAAATGTCAGCCTAAAGCGGCAGAGTGGGGACAAAGCTGTCCTTCATGAGGAAGGCTGAGTGTTATGATCACGCAGTGAGAACTCGTAGAGAGGTCCTCAGTAGGCACCGTGGTGTGCAAGATGCTCGTCTGTGGCAGCTGACATGTCCATGGAACTGCTGTGTTGGCGGAAGCTGCAGCGGCTGTGGAAAACACCTTTCCTATCTGCCACTGCATCTGACCACCATGACATTCTGAGAAGAACGGCCAGTATTTAACTTTCAGGTCTCATTTAAAATCTTACATGAATTTCTCTATACCACACAGAGAAGGATCCTTGAGAAGTAGTCCCCAGGCTTAGAAGGGACTTAGAAGGTGGTAGTGGGGCCAAGTTGGCAAAAATCAGTACAGAACAATCTATCCCTTTGTCATCTCAGCATCCAAATCTACTTCTTTTAGTTGTATTTAACTTCCCCAAAGACAATAGTATCAGTATCGCAAAAGTGTGACCCTCTGAGGGCCAAATCTATCTGATGCTTCTCTGAGATTGCTGCTCATTATGTCCATTTTTGTCTTTGGTGGTTAAGTACCTCGTCTTTACCCTTGATAATCCAGGATCTCATAATTTTCACTGAGGTCAAGGAGGCAATTTTGGTCACAACATCCTTCAGCTGTCATTGCTGGCCTGTGGGAGCGCAGTCATTGTAGTTAAAGGGTGGGTGAGCAGGCACACATAGTAAATCTACTCTAGAATTTCTACCTCTCTAAGCCTTTGGATAGCTTCCTTTATAGAATTCCAAGGAAGTTCTTGCCTCTCAACTTTATTTAATGTGAACTGCTGTTACAACAACCATCCAGACAAATTTTTAGAGCCACTTCCATCAACTTGAGCTAACGTATTGAATCCAGATTTCTTGTTAGTGCACCAACATCAGTAAGTTTAGCCCAATCTCATGTTACAATCCTTTCACCTTAGTCTAATCCCTTTAGGATCAATCCTCATAATATTCCCCAGGTTACTGCTATCATAAATTGGCAAAATCTTGCAATTATTTTGGTGTGAATGATATTTCCTCAGGATCACCTTTTCCCTTGGTGCCTGCTAGGATTTAAATCTTGTTGTGTATCTAGAAGCAATAAGAATTGGTGGGAAGGGTCTACAGCCGTGCCGCCTTGAACGCGCCCGATCCTGTCTGACCTCGGAAGAATTGGTGGGAAGAGGTCTTGAGGATGAGCGTTGCCCTGCTGCAGAAGAGGTCAGTACAGGCTCCTTAGTTAAAGGAAGCTAATGTACTCATACAGGGAAGGAAGGGCTGACTGTACTGGCAAGAAAGGCTCAGTGGAATTTTGGGGTTCAGGGTCTTCAGCTTCATCAGAATCTAGCGGGATGCTCCATCTCAATTCTCAGTGCTCCCTTTTCAGGGCCCTATGCTCTACCACTCAACCTAGCTTTAACACGCAAGACCCTGAGAAGCTGTGAATTCAATTTGCATCAAAATTCAGCAGTCTGCTTGATCAGACTTTGGGTATGGTTTTTAGAAATCCTGACTGATTCTGTGGTTACAGGAGGTAGGGATTTTGTTCAAGGCAGTCATAAAAGCTTTTTGGTTCCTTACCTGGGCATTGACCTGGGAATTTAAAGTCTTGAGTTCATCATTACCTTTCTCCAGTTCTCTAGCACACTAAGAACCAATCAACCAACCTCATGATCATTATGCTATTTGATTTTTCTGTAATATTTTATTTCATCATATTTTATTACAAGACTTTGGTCACTCAAAGTCTTGGCTTCTATATGAAACTGACTCCATGTGAGCACGTATGATAATTTAAATAATTTGCTTTGCCACTGTGTGCTGTAGGCGGCCAATGCCATGGACTACCATTGTCTCACTCATTGTTGGGAATCAGGTCATTAATGCCTTTGAATCCTTGTGGATCAATGAACCAGTTCCAGATTTCACCCTTACGTTTTTTGCCTTAGTCTGTTTGGGTATCTTTAACAAAATACCATAAATTGGGTGGTTTATAAACAACAGAAATTTATTTCTCACAGTTATGGAGGCTGGAAGTCCAAGATCAGGGTGCCAGTGTGGTCAGGTTCTGGTGAGGACCATCTTCTGGGTTGCCGACTGCTGACTTCTTGCTGTGTCTTCACATGGCAGAAGGTGAGGCAGCTCTCTGGGGTCTCTTTTATAAGGGCACTAATCCCATTCATGAGGTGGAGCCATCTTGACCTAATCCCCTCCCAACAGCCCTCCCTTCTAACACCATCACTTGGGGATTAGGGTTCCACATATGGATGTTGCAGGGACACAACATTCAGATCGTAGCAGTTTAGCTTCCCCCCAAACCACTCGTGGTGCCAAGAACTGTGTCAGTATGACTTTGGTCAGGAAAATAGAGCCATTTACCAGTATTAAACAAACAAGGAGTTTAATAGAGAAATTAGGATATAACAAATGAGGGTGGAGCTGTGTGAATGAAGGTCTGGAAGGCCCCCCGCTGGAGGATTAGAGAAACCATCACTGTGACACAGCCTGAAGCAGTGGAGCAAGGCAGGGAATGGCTAACCACAGAGAAGTGTGAGGAACTCTCTTGGGAGCTTGCGGAGAGTTTGCAGAAGCTGCCGTGTCTGTGGAAGCCATTGTGTCAGTAGAAAACCCCGCATCCGTGGCAGCTGGTACATCTCACTGCAACATGTCTGACCACCACAATCTCCTGAGAATACTGGGGCTTTCTCTTTACCCTTGTCTTCCATATCTCACACGAACTCTTCTCAGTGGCAAACCCTAAACTGGAAAGGCATTCTGGGGATACTGACACATGTAGTTCCTTGGAAAGGTCAAGTAGACAACTCAGTCAAGTGCAGGGGGTTTCTAATTCATGTAACAGAAAACCTGCGAGTAGAACTGGTTTTAGGGATCTCAGACAATCAGTGGTCGTTGTGTCTCTTCCCTGCTTGTTCTCCATGGACAGTTTTGTCCACAGAGAGCAGTCCCTTCAGAAACACTTTTAGTAGGGAAGTTGCCAGAACATGAGGTAAAGTGATTCTGAGGTGTCAAAAACCAAAAAAGCACCCCGACCCCCTCAAACCCTCATGACTTTTAATCTCAGGATTCTTATTATATATGCTTTTTTTGTAGACTGTTTTCTTTCCACTTAGTGCATCAAATTTATTTTGGCATAAAGTTTTAAAATTTTATAACATTTTAAAATGGCTGCATATATTCAAAACTACAGAAGTAAAAATTAATTTAATGACTTCTCTGCTGAAGGTTGAAACAACTTTCATGTTCCCCGTAGCCTAGAAGTTAACAGCATAAATTCTGGAAGACAAACTGCCTAATTGCTTTCCAGATACGTGACCTTGGGAAAATTACTTGGCCTCTTTGTGCTACTGTTGGCACATTATGATAGGAAAATAATGGTTTTTCATTTTAGCTTGCAGCTTTTGATTTTTGGAGAGGACAAACAACTTTTTCAGATGCATATCATCCAATTAATATTTTTTTGCATAGATTATTTTTCTATTGATGGGCTCATTTTTTACTTAAGGTTAGTAAATTCTCAAAATATATCACATATATTAATCTTTTGATAGTCATATATTTCAGTTACCAGTTTGTAATTTTTCAAGTAATTTTACAATATTTTTCCTTTCCTGATATAGATGTGTTTAATTTTAATGTAATCAAATGTATTCATCTACTACTTTATGAGTTCTATTTTTTTTCTGAACATTTGGAAAATTCATACCCTGCTTTAATATTATAAAAATCATTCCAAGTTAACTAACCTTTTAATGACTTCATTGTGTCTGCTTTTTGTGTTGGAAAGCATTGGAACATTTAGTTGCAGCTTGGAGATCTGCAGTTTCAGTTGATCCTCTAGATGAGTATCAGTCATTTGTGACCTTAAGGGTGTCTTGATTTGGGTTAGGTGGGAGAACATAGACTCGCAGCAATAAGTGGTTGAAAAGCAAGAAAACATTTTTTTTGGGCATGTTGCTGAAGGCGTGGGCATTCTACTGCATTTTTCCATATTTCAATTGGATCTTTCTTAGCATCAAACAATGACTTTAAAATGTCATCTACTGAGAGCTCAATCAATTCCATCTGTAGTTCTTTAGATGCCTTGGTGATATCAACTAAGTGAGGCTGAAATGCTAATTTGAGTGTTGTCATGATTCCCAGTACCTTTCATTGTATTCTCCAATTAATAGGTCTATAACAGCTGCATATTTTTCCAAATGATTCACATATATCATCCTGCTCATCAATGACCTTTGCTAACTGGGGAAAATGTTCATCCGAAATTTCCTTTTGAAGAAGTGTTTTAAAAAAAGATAGTTTTTTTTTTGAAATGCTTGGATCATTTGCCACATATCATGTATGGACTTAGTTTTAGCTTGCAAAGAAATATTCACGTTGTTTTGATTTGACATATCACACAGAAATGCTGCATTCCTATATAAATCTTCTTTCGATAATTCACATTGCTGATTCTGTCCTTCATAAAATTTAACTATCTGTTCTCATAGAGATAAAATTTTGGCTAACACCTGTACCTGCGATAGCCAATGCACAATGATATGGCAAATCCACATGAATAGGTCATCTTTCAACTTTAGCATGGCATGAAATTGACCATGCCATGTTGCATTTGCACGAATATAGTTAACAATACTTATAACTTGTTGCAAAGTGTCACTTAAAATAGTAGGTTTAGTACAAAGATTTTGCTGATACAAAATACAAGGAAAAGAAATGAGAGCATCTGGGTCTGTCAATGCATTTTTTTTTTTTTTTTTTTGAGACAGAGAATTGCTCTGCTGCCCCAGCTAGAGTGCAGTGGTGTCATCACAGCTCAGTGAAGCCTTCAACTCCTAGGCTGAAGTGATTCTCCTGCCTCAGCCTCTAGAGTAGCTGGGACCAGAGGTGCCACCACCACGCCTGGCTAATTTTTCTATTATTAGTAGAGACAGGGTATTGCTCTTGCTCGGGCTGGTCTGGAATTCCTGAGCTCAAGCAATCCTCCTGCCTTGGCCTCCCAGAATGCTAGGATTGCAGGCATGAGCCACTGCACCCGGCCTCTCTGACCTTTTAATGGGTTTAAAATTTTCCTCATCTTTCCTATTAGTGGTCAAGCCTATCCTCTAATTCTTTAATTCCTTTGGTGTCATTTCTACTCTTTCCTGTTATTTGTAGTAGATTTTAATTCTGTTAGAACATTGTTTCTGACACTTTTCAGTCCTATATGTCTCAAAGTATGCAAACTTACGCAATCACAGTGCTTGACCAGAAAGAACTCTAATACATGCATAAGTAATAATGAGCATGCTCAGAAACCAGGGAATTGTACTTTATGACATTTGAAAACATTTTTCATTGTTACTTTTCATTCTCTTCAAAATATGTTCTTTGGATGATTAAATTATCAATCTTTTTTTTTTTTTCGCCCTCCTTTAGTTTTAAAATTTCCATGGCCCAGGCAAAGAATTTATGAGTAAGACCCCCAAAACAAATACAGAACAACAAAAATAAATACATGGGACTTAATTAAACTAACAACTTTCTGCACAGCAAAGGAAATAATCAACAGAGTAAATAGACAACCTACAGAATGGGAGAAAATATTCACAAACTATACATCTGACAAAGGGCTAGTATCCAGAATCTACAAAGAACTTAAACAAATTGGCAAGAAAAAAACAA
>NW_012136525.1:2265608-2271261 GCF_000956105.1 Propithecus coquereli | reverse complement strand
ATTTTTCATTGTTACTTTTCATTCTCTTCAAAATATGTTCTTTGGATGATTAAATTATCAATCTTTTTTTTTTTCGCCCTCCTTTAGTTTTAAAACTTCCATGGCCCAGGCAAAGAATTTATGAGTAAGACCCCCAAAACAAATACAGAACAACAAAAATAAATACGTGGGACTTAATGAAACTAACAACTTTCTGCACAGCAAAGGAAATAATCAACAGAGTAAATAGACAACCTAGAGAATGGGAGAAAATATTCACAAACTATACATCTGACAAAGGGCTAGTATCCAGAATCTACAAAGAACTTAAACAAATTGGCAAGAAAAAAACAAATAACCTCATCGAAAAGTGGGCAAAAGACGTGAATAGACTCTTCTCAAAAGAAGATAGACAAATGCCAACGAACATATGAAAAAATGCTCACCATCACTAATTATCAGGGAAATGCAAATTAAAAGCACAATGAGATACTACTTTATGCCTGTCAGAATTGTCATTATTAAAAAGTTAAATAAAAAAAGATGTTGGAGTAGTTGTGGTCAAAAGGGAATGCTTACACACTGTTGGTGGGAATGTAAACTTGTAGAACCATTATGGAAAGTAGTATGGAGATTCCTCAAAAAACTAAAAGTAGACCTACCATTCGATCCAGCCATCCCACTACTGGGTATCTACCCAAAGGAAAAGTCGTCATTTTATTAAAAGAGACACCTGCACCCAAATGTTAATGCAGCACAATTCACAATAGCAGAGATATGGAATCAACCTAAGTGCCCATTACCTTATGAGTGGATAAAGGAAATGTGGTATATATTAATATATACCACGGAGTACTACTCAGCCATAAAAAGGAATGAAATGCAGCAACTTGGATGGAACTGGGGAATATCATCCTAAGTGAAGTATCGCAGGAATGGAAAAACAGATACCACATGTTCTCACTTATACGTAGGATCTAAAGGAAGGATCTATATGGTCATAAAGAGCAGTAATAGACATTGGAAACTAAGAAGTGGGGAGGGTGAGAAGGAGGTAAGGGATAAAATCTACCTATTGAACACAATGTACACTATTCTGGTACACTGAAAGCCCTAACTTCAGCATGATACAATTTATCCACCTAACAAAAAACACTTGTGCTCCCTATGTTTTTGAAATTAAAAAAATGTAATACAGACAGTCCTTCATGATGGTTCGACTTATGATTTTTTGACTTTGTAATGGTGCAAAGGGGTATGCATTCAGTAGAAACCATACTTTAAATTTTGAATTGTGACCTTTTCCTAGGCTGGCTATGTGCCATATGACTGCAATCCCCAACCCCCAGGCTGTGGACCAGTACCGGTCAGTGGCCTGGGAAGGGGCCACAGAGATCCACCGCCCCCACCCCCCACCCAGTCCATGGAAAAATTGCCTTCCATAAACTTAGGAAATGTGGGGATAGAGGGGGAGATGCATAGCAGGAGGTGAGCACCCCACTCCTCCTCCGCACCCCCATGTGGAAAAATTGTCTTCCATGAAACTGGTCCTTGGTGCCAAAAAGGTTGGGGACCACTGCCATATGATACTCTCTGTTGCTGTGGGGCAGTGGCAGCCAACCAGAGCTCCCAGTAAGCCTGTGATCAAGAGGGTAAACAACTGATACTCTATAAGGTGTTACGTTGCCAGTGTTTTTTTGAAATTGTGTTTTGTGTTTTTCCTATCCCATCATGTCTACAAAATGCCCATCTGTATCTCCCGCTTCTGGAGAAAATTACTCCAGAGAAAAAACTAAATTGCCCAGCATGAAGGCAGCATGAAGGCTGGTTTTAATTTGCATTTCCCTGATGATTAGTGATGGTGAGCATTTTTTCATGTTTGTTGGGCATTTGTCTATCTTCTTTTGAGAAGAGTCTGTTCATGTCTTTTGCCCACTTTTTGATGAAGTTATTTGTTTTTTCTTGCCAATTATTGAATGGCCACTGTACATCAGTTAGGACTTTTGCAATGCATGATCTCAACCATCTTGAAAAATAAGAAGTGAATTAGTGATGCAGTGAAATCATTAGCATTAGTTAAATCCACTGTCATTAAGAAGAAAAGAGCTGATCCAACCAATGATATAGAAAAATTGTCATGTGGGTGGAAGACCAGCACAGAAGTGCATACTGCTTAGCTTACTGACTATCTGGGCTAAGAGAAAAAATCTTTGATATGCTAAAAGAGCATGCTAATTATGTGACATATAGGCAAATGTTTATAGCAAGTCATGGGTGGTTTCAACATTGCAAATGGCATCATAATTTTCATAATGTGAAGGTCAGCAGCGGGGCAGCAAGTGCCAATTCTGAAGGTGTGAAGCAAATTTAAGGCAGGCGAGGCTACAAGATGATGTTTGGTTTATTAGATGTGTTAAATGCATTTTTGACTTATGATATTTTAAATTTATGATAAATTTATCTGGATGTAACCACATGGTAAGTTGAGGAGCACCTATGTATACTTCCAACTGTTGGGTGGCTCTTATTCTTTCTTTGATTTTTTAAAATTTTCCTTATTCTGTACTGCAATCTAGATAGTCTTTAAAATGTAAACTACAATTCACTTGCTCTTTTTATCTCTTTCTAATAAATTCTCCATTGTCTTAATAACTTCAAAAAAACAAAACAGAACAAAACAAACCTTCCAGCAATCCCACCTCTACCTGCGCCACACTTGACTTCCACAGCAGTTGCTTCCCATTTTGATTTTCTTTTCCATCTATCTGTATCTTTTCATGTTGTTTTTTCCTTGTCTGAAGTGGGAGAAATGGAAAAGGGGTGGCAGGATTAAGCGGTGGATGCGGGGAGTAGAGGGTGTTGAAATGTGCTAAAAATTTGCTTAACAAGTATTTTTACCAAATATTTATGTTCTTCATCCCTGTCGAGGCTTTTGCAATTTGGAAGGCTTTTCCATATTATGACTGGCTTGCTCTCTGCTTTCTTCTCCTCACCCTCCTTTTTTGCAGTACACCAGCTTCTCTTGAGAATCCAAATAGTAGAGGAATACATAGCTAGCATAATGATAAGATTAAAGTTAATTACTATCACACCTTAGCATTTTCTAAGACTCCTGTATCTCAGAAGAAAAATCCCTAGTATGAAGTGATCAGCAAACTGAGCTGCCTGCTTACTCCCACTGAAAACTCATTCTTTCCCAGGTTCATTGACAAATTCTAGGGCTTCAACATAGATGGCTAGGACCACCAACACCCTTCTCCCCCAAACTCTTTGACTCTGAGCTTCCTCAACATCTAGACTCATTGTGTACAACTTTTTCCCCACTTAGGTCACTTAAGAAATTATTGGAATTTTTTGCTATGAAAAATTTTCAGAAAAATAGAACGTGAAACCATGTGTGTTCATTTTTTCTTCCTTAGGATTTGTGCGTCTGGTTGGAGGAGATGGACCCTGCTCAGGGCAAGTGGAAGTGAATCCTAAAGGAGATTGGGTTCCAGTTTCTCATGTGAACTTCACATTTCCCACTGCCCAGGTCATCTGCCGGGAGCTGGGGTGCGGCAAGGCTGCGTCTGTCCTGGGACACGTGCCCTTCAAAGGGGCTAGCAGACAGGTCTGGGCTGAAGAGTTCCGATGTAAGGGGCAAGAGTCTAGCCTGTGGTTCTGCCCGAGAGCACCCTGTCCTGGAGGGACTTGCCACCACAGTGGGGCTGTTCAAATCGTCTGTTCAGGTGAGACTCAGGGCAGGACTTTAACCTCCTTGCATGCTCTGTTGGGGTAAGAAGAACATGAGATTTTGCTGAATTCCTGTCTTCTCCTACCAGATTATACAGAAGTCCGGCTCATGAAAAATGGCACCTCTCAGTGTGAGGGACAAGTGGAGATGAATATTTCTGGAGACTGGAGACCACTCTGTGCCTCCCACTGGAGTATGGCCAACGCCAATGTCGTTTGCCGTCAACTGGGCTGTGGGGTCGCCATCTCTACCCCAAAAGGAGCATACTTTGTGGAAGGAGGTGATGGGATCTGGAAAGACCGATTTCACTGCTCAGGGGCTGAGCCCTTCCTGTGGCATTGCCCCGTGACTGCCCTGGGTGTTCCCGACTGTAATCGTGGAAACATGGCCTCTGTGGTCTGCTCAGGTAAGAGAGAGGTAAGGGCTGACTGGTACTCAGGATGCTCCTTAAGCAAAATGTCCCTCAGAGCAGAGAATGTGAAAAACTGACCTCAAATGCGAGACAGTCTGTGTGTGAAAAATGGTTCTTCTAATTGTTTATTCATTTTTCAAGTCCGGGAAGAAGTATTAAGAGGGATATCTTTAAAAAATAAATGTTTTTATTTAAATGCAATTCATAGTGAAAAGTATATAAACAATAACTGTAGCTCAATGAATCATAACAGTATGCATTCAGCCATGTAACCCCAAGCTGGAGTTGCAAAGAGAACATTAGCAGTAACCAGGGGCCACCTTCCCATTCTACCAATTACTATTCACTCCTTCCTTTCCAATGAACACCACTCTCCTAACTTCTACAACCATAGAATATTTTTGTCGTTTTTTGAATTATATGTAAAATCTTGCAGTATGTCCTTTTTTGTGTCTTTTTGGACTCAATATTATGTTTGTGATTCATCTATGTTTTTCATTATAGAAGTGTTTCATTCATTATTATTGCTGTAGAGTATTCCATTGAATGACCACCTGACCATGTACTGATCCATTCAACTGATGGTGGGGATTTGAGTTCTTTCCAATTCTTTCCAAAATTAATATATACTATTTGTACTTTTTTATGGGGTACATGTGGTATTTTGTTACATGCGTAGAATGTATGATGATAAATTCTTAACTATTAAAATTAGTGATGTTACCAATACTGTGATGTAATGACATTTGGTGCAAATATACATGCATTTACTTTGGGTGTTTGACACTTAGCCTTTTATTCCACTCTCTCAATTGTGTTTGTTGGTGAGCCAAGTTCTTTATTTTAATATAGTTCATCAAATTTTTCTTGTAACCACGGTGCTTCTTATGTCCTTTAAAAGAAAACTGTCTACCCTGAGATTCTCAATAATTTCTTCTAAAGTGTCTTCTAGAAGTTTGGTTATTTTTATTTCACATACAATTGTACAATTTGTGCATGAGATATGCATACAATTTCATATTATTATGTGGATATCCAATAGACAGAGGATTCTTTCCTGAAAAGATGTTTCCCCACTACAGTGCCACCTTTGTCATAAGCAGAATCCATGTATGTCTGAGATGTTTTCTCTCTATTCTACTCCATTGTACCAGTGTTTATTGTTGCACCAATGCCACACTTCTGAAATTATTAACTTTGTAGTAAATCTTGTTATGTTGTAAAATAACTCTTCTAACTTTGTTGTTTTTCTTTCCCAGTGTGTTGATCATTCTTGATCTTTTCCTCATAAAGTTTAGAATTAGGTTGTCATTTTCACCAAAAATAGCATGATGGTATATTGATTGAGATTAGATTTAATTACAGATGAAATTAGAGATAATTGACTGACTATATTGAGTGTTATAATTCATCTAGATGGCTGAACTGTTTCTGTTCATTTGTTTACATCTTTAATTTCTCTTGGAGATCTTTGATACCTTTGACTAGGTTGCCTCCCAGGCATTTTATCTTTTTATGTTGCCGTGATT
>NW_012136525.1:2258349-2262320 GCF_000956105.1 Propithecus coquereli | reverse complement strand
TGAAAATGTGTTTTTATATTTCTTGCTGCAGAGTTTTATGTCAATTAATCAGATTTGTTAATCATATTATTCGAAGCTTTTCAGATATCTACCCATTTTTGTGTGTTATTCTTTCCATCAGTTATTGACAGAAGTGTGTAAAAATTTCTAAATCTAATTATTTATTTCTTTTTTATGTTTTGTAAGTTTTCACTTCATGTATTTCCAGCCTTGTTTTTAGTTACCTACACATTTAGAATAGTTTTTTCTTCTTGTTATATATTAGCCCTTTATAATTCTGAAATATACTTTATTTCTAGTAACTTTGCTTTCCATAAAGTCCACTTTGTATGACATTAGTATAGCCATACCAAATTTCTTTGCATGGTATTCCTTTTTTATCATTTTGTGTTTTGTCTTTATGGTGTGTCTCTTGAAATTATCATAATATTTAGTTCTGCTTATTTTTAATATACTCTGACAATCTTTGAATTGAATGGATATATGTAGTTCATTTACCACTAATGTATTACTGATACAGTTGGAGTAAATGTGCCATATCCACTTTTCTTTTTATTTTTTATCTCTTCTTTATTCTTTTTTGTCTTCTTGTATTCTTTTGGTCAACCAAATATATTTTATTGTGGCATTTTCTTCTCCATATTCTTATTTTTAGAATGATTGCCATTTAACTACAGTTTTATATTTTAAATCTCACTTAATATTATCATCCATGTTTTCAAAACAATTTAAATTTATTTATTTTTAAATCGACAGTGTATATATTTATCTGTATAACATGATGTTTTCAAATATGTATACATAGTGAAATGGCTCAATTGAGCTAATTAACATATGCATTATCTCACATATTTATCATTTTTTGTAGTGAGAACACTTAAAATCTATTTGTGATTTTCAAGAATAAAATACATTGTTATTAACTGTAGTTGCCATCTTGTATGATAGATTTCTTGAACTTGTTCTCCTCTCTAACTGAAATTTTGTGTCTCTTGACCAACTTCTCCCCATCCTCTCACTCCCCCACTAGTCCCTGGTAATTACCATTCTACTCTCTGCTTCTATGAATTCAACTTTTTTAGATTCCACATACAAATGAGTTCATGTGGTATTTGTCTTTCTGTGCCTGACTTGTTTCATTTAATATAATGTCTCCTAGTTCATTCATGTTGTTGCAAATGGCAAAGTGTGTTTATTTTTAAAGGCTGAATAGTATTCCATTTTATTTATCCATTCATCCACTGATGAACACTTAGGTTGATTTTATATCTTTGCTATTGTGAACAATGTTGTACTGAACATGGGAGTGCAGATATCTCTTTGATATACTGATTTCATATCCAAAGGATGTATACCAAGTAGTGGAACTGCGGGATATATGGTAGTTCTATTTTTAATTTTTTGAGGAACCTTCATACTGTTTTCTTTCTTTCTTTTTTTTTCTTTTGTTATTTATTTATTTTTTTGAGACAGAGTCTCACTCTATCATCCTGGGTAGAGTGCCGTGGTGTCAGCCCAGCTCATAGCAACCTCAAACTTCTGGGCTCAAGCCATCCTCCTGCCTCAACCTCCCAAGTAGCTGGGACAGCAGGTGCACATCACCATGCTGAGCTAATTTTTCTATTTTTAGTAGAGATGGGGTTTCCCTCTTGGTCAGTCTGTCTTGAATTCCTGACCTCAAGCGATCCTCCTGCCTCCGCTTCCCAGAGTGCTGGGATTACAGGTGTGAGCCATCGTGCCCAGCCCTCCACACTGTTTTCTATCTTGACTGCACCAATATACATTCCCCCCAACAGCGTACAAGGGTTCCCTTTTCTCCACATCCTCAATGACATTTGTTATTTTTTTGTCTTTTTGGTAATAGCCATTGTAACAGGTGTGAGGTGGCATCCCATTATGGTTTTATTTTACAGTTCTCTGATGATTGGTGATGTTGAATCTTTTTTTTCTTATACCTGTTGGCTGTTTGTGTGTCTTTTTTGGAGAAATGTTTATTTAGGTCCTTTGCCCATTTTTTGATAGGGTTATTTATTACTTGCTATTGAGTTGTATACATTCCTTATATATTTTGTATATTAACCATGTTTTAATTCCCTCATATATACCCTATCAATGTTCTTCTTACATTACTGCATACCTTTTGCCTTAAAAACATTTTTTGGTATTCTTTTAATGAAGGTGTCCTGGGAATGAATTCTTTCAGAATGTTTTTCATCTTCATTAATTTTTAAAAATTTTAACATTATTTGGGGCTTACAGAATGGTTACAAAGGTAGTATAAGAATTTCCAGATAGATAGTCTATGGCTGTACCAGCCTGAACATGCCTGATCTTGAAAGCTAAGCAGAGTTGGGCTTGGTTAGTACTTCAGTGGGAGAATTTCCAGATAATTTTTACCCAGATTTCCCAGTGTTAGTATTTTGCTACATTCCCCCTCATCTGTCTTTCTCTCTTTCTCCCTTTTCTTCTTCTTCTGCCTCTCCCTCTCCTCCCCACCGCACACTCTTTCCTTCACTGTCTCTGAATGTGATAACATTTTTCTGAATTAGTTAATAAGTGGATTGTAGAAGTGATGTTCTGTTACTCCTAAAATACTTACATATGTAAGAAATTTTCTTACATAACCACGATGCAATGATAAAAATCCCATTACTTGTTATTGGTTTATTCAAGTTTTGGATTTCTTCTTGGTTCAATCTTCCTAGGTTGTATGTGTCTAGGAATTTATCCATTTCTTCTAGGTTTTCCAATTTATTGGCATATATTTGTTCATAGTAGTCTCTACTGATCATTTGGATTTCTGCAATATTAGTTCTAATGTCTCCTTTTTCATCTCTGATTTTATTTGAGTCTTCTCTCTTTCTTTTCAGTCTGGCTGAAGGTCTGTCAGTTTTGTTTATCTTTTCAGAAAACTAACTTTTTGTTTCATTGACCTTTTGTATTCTTTTGGTTTTAATTTATTTATGCTCTTATCTTTATTATTTCTTTTCTTCTAATTTGGGGTTTGGTTTGCTCTTATTTTTCTAGTTCTTTGAGATGCGTCGTTAGGTTGTTTATTTGAAGCTTTTCTACTTTTTTGATGTAGGCATTCATTGTTATAAACTTTCCTCTTATTACTGCTTTTGTTGCATCCCATAGGTTTTGACATGTTGTGTTTTCATTTTCATTTGTTTTGAGAAATTTTTTTAATTTCCTTCTTAATCTCATCATTGATCCACTGGTCAATCAGGAACACATTGTTTAATTTTCATGTGTTTGTGTATTTTCCAATGTTCTTCTTGTTATTGATTTCTAGTTTTATTCCATTGTGGTCAGAGCAAATACTTGGTATGATTTCATTTTTTTTGAATTTTTTAAGAGTTGTTTTGTGGCCTAACATAAGGTCTATCCTTGACAATGATCCATGAGCTGAGGAGAAGAATGTGTATTCTGCAGCTGTTGGATGAAACATTCTGTAAGTATCTATTAGGTCCATTTGGTCTATAGTGAAGATCGAGTCCAATGTTTTATTGTTGATTTTCTGTCTGGATGATCTGTCCAATGCTGAAAGTGGAGTGTTAAGGTCTGCATTGATTATTGTATCAGGGTCTCTCTCTCTCTTTAGCTCTGATAATAATTGCTTTATATATCTGAGTGCTTCAGTGCTGGGTGTAATATATTTAGAATTGTTATATCCCCTTGCTGAATTGACCTCTTTTCATTATATAATAACCTTCTTTGTCTCTTTTTTTTACAATTTTTGTCTTAAAATCTATTTTATCTGATAGAAGTATAGCTACTCCTGCTCTTTTTTTGGTTTCCATTTGCATGGAATATCTTTTTCCATCCCTTTATTTTCAGTCTGTGTATGTCTTTACAGGTGAAGTAGATTTCTTTTAGACAACATATTGTTGGTTCCTTTTTTTAAAAAATCCATTCAGACACTCTATGTCTTTTGATTGGAGAGTTTAGTCCATTCACATTCAATGTTA
>NW_012136525.1:2233417-2257324 GCF_000956105.1 Propithecus coquereli | reverse complement strand
TAGTGATGCTTCATTCTTATTTATTCTTTTTCTCTTTTTTCTCTTCTGATTATGTATTTTTAAGTAGCCTGTCTGCAAGCTCATTAATTCTTTCTTCTACTTGGTCAATTTTGCTATTGAGAGACTCTGATGCATTTCTCAGTTTGTCAATTGAATTCTTAAATTCTAGAATTTCTGATTTTTTTTATTATTTCAATTTCTTTGTTAAATTTCTTTGATAAGCTTCTGAATTCCTTCTCTGTGTTCTCTTGAAGTTCATTGAACTTCTTCAGGACAACTATTTTGAATTCTTTGTCTGAAAGTTCACTGATCTCCATCACTCTGGAATCGGTTGCTGGCATTAATACCTTATTTGGTTCATTTGGTGAGATCATGTTTTCCTGGGTGTTCTTGATTCTTGTGGATGCTTGTCGATGTCTGGGCATTGAAGAGTTAGGCATTTATTTTAATCTTCACAGTGTGGGCTTGTTTGAACTTGTCCTTCTTCAGAAGGCTTTCCACATAGTCAAAGGGAATTGAGTGTTGTGAATTAAGGGAATTAAGTCTTTGGTCACTGCAGGCATGTAAGTATTGGTGGTGCCCCAAGCCCAGTAACGCTGTGACTCTTGAAGACTCCGGGTGATACCACCTTTGTGGACTTGGGTAAGATATGGGAGAATTCCATGGGTTACCAGGTGAAGTCTCTTACTCTCTTTCCTCACTCTCTGTGCTGGGCTGCTAGAGTTGGGGGAGGAGTGACATGGGCACTCCCTTGTGCCAGGTCACACCTGAAGCCAGCCCAGTGTTACTCAAAGCCAGTGGTGACTGTTGCCTGGATACCTTTAATGTTTATTCAAAGCCCAAGAGCTCTTTGGTTAGCAGGGGGTAAATCCTGCCAGGACTGGGTCCTTCCCTTCAGGGCAGCATGTTTCCTTCTGGCCCAGGGTGGGTCTGAATTGCCTTCCAGGAACTAAGGCCTGGACTTGGGCTTCAGTAGACTGCTTGGTACTTTATTTTACTGTGGCTGAGCTGCAAGTTGCAACCCAAGTTGCAAAACAAAGTCCTTTGAGCTCTTCCCTTTCCTTTCCCCAAGTGGAGGAAGACTGTCCCTCAGCTATGCCTATAGTTGGGGGAGGGGTGACATAGGCACTGGTTTGGCCACAGCTGCTGGTGTCTTGCTGGGTCATGTGCACCCCAAGTCCACTGGCTCTGAGCACAGCAGCAGGAATTGCCCAAGGACCGCAGCCTTTGTTGTCCAACTGCCTTACAAATTTAGTCCAGGCCTCAGACTGCTTTTTGTCAAATCGTGGTGGGGTTAGCAGGAACTTGGGTTTGGGGTGGAGGATTTCCCTCTGGCCAGACTTGTCTAAATGCTCTCTCCGTGGGCACTGGCAGAATTCTTCCCTTTGTTGTGTTCCCCTGTGCCAGGGCAGCCCTGAGTTTCAGTGCAAAGTCCCACAATCACTTCGCCGTCCCTCCCCCAGGCACACAGATTCTCTCTCTACTCAGCCACTGCCAGGGGATGGGAGAGGGTTTTGTAGGCAATGTAAGATTGTCTTTCTGCCCTCTTCAGGGCCTGTTTTCTTGATATAATGTTAAAACAAGGCGGTATGATCGCTCACCTGATTTTTGGTTCTTCTGAAGGTGCCTGCTTGCGTGGATAGTTGTTGAATTTAGTGTTTATGCAGAGGGACGATTGCTGGAGGTTTCTATTTAGCCATCTTGCTCTGCCCCCTTTTCCTTATTCTGTATGTTGTATGTATTATATACTGTATTTTATTCTGTATTCTTACAGTAAAGTAAGCTAGAGAAAAGAAAATTTTATTAAGAAAGTCATAAGGAAGAGAAAATATATTTGCTATTCATTAAGTGGAAGTGGATCATCATAAAGGTCTTTGTCCTCGTCTTCACATTGAGTAGGCTGAGGAGGAGGAGGAAGTGGAGGGTTGTTGGTCTTGCTGTCTCAGAGGTGGTAGAAGCTGAAGAAAATCCATATATAAGTGGACCTGTGTAGTTCCAACTTGTGTTGTTCAAGGTTCAACTGTGTTTTATTATATGATAATTATATCTCATTATAGTCGATTTTACTATTTGTCTTTTGTTTGTTTGTTCATTTTCAGATTAATTTTACTGGGGCCATAAACACATTTTGAATGATTTTCAGACCTTTGAAAATTTTTTTGTGTAACATATGATTAACCTTGGTAAATGGCCTGTATGCCCTTGAGAATATTGTGTAGTCTGCAGTTTTGAGGTGTATATTTGTTAAATTATGTCATTCGATCATGCATCACTTAATGCCATGGGTTCGTTCTGAGAAATGTGTCGTCAGGTGATTTTGTTGTGCTGACATCATAGAGTGTACTTACACAAACCTAGATGGTATGGCCTATCACACACCCAGGTTATATAGTATAGGCTATTGTTTCTAGGCCAAAACCTGTACAGCAAGTTACTGTACTGAATACTGTAGGCAGGTGTAACACAGTGGTGAGTATTTGTGTGTCTAAACGTATCTACACCTAGAAAAGGTACAGTAAAAATATGTTATTATAAAATCTTATAGGACCACTGTTGTATATGTGGTCTGTTGTTGACTGAAACGTCATTATGTAGTGCAAGACTATATTCTGAATATTTACTGACTTGTTCTGCTGGTTTGTACTATCAGTTACTGAGACTGATAGAAGGTGTTGTCTGTATGTTGCTGCATAATAAGTTTCTTAAAAATCTATCCACTTAAAGCAACTATTTTATTTTACATAACACAGATCACTGTTCATTTTCCCTCCAGCTTCCTATCACATTTTTCTCACCCACTTTAAGTCCTCACTAACAGCATTAGTGTTAGTGGAGCTCATCAGGTTTTTGCTAATAGCCTCCTTGAGGCCCTTCCAGCTTTTGTCCTAAAAGCGATGGCAGCAATGGCAGGAGGCATCCCAGTTTCGGTCTGCTATGGAAAAAGAGGCTGTGAACATGCACGTACAAGTCCTTTTAAAGAGAAATATTTTCATTTGTCTGTAGTAAATACTTATTAATATAGTAAGTGTAAGTGTCCTGGTTGTTATTACTACATAACAAAACTTGCCAAAAAACTTAGCAGCTGAAAACAACAAAAAAGGACGTTTCATTTTTCTAATGATTTCCTGGGTTAGGAACTTGGGAATGGCTCATCTTGGTAGTTCTCTCCTGGGGTCTGTCATGATGTTGCGGTCAGATTATCACCTGGGGCTGGGGTCAAGTCTGAAGAGTTGACTGAACCAGGAACGCAAGATGTCTCACTTGCATGGCTGGCAGCTGGAAGTTTGGCTGAGGCAGCTGGCCAGACTCCTGCATGTGGCCTCTCCAGCACAAAGTCTCAACAGAGTAGACCTCCCCTAAAGCAAATGTGCTAAGTCAATCAGGGGAGGCTGCATGGCTTTTCTGACCTAGTCTTCTAAGTCAAGCAGTGTAACCTTCAGTACATTTTACTTCTTACAGGCAACTCACCAAAATCAGCCCAGATTTAAGGGAAGGAGGCATAGATTCAGCCTCTCAATGGATGCAGTGTCAAATATTTTGTGGATATGTTGAAAAACCATCATAGGTGTATTAAATATCTCCCACTGTGATTGTGGATTTTCTAATTTCTACTCTTAGCATTGTCATTGTGGCTTTATGCATCCAAGTATTTTTTTTTAGTTTGTAGATAAAATTTATTATAATTAAAAAGCACATACCAGGTGTCTTTGTTTTTTAAAATTTTAATTGACAAATGATTATATTTATTTGTGGAGTACGATGTGATGTTTTGAGATATATACACACACACAATATGCACATACATATGTATGCGCAATATGTACATATATATACATATATATGTATATATATGCCTGTCCTGAAAGTATCCAGCCATGTAATATGACAAATAGTATTAACAATGGCTGGGTACTTTCTGGATAGCCCTTGTACATTGTGAAATGACTAAATTGAGTAATTAACATATCCATCATGTTGCCTACTTATTTTTGTTTTTTTGTGGTGCGAACATTTAAAACTTATTCTTTTAGCAATTTTGAAATATATAATGCATTATAAATAACCAGTCACCATGCCATGCAGTAGATCACTAGAACTTATTCCTCCTGTCTAACTGAAATGTTGTACCCTTTGACCAACGTCACCCTTTCCCCATCTCTCCCCAGCACACCCGCCAGCATTTGGTAACCAACATTCTTCTCTACTTCTATGAGTTTCACTTTTGTAGATACACCTGAATTTTTCTGATTGACAGATATTATAGATAAAAAGTTATAGAAATCCTTCCAAAAGGATTGTATTTTGCTTCTTCCAAGCACCTGATTTAGGGGAAGAACACCTTATTTAAAGGAAGTGAGGCAATCAGAAGTTGAACACCCATGCCTGTAGGGAACAGTCTACTTTTAGGTCCCACTTCCTTCTATGGTACAAGTTTTCTGGTTGCTTAACAGGGGTGCTCCTGCACGACAGACCCTGAATTATTTAATATGATGCTATTGCCCCAGCTCTGCGAATCTGGCAAAACTTCTGCTGAGCTTTTCAGAATCTCAGCTGTCACCTTTGAATTGGCAAATGCTTCAAGGGAAAGTGCTCATCCAGTCCTTTACTTCTCTCTGAGAGCTTGGCTTCAAAATTCTTACAGCCTGGGAGTTCTACAATGTTTTCACAGTATCGATACATTTCTGCCTTTCTAAAGTCATCCCTAGTGATTGACTTAGAAAAGTTTGGCATTGTCAGAAGCAGAAATCTTCATACAGAAAGTTAACCCTGAAGATATGGTCATTATTCCTAGGTAGCCGTTTTCATCTCAGATTCCATCACTAGATTATTTCCAGTTGAGTTCACTTTCTTGCTCTCTAACCCTCTCTGCAGGACACCAGACCCAGCTGCTGCCCCAGCGCAGTGACTCCCTGTCTGACCCAGCAGCCCCTGCAGCCTTGGAGGAGAGTGCTGCCAACTGCTCAGGTGAGAGGTCCCACAGGACCAGAAGCCTTTCTTATTTCCTGTACGAACGCCCCACTAACATGGCTCTGTCTCTCCTCAGAGAGCCGACAGCTCCGCCTGGTGGACGGGGGTGGTCGCTGTGCCGGGAGAGTGGAGATCTACCATGAGGGCTCCTGGGGCACCATCTGTGATGACAGCTGGGACCTGAGTGACGCCCACGTGGTGTGCAGACAGCTGGGCTGTGGAGAGGCCCTGAAAGCCCTGGGCTCTGCTCACTTTGGGGAGGGGTCAGGGCCCATCTGGCTGGACGACCTGAACTGCACAGGAAAGGAGTCCCACGTGTGGAAGTGCCCTTCCCGGGGCTGGGGGCAGCACGACTGCAGGCACAAGGAGGACGCAGGGGTCATCTGCTCAGGTCTGGGGGCCACAGTGTCCACAGGCTGGGGGAGTTGTGGGGGGCTCTCCAGGGTGGTGTCTGAGCCCTGGGGGAAGACCCGGAGCTGCTGAAAGGGCCAGAAGGAAGGAGGCTGCTTCCACAGTGCCTGTCTTTCCAGCAGATGTGCATATTAGGGGCTTTCTTTTCCTCCCTCAGCAGCTGAGGTGCTGGTCCTTCCTTCTCAGCAATACTTCCTGGCACGGTCATTTTCTACGGAGTTTCCATCTGGAAGTAGGGATCACTCTTCAGTAACCTGTGGTAGCAAAATGTTGAGGCTCACCATATTCCTTTCCTATGGCTGCTGTACTGTAACAAATTGCCACAGAGTTAGTGGCTTAAAACAACACGACTTTGTTATATTACAGTTCCAGAGGTCATGGTCTGACACAGGTCTCACTGGGCCACAATCAAAGTGTCAGCAGGGCTGTATTCCTCTGAGGCTCTGGAGAAGAATTCCTTGTCTTGCCTTTTCCAGCTTGCAGAAGTTGCCTGCATTCTGTGGCTCATAGCCCTCTTCCTTGTCCAGCCAACAGCGTTTCAACTCTCTGACCATTCGTACATAGTGTCATTGCCCTCTGACCAAAGCCAGAAAAGATTATCTGCTTTCAAGGATAGCAGGTCCAAGGATGGGATGAGATTGGGCTGGTTAATCCGGGATAGCCCTGAATGATGTCACCACCCTGGGGTACTTTTCTTAGTAATGTTTGCAGTGTCCCCCTGCCATGCAAGGTAACGCATGCACAGGCTGCGAGGATTAGGAATGAACATATCTGTGACTCCATTATTGTGCCCGCCACCCCTTATCCAAACCCCCTTTCATAGAGTCTGCCAGAAGTGTAGTCAGTAGACAGGATTCAGCTCTTCCTCCCTGCAGAGTGCCCAGGTCTCTTTATATTCCACGACATCATTGTAGAAATAGAAAGACAGGCACAAATTGGCAAAATCAGACAAGGGAGAAAAATTTTTGTGTTGCCACATAGCGGCGCTTCCTCAGCAGAGTCAGCGATGAGTGTTCACCACCTTCGAGACAGGAAGGAAGAAAAACAAAACCCCCAGCACCAAGAGTGCAAAGCTTACTGTGCCCTCTTTTCTCCTTTTGATTGCAGAGTTCCTGGCCCTCAGGATGGTGAGCAGGGACCTGAAGTGTGCTGGGTGGCTGGAAGTTTTCTACAACGGGACCTGGGGCAGTGTGTGCCACAGCCCCATGGAAGCCACGACCTTGTCCATCATTTGCAGACAGCTTGGCTGTGGGGACAGCGGGACTCTCAACTCTTCTGTTGCCATCAGAGAAGGTTCTAGACCCCGGTGGGTGGATGGAATCCGGTGTCGGAAAACTGCTACCTCCCTCTGGCAGTGTCCTTCTGATCCCTGGAAACACAAATCTTGTTTTCCAAAGGACGAAGCTTACATCATATGTGCAGGTGACGTTTTGTCTATTTCTATGTGTCTGTCCTATCCCTGTAGTTGTTGGTGAAATTTTGTATTTTCAAATCTAAGTGATGAGTTTGTGATAAACTTACAGAATAAATTTTGGGTGGAGATTTTTTGATACATGTTTTCCAATCCAGTTTCAGAGGCAAAAACCCTGTGCTAACTTTATTATAAGGCTGTAGTAATCAAAACAGCTTGGTACTGGCACAAAAATAGAGCCATTGACCAGTAGAACAGAACTGAGAACCCAGATATAAAACCATCCTCATATAGCTACCTAATCTTTGACAAAGCAGACAAAAACATACACTGAGGAAAAGAATCCTTACTCAATAAATGGTGCTGGGAAAACTGGATAGCCACACGTAGAAGACTGAACCAGGATCCACACCTTTCACCTCTCACAAAAATCAACTCATGCTGGGTAACAGATTTAAACCTAAGGAGTGAAACTATTAGAATTCTAGAGGAAGATGTTGGAAATACTCTTCTAGACATTGGCCTAGGCAAAGAATTTGTGAAGAAGACCCCAAAGGCAATCACAGCAACAACCAAAATAAATAAGTGGGACCTAATCAAATTAAAAAGCTTCTGCACAGCCAAAGAAACTGTCACAAGAGCAAACAGACAACCTACAGAATGGGAGAAAATTTTTGCATGCTACAAATCCGATAAAGGGCTGATAACCAGAATCTACTTAGAACTCGGGAAAATCAATAAGAAAAAATCAAACGACCCTATCAAAAAGTGGGAAAAGGACATGAACAGCAACTTTTCAAAAGAAGACAGAATAATGGCCAAAAAACATATGAAAGAATGCTCAACATCTCTAATCATCAGGGAAATGCAAATCAAAACCACAATGAGATATCACTTATCTCCAGTAAGACTGGCCTTTATCAAAAAGTCCCAAAACAATAAATGTTGGCGTGGATGCGGAGAGATAGGAACACTCATATACTGCTGGTGGGACTGCAAACTAGTGCAACCTCTGTGGAAAGCAATATGGAGATACCTTAAAGAGATACAAGGAGAAGTACCATTTGATCCAGCAATCCCATTACTGGGCATCTACCCAAAAGAACAAATGATACTCGATAAGAAAGACACCTGCACCCGAATGTTTATAGCAGCACAATTCACAATTGCAAAGATGTGGAAACAACCCAAGTGTCCATCAATACATGAGTGGATTAATAAAATGTGGTATATGTATACCACATATATGTATATGGAGTACTATTCAGTTTTAAGAAACAATGGTGATATAGTACCTCTTGTATACTCCTGGATAGAGTTGGAACGCATTCTACTAAGTGAAGTATCCCAAGAATGGAAAAACAAGCACCACATGTACTCACCATCAAATTGGTATTAACTGATCAAGACATACGCGTACATATAAGAATAACATCTATTTGATGTCGGGCAGGGGGGAGGGGGTAGGGGGAAGGGAGAGGAGGAGACGGGTATTTGCATACACAAAGAGTGCAATGCACATCATCCAAGAGATGGTCACACTTGGGGGGGAGTGGGTAGGCAAGGGCAACATACATAACCTAAACATCTGTACCCCCATAATATGCTGAAAAAAAAAAAACCTTGTGCTCACTGCAATTTATGTGAAAAATACTCAGAAGATTGAATTGAACACGTGTGAGCATGAACTAACACTGGGATAATCTTTCTGAGTAATTACTGCACTCTTAAGTCACGATTTATTATTCTGTGTTTCCTTAGTCAGGAGAGTAAGAGATAGGAACTCAGTTATATAAATCACTTGCTAGGTGCTATCGTTATGTCGAGTTTTTTTTTTTTCACATATAATGAAATTTAATCCACACAGCAAACTGTTAGCAGATACTATTGTGATCTCGTTAAGCAGATAAAGAAACTGAGGCTAAGAGTAGCCGTGTCATACATCCTACACCCTAAAGCGAGTAAGGGGCAGCCTGGGAGCTGCAGTCCTGACCGCTCTGTGCTCTAAGCCCGTGGTCTTTCATTCTGTGCTGCGTCTGCACCAGCCCACAACGTCTCAGTCTGTTGGCAGAAAGTATTGAGTGCCGTGTAGGTAGAAATTCATATTGCAGGTAAGATGGCAGAGAAGAGAAGGGTGTGTAGTCACGGCCCTCACATAGCTTACACTCTGGAGCTGAAAACACTCATTAGGCAGAAATTTCAAGTGTCATGAAGAAGTAGAAGACGCTGGGAGTGTGCACTTGGAGCAAAAGAATCAATGACATTTTGGTTGAGACCTGAGGGGATGAGTAGGAATTTGCTAAAGGGAAGCAAAAGGAGGGATGATTTTGGGGGTGTAAATACTGAGGTGGGGGATCATGGTGTCTTTGAGGTGTTGAGAAATTTCCATCATGGCCAGAGCAGACAAAGTTGGGGGAGAGAATACCCGATTACCTGGAACGGAGACCAGAGCTGGAGGCCTCTCTTAGGCAGGGCCCCCGCGACAGTGCCCCGGAGAGGACGTTTGTTCACCTTCTTGTCGGCCACGTCATGGGAACTGCTGAGAGATCATGGGCCTGGTGTGCTCATATCTTTCTTCTTGATTTGATCTCTTCTCAGAATCCCAGTCTTCTTGGTGGAACCTTCATCCTCGGAGCCTTATCCTTTAATGATGTGTACGACTGCTCCCCCGATCTCACTCACACAAAACGTTCCATGGTGCCTGCTGGAATGTGGAGTCCATCATCATCAAATTTATTTATACTTGCCATGTTCCCTTCGCTTTCATGTTCTCATCAAAACCTGATTTCTCTGAAAACACTGATTTCCCCATCAACAGCATCCTGGCCTCTCAGTTCAGTGAGTTCCTCATTTCCAAGTCCCTTCCTTCCATCCCTCTCTGCCTGTGCAGACACTGCTGACCATCAGTAACTGTGCATCTTGCAGCCTTGATTTTATGGGTCCTTTCTCTATTACCTCTTCTCCTTATGACACATGTCCTTAGTAGTCCTCTTCCAGTACTTTCCATCTTCAAGGAGATGCCCAATCTTTTCCCTCATCAGTTTTTGATACTTTTCCACTCTCCTGATGTCTGTACATTATTTCTAGGCCAGATGATGTAACACGACTCACACTGTAATCTTTCTCCTTTAAGTACACTCACTCCCTGGCCTCTGTCAGTTTCACCTGACAAGGACAAGGATGGATAAAGTCAACCACCTAAACACTCCTTGCCTCAACTGGACTAGTGAAAATGGCTGGAGAATAGTACGCAATTACGTTGCTGGACTCTTTTTGAATTCCAGGGCACAAATCTCTAAAGAGCACTCCACGCTGCCCAGATATTAGTGTGCCTCTCTGGCATGTGCGCTTGCCCTCTCTCTAAGATCATATTTTACATATTCTCTGCTCTCCCCACACGGCTGTTGCCTGCAATATCCGCTCTTAAATGATGGTCAAGTCTCACACTTCACTGGGAAAATTGTCAGCTCTGAGCTTCCTCATCTGTCTTTCACCTTTGCACCTTTCTTGGCACACCCTCTACCTGGCCTCTGGATTGGTGTCTTCAGTCCTTGTGTGACGCCAGCTCTTCTCCCTGGGCTACACATTCTGATGCTACTCATCTTGTCAAAGCCTTCACTGTTTCAAAGGCGCAGTCTTCCTCTGCAACATCAATTTCTCCCTCTCTATTCTGGTTCATTCCCCTGAATATTCACATGGGCTTGAGTGTCTCATATCTGGGAAAACACATGAACAAACCAGCGTGCTTCCTCCACTCCGTGTCCCACATTAGCTACTGTGCCATCTCTTCTCTCTTTCCTCTACAGCCCAAATCTCCTATAGTATGGTCAGATGCTCACTATCTCTACCTCTGTGTCTCTTGTTGCTCTGAATTCATCCCAATTAAGCTTTAGATGCTACCACTGCTGAGAATGGATAAGGTCATGAACTACAACAACCATTTCTCTTTTCATTGTTCTTGACCTCTCGGCACCATTCAACAAGTTCACTTCTCTTTCTTTCTCAATTTTCTTTCTTTCCTGATGATCACCCTACCTCAATGCTTGTTTTTATTCTGTCTCTCTGCCTTGCAACTTCTCAGCTCAGCCTCTAGATTTTAGACATTCCCTGGGCTGAGCATCACAGTCTCTGCCCTTCCTTACCTGTGTACCTTCCCTTCATGGTCTCATTGAGGTCCATGGCCTTAAATGACATCATTAGGCTGACAGCTCTCAAATATACACTTTCATAGTTAATCTCTGCCCTTAACTTTAAACACATATATTTTATGGATGTATAATAGAGATCCTCACTTCAATATCTACTGGGCATCTCAAATTTAGCTTTCCAAAGTGGAATATTTGATTCCACCCACTCAATCCCTGCCCCTAACTTTTCCTCCCTGCCACATGTCCCATCTCAGTTCGTGTCACTGCCATGACCCAGTCACCTAAGATCAAGACGTGGGAGTCAACCTTCACTTCTCCGTTTCTCTTCCTTTCACTTTCAGCACAATAGCAGGTTCTGGTGCCTCTATCATCAGATGCATCTTCGATCCTCCCACTCTTTCCATCTCACTGTTACCTTAGTCCAGGAAAGGTTGCCTGTTGCCTGGTTCTTCCAACTGTCTTTAGTGGTCACATCTTGAGTGGTCTTTCTCTTCTATAATATATTCTCTATTCAGTGATGGAAATATCTTTATTTTAGTTCCCAAGTTCATTAATGTGTTCATGTATGGTTGGTTGAACTGCCTTTAAAAGTGACACTGGCACGTGTCATTGTCTGGGAGCATGTGTCCCGAGTGCAAAAACAACTGGAAACCATATCACAGGGAGTCTGTACTTAGCCTAATTAGCAAAAATATCAGGAATGATGTAGCTTGTTCCCCTCAGCCTTTGAAGGATTTTGCTCTGAAAGAGGGAGGAGGTCCTCCATGAGCTGCTTTAGGGGCCAGGCTCTGACTGATGGATGGAGGTTACAAAGGGCAGGTTTGGTTCACTCTAAGTAGAAGTAATATAAAAGATGTCACCCATGTGGCAGTCTCTCAGGGAAGGAACAGTGCTACCAGTCTGGTAAAAGAACGCTACAGGCATTAAGGGATGGGAAGCCCACCTTCCCTAACCCCTCTCTGCCTTTCGCTGTGTCTCATTCATGAATCTGCTACACATTTTATGACAAGTACCATATATACTCCTGGATTGTGTCTATTGTTTTGTATTTATGTGTACTTCTTTTGGTTGCAAGTATTTTATGTATTTTTTGGTCCTGTGTTTATCTCTGTGTCTTCCTGATGTATTTTTTCTCAGTATATTTATTTAGTCTCATGCAGACATTCCTGTCTAATAGTTATTTGTCTACTTATCTATCTTGCTCTGTATCTGTTCTATTTTTTAAATATCCTATTTTAACAATGTTTCCTCTTACTGTAGTAATCTCCTTTTCTAGCCCACATGTCATACTGAAAAATAGATAAGAATAGCTTTGAATAGTTTATAATTTTCCATTAAAAAGTAAATAAATGGAATATTGAATACAAATTACTTCTGTGATTTTGGAATAATTTTTTTTTAATACCCACTATTTATTATCACAAACCATTCACATCAGTTTATATTTTCTTTAATATCTTACCAATTAGAAGAATTTAATGGAACTTTTTCGGTGGAATTTACTCATATATTCATTCACTTGATAACTATTTATCAAGTCCTAATCACAGTTTCACAGAAGGCTGTCCATAGAGACTCGTTGGTGATGCTCCGTCCTGAGAGCAGGAACAGGGGAATGAGATGGGTGAGCTCCTGTCTGTAGTGGAGCTTTCATTCATGCGCGTGCCTCTGTGTGTGTGTATCTCTCTGTGTTGCATGAATGTGGAGAGTGGTAAACAAGTAAACAGACAAAATAATTGCAGCCAGTGACAAGGACATGCTATACTTAGATTATATATCCCAGCGACTCAGCCTGTAAGGTTAGTTATGAAGCATGCTTTGCACTTATACGTGGACTTTGCCAAGGACAGTAGGCACCTTGTCTGGGGCAGGGCCACCCAGCTGCTCCTGATCCGGCTCCCCCATTGTCTGCTTCTGCAGGAGCCAGACCTGAGAGCTGCCCGGCTGCCGCCCCCTGCACAGGTACATCAGCCCCTCACCTCCTCTCTTTGCTCCCAGGGGCTCTCTCCCTCCCACCAGGGGTGAGGGGGTAACAGGATGTGCTGTTGCCTTTTCAGACAAAGAGAAGCTCCGACTCAGGGGAGGAGACAGGGTGTGCTCAGGCCGAGTGGAGGTTTGGCACGAAGGCTCCTGGGGCACGGTGTGTGACGACTCCTGGAGCCTGGCAGAGGCCGAGGTGGTGTGTCGGCAGCTGGGCTGTGGCTCCGCCCTGGACGCGCTGGGGGAGGCTGCGTTTGGCCAGGGAAATGGAAGCATCTGGCTGGACGACGTGTGGTGCAAGGGCAGCGAGTCCTCCTTGTGGGCCTGTGCTGCGCAGCCCTGGGGGCGGAGCAACTGCAAGCACGAGGAGGACGCAGGAGTCAGGTGCTCAGGTGAGCAGCAGGACCAAGTGGATGGGCTGGGATGAAGCAAGTGGGAGTGCACGTCCAAAAGCTCTTCCTAGGATGACCTGCTGCCCTGTGCTGTGGCTCTGGAGATGCCTGGGTCTGATCTCCTGGCATCCGGGAGAGAACCATGTGCCAGTGATGGTAGGTGCGACCCAATGACTCTTCCCTGCCAACCCAGTCCAGTGACCCCATTTTCCTTCTCTTCTCTCCAGGTGAAAAGACAATGGTTCCACTCAGCCCTGGAGGTAAGTGTTTCTTCTGCTCTGGGCCATGCGACAGAGGAGATACCCAGATTTTCAGGGACCTGCACTGTGGAATCTGCCTTCTTCGTGTGAAATTACAGTAGCCCTGATGACCGGGTGCTGTGAGCAGCCATAAAGTTTCATCAGGTTGTAGCAGCCAGAAAGCTGCACAGGTTGCCTGGCGTTCACTTCATAGAAATCCCTTAGAACCGGATTCAGAAGACAGTTGACAGAGCTCAGGGCAGGGCCTGGGCTGGTCACGTCATGGGATGCAGGCAGATGCATCCACTCTGAACTGGTGACTTCATGGGCCTGAGGACGCAGGAGATGGCCGGCGTACAGGGGATCTGTGAGTTTACGACCATCTCTAAAGGCTCGTGACCCTTTTATCTTCTCAGGTGCCAGTTCAGGCTCAGCTTCTGTCCCTGGCATCTTCTCCCTGCCTGGGATCCTCTGCCTCGTCCTGGGAGCCCTTCTCTTCCTGGTGCTCGTCATTCTGGGGACTCAGCTGCACCGATGGAGAGCAGAGGGCAGAGGTGCGTCCTGGAGGACAACTGTGTGGCCCAGGAAGTGTGTGGAGGCAGGCAGTGGGGCCAGGCGTGGCAAGAGGAAAACTGGGCTAGGTGTCTTCTCACCCCATTAGTTTGGAAACTCCATCTGCCTTACACTGCACTCTAAGGGCTGTTAGGAGGCTCTTAGGATTGGGGTCTGAGTACTCATAGGTCATGGCCTCTTGTGTGAGGCAAGAAAGAGTAGGAGCTGAGCTGTGCATGCAAAGTGAGTAATGTCAGCAGGTGCAGACATGCCGCATGGGCTCTGGGCCCTTCAAGGGGTCCTGGCAGCCTTGTGGGCTTTCCACGTGTGAGCATCAGGGAACGTGAGGGCTTAGCCTGCTGATTCCAGGCTGGTCTAAGGTGGTGATCTCTGACCTCCCGCTGCTTTGCTCAGCCTTATCCAGTTTCGAGGATGCCCCTGACGAGCCTGTGTACCAGGAGATCGATTATCTCGGGACACTGAGGGAGGATCTGCTGGGCAGCCCAGGTGTGTGTCCCCACCTTGCCCTCCTGGGACCCCTGGCTGTCAGCCACCGTGAGCCAAGTCTTCCCAGAACCCGCAGACCCACCTCTGGCCCAGGCCCCCAGAGGCAGCAGGTTTGGCCACCTGAGGCTGCAGGTTTGGCCCTTTGGTAGCCCCGGAGCACCGAGCCTTCTCCTCACATCCCACTAGCCACATGGGCCCCAGATTTCTTCTCTGCCTTTGCACAGGCCAACGGGTGTGGGAGGCATTGTTCTGTTTGTTTTGGGATGTTTTTCTCCACATTAGGGTCCCTGTCAGACGACTCAGCGAGTAAACTGCCATATTACACAGGAGACGCTGAAGACAACGGTGACTATAAATCCACTCCAGGTAGCAGAGGTGGCTCTTCCCTGGCTGGGTTCAGGGGCAGGAGGAATTTCCCTCATGGGAATGAGGCCCTTAGGGGACAGTGTTCCTCTGACTGGGATTGGAGGGGTCTCTTGTTTCCAGCTGGGGTCCAGTCTCCCCCTTCTCTGGCGACGCTGTGAGGTCTCATGCTTGGGCTCGGTTCTTTGTGCCTGTCGCCACTCTTGTTCAGTCACAACACCCACACGTTGTTTAAAAAAGTAACACCTGGGATGCAAAATCTGACAACATGTTTGATTAATATTTAGAAATGCTCACTGGTATGAGAGTGACTTTGAAATATGCTGTTTTCATGGAGAAATATTAGGATAATTGGATTATTGTCCTGTTTGTGAACGCTTTGGCCTTGGAAAGGCCTGTTAACACAGGGAGTGAATGGTGCCTTCATTGATGAACCGTCAGAATCTCTGGGTAGAGGGACTGTCGGTGTTGCCCAGGCCAAGCCACTTACTGTGGTTTCACCTGCTCCCGTCTGTCCTCAGAAACCCCGGGTCAGGGGGCTGATGCACCTAGTGACGGCTATGATGATGCTGCAGAGATGCCAGTTATGGAGATGCCCCCCGTCCCGCAGACGAGTGAGGGGGAGCTGCCCCCACAGGAGGAGAACGTGGCCAGGGCCTCTCAGGCAGGTGAGTGGCATGAGTGGGTCTGCAGTAATCTCCTGTCTCTCTCCAGGACAAAGGGAATTTGAGTTTCTCAGTGCTCATAATTCCTGCAGATTCAAAAATTGGAAGAGCTCATATTTTTCACGCCATTACCTTGACCATATTCCTTTCCTTAATGTTATCAGATTCCCTGGGGTGGGGGGCAACTGTGGGCAGATTCTGCGATGGTTCTGTGGGCATTTGGGAACACAGACCAAAGCCACCAAGTGCACAGTTGGATGGTCAGTGAGAAACACATTTCTCCAGATGTCATATCCTGCTTCCTTGTTCCTGTGAATTCAGAGTTGTCAGGTGTGAAAGGAGAAATCTTCACTTCCCCTCTTAGGATTCTTACCAATTCCTTTCCCATCTCCTCGCTGATCGTGTAAGCCAGGAAATAGGTCAGCACAGGGCACCTGCTTTGGCCACAGATCTCCTGTGATCCAGTGTGTCCCAGATAAGCTGGGACTAAGCCTCAGGGACCCACGTGGACTGGATCCTGACGGGGTCGCCCTGATGTGTTCCTTGCTGTAACTAATGTTAAGTAGCCTGAGCTTCCTTAGCATTGGTGGCCCCTGGGGAAACTTTGTCCTCCCCACTTCCCTGACTGTGTTTCCACCACAGGGCTCTGGCCGCTCCCTCTGTCACATCTTTAACCAATGTCTCTGTACTGTTTCAGGCTCTTCTCTGCACTTCCTCAGAGGGGCAGCTGACCCTGGGAAAGGACTGGATAGCCCTTGGCTGCTCCAGGGACAAGAAGGGGACCCTGGATATGACGATGTTGAACTACGTGCCCCCGGAACATCTACAGTGGCTTTCCCGTAATGTTGTGTTAGGAATGAGATGAGGTCTCTGATAGTCTAATTGTCTGCATCCCAACAAAGTACTGCTGACCCCTAATTGTATGACATGGAAATTATGCAAAACTACATATTTTGAATAAAGTACTTTTGCTTTGTGACAATTTAGCAAGTTTCATCCCAATTGCTCTTCGAGCATTAGCCCCTAACCACAGTTTCCCTCAGAGGAATCACCAGGAGAATGAACTGACCTCTTTTCTCATCTCCCCCACAGGCTACTCAAGGCATTGCTTTGCCCAGGTGCAGGGATGTTCCAGGTTATGTACACAAGGTTCCATACTTGGTCCACTTTCCCCCTCATTCCTAGCAAGATGAACTCATGGGGAAAAAGCCAATCCTGAACATTCACGTATGCTCTTCCCTGAGATGTCACATCACCTTGTTTTAACAGACTTGGGTGTGAGTTTCTAAGCTGAGGGGGGAAGGTGTCACGTGGAAGGAAATGAACATAGTTTTCTTTGCTCTGCCCAAATTTTCCTGGACCAGTTATAAATCTAGTCCTACATAACTATGTCTTCTTTCTCATCTCTTACTCCCTAGGTTACTTTTTCCATTTATTTCTCAGCCCATACAGACTCCTCCTCCTCGCTGCTTTTGTGTCTGGTTGGTCATCAAATCCTTTTAAATTTGGTCTTTTTTCTACATCACTTCCTCTCCTTTCCTCAGGACATTGCCGTTTCTGGTGTTTCCAATTATGAGGGAATTATGTCAGCTCAGAGCTCTCTTCACTGCAGCGTGATGGAGGACAGCCTGGCGTTCTCCCGCAGGCCTTGTCCATGTGCGATGACAAGGCAGGAGAGAGGGGCCCAGACAGAGGAGACCCTGAAGGAGCAAGACAGAAAAGCCAGGACCTTCTTGATATTTGGCTTTTACACATATGGGTGGGGAGGGGTGTGACAGGATTGAACTATCAGAGGAAGAACTTCAGACCAGGCTTCTCTCTAAAAATACTTTGCTTCGAAATTGCTTTCATTTGGTAACTATTTAAAATGCAATACGATCCTGCTGTGATGCTTCAGGGCAGAGAAAGCTATATTATATTAATGGCCAAGGAAATATTACATCTCTAGAACCCTCCATCACATAGGGAATTTATGGGGGAGATTTGTTGAACTAATGTAAGAACTGGAGTTGTGAGCAGAGCCCAACCTGTTAGTTAGTTGATAGCTCTGGATGCCATGTGAGGGTCCAACGTACATGTTCTCTTGCAATCCTCATAACTTGTGCAGTGCTTGGGGCTTGGGAGATGTCTAGGGCTTCTTCCAGCGCACATACATGGCCACTGGCCTTAGAGAAGTGATGCAAGCAGTGACAGAGTAAAGAATACCCACCAAGATCATCATACTGTACACATGATGATGGTGTCAACACGGCCAAAATGGAGAGTTAGTTACTAAAATTTTCGGTCATTAAAAATCAGGAAATTAAGGAGGAGGGAAACAGGGCAAGCTTCACCACTCAGATTTGGAGAGTACCAGGATGGGTCCTATTATGGACTGAGTGCTCAAAAACTAGCCAGGAGTTGGTAGCAGATTTTCGGAGTGTTTAGACTCAGGGAGATAATGGCATTATTCCAAGTGATCTGTGTTGCCTATGAATGAGTCTTTAATGAAGAGGTGGATTTGCAGGGTATTTCATTCCAGGGTTTGCCACAAAAGCCAGAAAACCTCCCTGCACAGTAGTAATTGTGACAGAGCAGCCAGAATGTCACATAGGAATGGCATTTATAGGAAAATCTGTTCTGTTAAGAGTGGACTTTGCATACAAGCTTGGAGGCCTGACCTTGGGAGGACCCAGTGGAAGACCCTAGATTTTCCTGAAACTTCTGAGGGAGTTAACACTCATAATATCTTATTCCAGGCAGAATGGGGAAGTCACAAAGACATGAGAATGTCAGGGGTTATGTTACATACCAACTTCCAATTTAATAATCTAGTGTGGAAGATAACGATGTGATCTCTACAGTGGACAAAATAAAGTCGCAGCACTCATTATGGGCTGCAGCACTGAACATGACCCTCACAGAGCTAGTGAAAGCCTGCATGGAACTGGCTCCTGAAGCACTAGCTGTAGTAAGAGGTGAGCCTGCAAAGTTTGAAGTGGTGCCCAAGGGGTGTCCAATACGAGTTAATTTCTAAGTCAGAACTGGATAGTACAAGTTGGCACAACAAGATATTACCAACATGTAGTCCAAATTTTTGGCTTGAGTGATATAGCTTAAATGAAATTCCTTCCTTACCCAAAGCTGTAAATCTGCAGAGATGGAAGCATCGGAGGTGGTGCATCCCTCACTTCACATGCGCTTCTAAGGCTGCAGTACCACAGAGGGATACGTTGTTAAAGCAGAGTCAAATAAATTGTAGAACTTAACTCTGTATCAAGCTTTCCAAAAGAAACAGGCACAAAGAGAGAATCTACCTTTAGAGGGGGCTCACGCTGGTAGATGTACCTTCCTAAAGGTCTTTTTTTCACGCTGGGGTGCAGATGAGCTCTAACTATGTGGGCGGTATAAGTTAGACCAAAGGAAGCCCTTTAGGTTTGAGGCTTCTCAATTTTTAGACTTTGTTAGTCCTACAGGTAGAGAACTTATGTGACTAACTTCCTTCCTGCAGTCAACCACATCTCCAAAATGAACCCAGGTTTATTTACAGTAATCAATCTAGACAAAGTGGGTATATTCTGATAACATATTTTTAGATAAGAACTAACTTCCTTGGTTATCTTCCAGCAAGTAAATGCCACCAGAATGTTTTCAAGGAGGTCTGGTTGAGGGTAACACTGCCTTATGCCCTGGAGCAGGGGTTTAGCAAATTTACAGACCTGATGTTAACTCTTTTATTGCCAGAGACATGTGGATTTAGGTCAATGGTCCCCAAATAATGAGGGACATATTTTACTATAGAGCTGAAAGTAGTCACACATCCATGCAGTTTTCACATTTTGTTTTTCATTCTTTATCCAATTTATATATGAATTAATTAAAGAGTCAAAAGTTCTATAAGGCTTCTTAATAAAAAATATTAGTCCTCACTCCTGCCTTCCCCACACACTCATCCAGGCAAGCCAAACATTTTTTTAACACTTTTTTGTTCATTTTTTGACATCTTCCTCAGTATCTTCACATAAGATGGTTTTTTGGTTTTATTGTTGTTGTTTGAGGCAGAGTCTCATTCTGTTGTCCAAGCAAGGGTGCAGTGTGGCGTCATCATAGCTCACAGCAACCTCAAACTCCTGGACTTGAGTGATCCTCCTGCCTCAGCCTCCTGAGTAGCTGGGACTCCAGGAACGCACCACCATGCCCAGCTAATTTTTTCTATTTTTAGTACAGATGGGGTCTTGCTCTTGCTTAGGCTGGTCTCGAGCTCCTGACCTCAAGCAATCCTCCCTCCTCGGTCTCCCAGAGTGCTAGGATTACAGGTGTGAGCCACCGCATCCGGCCTTGATATAATATGTTGTCTGTTTTTCTGATGTATTCAGTTATCTTTTGCCTTTCCACTATGGAAAATGAGGACGTAGCACATTTTCATTCAATTCTCATCATCTCTAACTCCTAATACCATCTCTACCTGCACAACGAAACCCTTCCTGTATTCCTAGCCTTCTAATGCAGTTATAGTATCATTTTTGTAGATTAATATCCATCACTTACATTAGTATGATTATATATGCTTTTCACAGTTGGGTCATGCAGTATATTACAAATACTATACTTTTCCTTTTTCATATTTTAATTTCTCATAATTACACTATTTTGCTTTTTTATTTGATTAGTTCATATATTTAACACTAATTTTTACCCTAAAATCTCTGATAATTCCAAAAATTACCTCATAACATATTCAGACACTTACATGTTCTATCAATTTGATCTTCTCCGACAAATATGTCCACCTTGAGGTCTTGATTTCACTGGTCCTTTCTCTGACTGTTACCTCTTCTCCTTATGGCACATATCCATAGTAGTCCTCTTCTAGTACTTTCCATCCTCATGGAGATGCCCAATCTTTTCCCTGATCAGTTTTTCACAGTTTTCCACTCTCCTTATGTCTGGACATTATTTCTAGGCCAGATGATGTAACACGACTCACACTGTAATCTTTCTCCTTTAAGTACACTCACTCCCTGGCCTCTGTCAGTCTCACCTGACAAGCACAAGGATGGATAAAGTCAACCACCTAAACACTCCTTGCCTCAACTGGACTAGTGAAAATGGCTGGAGAATAGTACGCAATTACGTTGTTGGACTCTTTTTGAATTCCAGGGCACAAATCTCTAAAGAGCACTCCACGCTGCCCAGATATTAGTGTGCCTCTCTGGCATGTGCGCTTGCCCTCTCTCTAAGATCATATTTTACATATTCTCTGCTCTCCCCACACGGCTGTTGCCTGCAATATCCGCTCTTAAATGATGGTCAAGTCTCACACTTCACTGGGAAAATTGTCAGCTCTGAGCTTCCTCATCTGTCTTTCACCTTTGCACCTTTCTTGGCACACCCTCTACCTGGCCTCTCCATCAGTGGCCTCAGTCCTCGTGTGACGCCAGCTCTTCTACCTGGGCTACACATTCTGATACTACTCACCTTGTCAAAGACTTCACTGTTTCAAAGGCGCAGTCTTCCTCTGCAACATCAATTTCTCCCTCTCTATTCTGGTTCATTCCCATGAATATTCACATGGGCTCGAGTGTCTCATATCTGGGAAAACACATGAACAAACCAGCGTGCTTCCTCCACCCCATGTCCCACATTAGCTACTGTGCCATCTCTTCTCTCTTCCCTCTACAGCCCAAATCTCCTACAGTATGGTCAGATACTCACTATCTCTACCTCTGTGTCTCTTGTTGCTCTGAATTCATCCCAATTAAGCTTTAGATGCTACCACTGCTGAGAATGGATAAGGTCTCGAACTACAACAACCATTTCTCTTTTCATTGTTCTTGACCTCTCAACACCATTCAACAAGTTCACTTCTCTTTCTTTCTCAATTTTCTTTCTTTCCTGACAGTCATCCTACCTCACTGATTGTTCTTATTCTATCTCTCTGCGTTGTAACTTCTCAGCTCAACCTCTAGATTTTAGACACAATCCCTGCCCCTAACTGTTCCTCCCTGCCACATGCCCCATTTCAGTTCGTGTCGCTGCCATGACCCAGTTACTTAAGCTCAGGACATAAGAATCAACCTGATTTCTCCATTTCCCTTCCCTTCACTTTCAGCACAATAGCAGGTTCTGGTGCCTCTATTATCATGTCAAAGAAGACCAAGAAAACACAGAAGGAAGAAAACAGATTTTTTAATGAGATTGGGAATTACAATATTATCTTGTTTCTGCTAAAGATAAGATGATTCGTTTGCTTTGTGATATAGCAATATCAACATTAAAGAAATTCAATGCTCATCAGCATTGTAACACTCACAAGGACCACAAATATTTTAAATTAGAGAGAGAGGTGCAAAAGGTTGTATTGCAGATATTAAAAGATGAAAAAGAAAAGCAAAAGCAAAGACAATTCTTTCAAGCAGCAATAAGACCTGTAAATAACACACTGAAGCAATGTATAAAGTAGCTTATATACTCAGGGGGAAAAAAGAAGCCATTCGGTGATGTAGAAATTGTGAAATAATGCATTGTTGAAGTTGTAGGATACTTAGACCCCGATAACCTTTCAAAGTACAAACAAACAACTGCCTCTTTCAAGGAGAACCATAACTAATCGGCAGCATGAATTAGCCTTCAACTTAACAGAATAACTTTATGCAATGCTTCAAAAGGAAAATGTATATTATTCAATCGCTTTGGATAAATCAACTAATACTAATGATTTGGCACAGGTTTTATACTTCATTTGAGTCATAACAGAAGATTTTCTTTGCTACTTGCTTTGGGTACTCTTGTGAACAGAACAAGGAGAATAGATAACTTCAATAACTTTCAAGATAAATATCATGAAGTTGGACTGAATTTGGTAAATTTAGTGAGTGTATGTGCAGACAGTGCATCTTCCATGACAGGAAAATATGCAGGGTTTGTTGCACAAATTTAAAAAAAATACTAACAGACCCAGATGCTCTCATTTCTTTTCATTATATCTTGTATCAGCAAAATCTCTGTGCTAAAGCTAGTATTTTAAGTGGCACTTTGCACAAGTTGTAAGTATTGTTAACTATATTTGTGCAAATGCAACACAACATTATGAGTTTGTAACATGCTAAATTGAACTGATGAGGTATTCAATATGGATTTGCCATTATCATTCTAAAGTATGTTGGCTATTGCAGGGATAGGTGTTAGCCAAAATTTTATCTCTGCTAGAACATATTGTTAAATTTTATGAAGAACAGAATCACCAATGTGAATTATTGAAAGAAGATTTCTATAGGAATGCAACATTTCTCTGTGATGTCATGTCAAATCAAATGACTTAAATATTTCTTTGCAAAGTAAAACGAAGTCTGTATATGATATGTGTCAAAAAACGTCAAGCTTTTTTAGCTATTTTTTTCAAAACACTTCTTCTTCAAAAGGAAATTTTGATGAACATTTTCCCCAGTTAACAAAGGTCATTGATGAGCATGATGATATATGCAAATCATTTGAAGAATATGCAGCTGTTACAGACCTTTTAATCAGAGAATACAATGAAAGGTTCACTGACTTTGAGAATCATGACACAACATTCAAATTAGCATATCAGCCTCACCTAGTTATATCACCTAAAGAACTACAGATGGAATTGATTGAGCTCTCAATAGGTGACATCTTTAAGTCATTGTTTGATGCTAAGAAAGAACTCATTGACATACGGAAAAATACCTGTGCTTCAGCAACATGCCCAAAAAATGCTTTCTTGCTTTTCAACCACTTATTGCTGCAAATCTACATTCTCCTCCCTATTCAAATCAAGACGTCCTTAAGGTCACAAATGACTGATGCCTATCTAGAGGATCGACTGAAACTGCAGACCTCCATGTTGCAACCAAATATTCAAGTGCTTTCCAACCAAAAGCAAAGACAACAAGATCAATAAAAATTTGGTTAACTTTAAAATTAACAAATAGTTTTCATTTTTTGAAATTTTTAAGTACATAGTAGAGATTTTAACAAAATAATGTAAATTTTTAAGCATATCTAATTGAAGTTTCTTGATTGTGGCCTTATTTGATCACAGCTAAATTAATGTGGCCTTCCAATGTGAAAATGTTCCCCACCCCTGTACTACACTATATGTAATTTTTGCACTTTGTATTTTTTGACCTTACAATCTATCCTGGAAATCATTCTACAATGCTCTTCCTAGTTCTTTGTTATAGCTCCACAATACTCCATGGTAGGAATGTACTATGCTTTTTGGTTTTTTAATGAACCATGCTTTTAACACATTTCTATATAAGAATA
>NW_012136525.1:2231644-2232034 GCF_000956105.1 Propithecus coquereli | reverse complement strand
TTTGCATTGTGTGGCCACTAAATATTCTGCTTGGTTAGCTTAGTAGTTAGCTAATAATTGGACAGATTTCCTTAAATGCCTGTATTCCCTAGCTATTCACCTAGCAACTTTCCCTGGGTCTAAGTCTACTTCCTTCAAATTCTATTTATTGTTAAGACTCTCCCTAATATGCATTTCATATGGGTTTTTCTCTTCCTCTGGGTGATATGCTCTGTTAATCTTATGTGCTCTGATTCCTTTTCCTCATTTCAGAATAACCCCTTCGTGCTTCCCAACTTGCTATGTAGCATTGCAGCAGCAGGAGTTCCTGAAATAGCTCTGTGGGTATTTGATGATTATATCTTGTATTAACTATGAATACATTTTCTTATTTTCTGTATTCTTGATGTT
>NW_012136525.1:2229765-2231570 GCF_000956105.1 Propithecus coquereli | reverse complement strand
ATCCTTAGTGCAGTTTTAATTTGCATTCCTCTTATTATAAGTAAAACATTTTTTCATATTTTAAGGGTCATTTTATATCAATTTTGTAAAATACCTAATCACATCTTTTACCTATTTTTCTAATGGATTTTAGTCACTTTTTTCTCCATCTTTAAGAGCTCTTTTTTACTAAATATATTAACCCTTTATTTGTGATATATGTTGAAATATTTTCTCCTAGTTTATCATTTATCTTTTGATTTTATTTTTTTCTACAACTTGCTTAGAAGAAAACAAATGAGGTCAAATATCACATGAGTTATACAGTTACAAAATCTTCTATATTAGTTATCCATTGATGCAGAACAAATTATCCCAAAAGAACAAAGATTTATTATCTCACCATTTCTGTGGGTCAGAAATCTGGGTGTCTGTGGCTCAGGGCCTCCCATGAGGTACACTCAAACTGTCAGTCGGTGCTGCAGTCATCTTCAGGCTTAACTGGAGTTGGAGAATCCACTTCTGAGCTCATTCAAGTTGTTTTCGGCTCCTTCCTTGGGGGCCTTTCCACGGGCTGCTTTGAGTACCTTTAAGTCATGACATCTGATCAAGAGAGAGAGAGACAGAGAGAGAGAGAGAGACAGAGAGAGAGAAAGCTAAGACACAAATCACAATCTTTTTGTAACCCAATATGGAAAGTAACAGCCCATCACTTTCGCCATATTTACTTATTACAAGTCACTATGTCCAGCCCACCTTCAAGGGGAGAATACCACACAAGGCCATTGAATACCAGAATGCAGGGAATGTGGGGGCCCATTATAGAGGCTGTCCACCACACTTCAATCTGATCATTTGGGCAAACTCCACAAGTACAATATTCTTCAATTTATTTCTATAAATAAAATTGATCTCAGAACACAAACTGTGGAAAAATACATGACATATCATTGCTGTACCCTTGCCTTAGTCAATTATATTTTTCTTCTTGGGATAAACAAGTTCTACAAGCTGCAAGTCATAGGACTGATTAATTGGTAAAAAAAGTCATTCCACAGGAAGTTTTCATTTATTTCTTTTAATCGAAATATAATTTACATACACTAAAATTACCCTTTTAAAGCATACAGTTGAGAGGTTCTTATTGTAGTCTCGAAGTTGTGCAACCACTATCTAATTCCAGAACATTTTTATTACTCCAGAAAAAAACCCCACACACATTAGCAGTCACTCTCCCTTCCCCCATCTCCCCAGTCCCTGGCAACCACTAATCCACTTTCTGTCTCTATGGATTTTTCTATTCTGGACATTTCACATAAATGGAATCATGCAAGGAGTAGCCTTTTGTGCCTGGCTTCTTTCACTTACCATGTTTTCAGTGGTCATCCATGTTATAGCAGGTATCAGTACGTCATTTATTTGTGTTGCTACATATTATTTCATTGTATGAATGTACCACCTTTTATTTATTCATTTATCAATTTTTAGACATTTGGATTATTTCTACCATTTTGGCTATTATGAATAACACTGCTATAAGTATTCATATACAAATTTGTGTGTGAACGTGTTTTCATTTCTCCTGATAATATACTGAGGAGTGAAATTGTTGGATCATATGGGAACTCTCTGTATTTAGCATTTGAAGAACTGCCAAACTGTTTGCCAAAATATTTTCTAGTGCACATTTTAATTCTCTGTTGTTTCTTTTCATATATATATATATGTATGTGTTTGTGTGTATGTATGTGTGTGTGTGTTCATGTTATTTTCTTAATGTTTGCTCTGGATATTACAATTAACATTTTAATTTATAACAATCTGGC
>NW_012136525.1:2223338-2228044 GCF_000956105.1 Propithecus coquereli | reverse complement strand
AAACTACCCACCTGTGAGCACATCTTTCTTACACAAACTGACAAATCCACAGCCTAGGCTCAGAACCACCTCCTCTACCGGGCTCTTTCACTCCAGGAGACAACAGTCCTCTGTCCTAAATCATCCCAGGGCCAGGTATCAGACAACAGGGTCAGTCCGAGCCTGGTGAAATTATTCAAACTATTCAATCCTAAGACTGCTTCACCCACATCTTCCCACAGATGGTAAAGGTTTTGCCCACACTTTCACCTCTCTCTGTGCCTGCTAATTTTGCTTCAGTGTTTCTGCATGTGTCCCTGCATGGCATGCCATGCCTCCTGTGTCTAGGGGACTGAGAATATAACGAAAACTTCTTCCTTCATAGCAATCATTTCCGTGTTTGTGTGTCTTACTACACCTGCTTAAAACAAATCCCAGGTACATTTTCAAATATATCTCCACTTACAGGTAATTTGCAGTTCATAGTGTCCTCTGTCTCTTTACAGTGCTGAGTGTGATTATGTGCAGTTTTGCTGGCTTGTCTTATTGATTATGCTTTGTTGTTTTTGTTCTTATTGCTTTAAGGATATCTGAAAATACTACAGTTCAAGTAATCACCAATACAGAAACACAGAATTAATTATTCCATGTATATTGTCAAACACATTGAGGCTTTAAAGGATTAATTAATAAACCTATTCTCAGAGCCAGGATTAACCCTGAGGTATGTCCTTAAATAAGCTAGACTTAAATAAGTCAAGTAATGCCAAAGAATGAGAGGATAAGATTTACTGCTTATGACTAATCTGCCTTCCCCTACAAAAAGTAAATCAAGCAAGGGAGCTGTCAAGGACAGAATTAAATTTTGGGAAGAAAAGAGTTCTCTTAAAACTAAATATTGGATCACGTGAAATAGCAAGTATTAGACTTATCTTGTTGTGTTTGTCTACTACTGCATAACAAACTTAGTGGCTCAAAACATCAACTTTTGCTTTATATGTTTTGACGCTCTGCTGTTAGATTTCATGCTCTTTAGGATTTGTATATATCTTCCCATTTAATTGACTTTTATTATTATGAAATGTCCTGCTTTATCCTTTATATAATACTTCTTGTCTTAAAACCTAGTTTGTCTAATATCAATGTACCTATACCAGCTTTCCTTTGATTAGTGTTTGCATAGTATATCTTTTGCATCCTGTTACTTCCAACCTTTTTGCCCTATAATTAACATGTGTTTCTTGTAAACAGCATATGGTTAGTGTTTTTAAATTATATCTTCTGAAAATCTTTATCTCTTAATTGAAATATTTGGCCAATTTACAGTTAATATTATTTTTGCTAAAATTAGGTTTAAGTCTACATCTTATGATTTGTTTTCTATTTATCCCATTTATTCTTTGTTCATTTGTTCTTCCTTTCTTGCCTTCATTTGTATCAATCACAAATAATTTTGAAATTTCATTTTATATCTTCCATTAACTTTTTTGGTTATACATTTCATTGTCATGCTTTTAGTGGTTACCCCTTTCCCAATGCCGTTGAAAAGTAAGGAAAACCATCTTTAAAGAATTAAATTAATACATCTTCCCTCTGACAGTTAGAAACACATATCCCTAATTCACAAATGTTCCCAGAATTGACCTATTAATTCTATGGCAATTACACCTGTCCATATTTTGCCCTTCCCACTTATAACTTCCATAACTAAAATACTGAAAGCTATTTCCTTCCATTGTTTCTCAATATATCAGTAGTAGATTGAAAGTGGGGCAGTGACATTCACACCAAGGCAGAACAAATCTAAAATCCAGACTCTTAGTTACCAAGTCTGGTTTCTTCCTCCAGTCAATTGCTGGAACTGTTTTCTGAATATTGCTGGAATTCTCATAATTAATTTTTTTCTTCCTATTGGTGCAAGGTAATGCAATCTTGTAATTGCAATTGGATACCATCTTATACTTACTAGGAACTTCACAATAGTGCAAAGAACAAGAGACTAGGGTGTTCTTTCTTGGGTCTGGCCATGGACTGGGAGCATCCTAGTGCCTCCAAATCAGAATTGGTAAGTATGAGGTCTAGCCACTCTCTTGGAATTAGAAATACTTGACATTGGTATACATATACCACATTTTATTAATCTGCTCATGAATTGATGGGCACTTGGGTTGATTCCATGTCTTTGCAATTGTGAATTGTGCTGCAATAAACATTCCAGGGCATGTGTCTTTTTGATATAATGACTTTTTTTTCATTTGGGTAAATATTCAGTAGTGGGATTGCTGGATCAAATGGTAGGTCTACTTTCAGTTCTTTGAGGAATCTCCATACTATCTTCCATAGAGGTTGTACTAGTTTGCAGTCCCACCAACAGTGTATGAGTGTTCCTATCTCTCCTCATTCATGCCAGCATTTGTCATTTGGGGACTTTTTGATAAAAATCATTCTCACTGGAGTTAAATGATACCTCCTTGCAGTTTTGATTTGCATTTCCCTGATGATTAGAGATGTTGAGCATTTTTTCATATGTTTGTTGGCCATTAGACTATCTTCTTTTGAAAAGCTTCTGTTAATGTCTTTTGCCCACTTTTTAATGGGGTTGTTTGGTTTTTTTCTTGTTGATTTGGGTTTGAGTTCTTTGTAGATTCTGGTTATTAGTCTTTTGTCTGATATATAGCATGCAAATATTTTCTCCCATTCTGTAGGTTGTCTACTTGCTCTGTTGATTGTTTCCTTGGCTGTGCAGAAGCTTTTTAATTTAATCAAGTCCCATTTATTTATTTTTGTTTTTGCTGTGATTCCCCTTGGGGTCTTCTTCATAAATTCTTTGCCTAGTCCAATATCTACAAGAGTTTTTTCAACATTTTCTTCTAGAATTCTTATGGCTTCATGTATTAGATTTAAGACTGTGATATATCTTGAATTAATTTTTGCAACAATCTGGATGAAACTGGAGACCATTCTCCTAAGTGAAGTATCTAGAGAATGGAAAAGCAAACACCACATGTACTCACTATTTTTTTTTAGCCTTTTTTTAATTTCAGAATATTTCACAGGTACAAATTCTTTGGTCACACAAATTGCCTTTGCACCACTCAAGTCAAAGCTACAAGTGTTCCCATCCCCCAGAGAGTGCACACCACACCTGTCAGATGTGAACTTACCCATCCCCTCCTCCCCATTCCCACCTGCCTATTCCCCTATGAATGTTATTTCCCATATGTGCACATTAGTGTTGATCAGTTAGTACCAACTTAATGGTGAGTGCACATGGTTTCCATCAGTGATACTATGAATAGGAAATCTATGAATAGGTCAAAAAATACATAGTATTTAATAAAAATGAGATAAAATATGAAATATATAATACAATATCATTTGCATATTTTGAAAGTATGCACACAAAAATGTACACATTCTACAAAAACACATCCAAAAAAACTAAACATTAAAAATATTTCCTTTGGGTGGATATTGGGGTGGAAAATAAAAGGAAATATATAAGAAATAAAACAAAAATATATTTCTGTGATGGTAATGTGCAGTGACCTGTGGCATAATATTAACCAACATTTTGCACTGTGTGGGTCTAAAAAAATATACAAGCAAGGAAACAAGTAAACAATGTCTACAGCATTGATTGCATTTTTACTGGAGGAATTGTTTTGTTTTGTTTTTTTTTTTTAAATACAAAGATACCTAAGTCCCTCTATTTACCAAAGTGAAAGTAATTATTTGGGACTATCTACTACATCAGAAAAATCTGGAGTTGATTTGAGTAAGGGAAAGGTGCATGGTCAGTTCATGGAATAAGGATTTGAAAGAAGGTTCTGAACAGAGAGGAAGAAAATAGCCACCCATATTATACTGCCATTATGAAGCTAAAAGAGAAAGACAATCAGCAAGAATGATACCTCTATGTCCTTTTTTAAAAAAATTTCAAAGTATTATGGGGGTACAAATATTTTTGGTTACAAGGATTGCTTTTGTAATGCTTGAATCAGGGTTATAATTGCGCCTGTCACTCAGTATCTGAGTGTTTGTTGTACCCATTAGGTAGGTTTTTCCCCAGTCCCTCCTCCCACCTCCCCCCCTGATTGATTTCCATTGAGTTATACTTCCCTCTATGCACTTGTGTGCTCATTGGTTAGTTCTATATCCTTTTAACTAAGTTCCTGCATTAAGAAGGACTTATTCAGGGAACTACAAAACACAGTGGAAAGCCTCAGAACAGGGTAGATCAAACAGAAGAAAGAATCTCAGAGATTGATGGATAACTCCTTTCAACTAAATAAGTCACTCACAGAGATCGAGCAGAAAATTAAGAGAAAAGAAATAAGCCTACAAGAAACGTGGGATTATGTGAAAAAACCGAACCTGAGAGTGATAGGGGTTCCGGAAGGTGAAGAAGAAAACACTCAAGGGCTCGATAAGCTATCTGAAGAATTAATAGAGGAGAATTTTCCAGGCCTTGCTAAAAATCTAGATATATAGGTACAAGATGCTCAACGGACCCCAGGAAGATTGAATGCAAATAGGAAGACACCACGTCACGCAGTCATCAGATTGACCAAAATAGCCACTAAAGAGGCCCTTCTACGAGCTGTAAGGTGAAAGAAACAAGTAACATAAAAAGGAAAGCCCGTCCAAATAATTCCAGACTTCTCAACTGAAACCCTACAAGCAAGAAGAGACTGGGGCCCCATTCTCACTCTTCTGAAACAGAA
>NW_012136525.1:2211981-2220386 GCF_000956105.1 Propithecus coquereli | reverse complement strand
CCGAAGGATGGACATATTTGAAACTCGGACTTGGCGGGGGGTAAGGGCAACATACGTAACCTAAACATCTGTACCCCCATAATATGCTGAAATAAAAAAAAAAGAAAAAAATACGAAACTTGACCCCATCTTATATCATACACAGATATCAATCTGCACAATTATATGCAAAATAAAAATAATAATAAATAAACTTCTATAATACACTCCTGGAGAATATTTTTACAATATTGAGGTAGGCAAAGTTCTCTTAAAAGGGATTTCTTATATCCTATTTGTTACATCTTACCCTTATTTCTTATGTCTTATGCGCTAAGTGCACAGGAAAAAATTGATAACTTGTGCTTCATTAAGATTAAGAACTTGACTCATCAAAGAACACCATGCCATTAAGAGAGTGAAAATAGAAGGCCAAGAGTCAAAGACAAAAAATAAATACATCCACATTTGCACCAAAAGTCATTGTCACAGTAATTTGTAGTATTATTATTTGTAATGGTCAAGAACTGCAACAACTCAAATCTCCCCCACCAGTTGAATGGTTCAAGTCATGGTCATGAGGTTAATTCAGTGGACTACTCTATAGCAATAAAAATGAATGAAATGGTACTGTAAACAACAAAGTGGATGAATCCCAAATGTAATGTTGAGTCAAAGAAGGTAGACACAAAAGAGAACATCCTGCATGATTTTATATCCATCATGACAAAAATATTCTTTGGTAGTAGAAGTTAGGGGAATGATTTTCTTTGGAGAGGAATGAGGGTATAGTGATGGTGGGGTATGTAAGTGACTTCTGGGGATGGCTAGCGCTCTCTTTGTAGATCTAGGCTGGGGTATTTGACTGGGCTATGTACTTATTGTTTATATGTTGTTCTCCATGTATTACACTTAAATAATAATGTTCATTTTAAAAATATTATTCCTCTTAGCACTTCTTGGCCTAAAGTGAAAAATGAATGATTAATGAGGAGAAGCATTTCTTACCACAGAATATCTCACTAATGTCTCACTTTTGAGGTCAGTTTTTCACATTCTCTGCTCTGAGGGACATTTTGCTTAAGGAGCATCCTGAGTACCAGTCAGCCCTTACCTCTCTCTTACCTGAGCAGACCACAGAGGCCGTGTTTCCACGATTACAGTCGGGAACACCCTGGGCAGTCATGGGGCAATGCCACAGGAAGGGCTCAGCCCCTGAGCAGTGAAATCGGTCTTTCCAGATCCCATCACCTCCTTCCACAAAGTATGCTCCTTTTGGGGTAGAGATGGCGACTCCACAGCCCAGTTGACGGCAAACGACATTGGCGTTGGCCGTACTCCAGTGGGAGGCACAGAGTGGTCTCCAGTCTCCAGAAATATTCATCTCCACTTGTCCCTCACACTGAGAGGTGCCATTTTTCATGAGCCGGACTTCTGTGTAATCTGGTAGGAGAAGAAGATAGGAATTCAGCAAAATCTCATGTTCTTCTTACCCCAACAGAGCATGCAAGGAGGTTAAAGTCCTGCCCTGAGTCTCACCTGAACAGACAATTTGAACAGCCCCACTGTGGTGGCAAGTCTCTCCAGGATAGGGTGCTCTGGGGCAGAACCAGAGGCTAGACTTTCGCCCCTTACATCGGAACTCTTCAGCCCAGACCTGTCCACTAGCCCCTCTGAAGGGCACATGCCCCAGGACAGACGCAGCCTTGCCGCACTCCAGCTCCCGACAGATGACCTGGGCAGTGGAAAACATGAAGTTCCCATCAGAAACTGGAGTCCAGCATCCACCAGAATTCACTTCTACTCGTCCTGAGCAGGGTCCAACCCCTCCAACCAGTTGCACAAATTCTAGGAGAAAAAATGAGCACACTCAGTGTTCATGATCCTGGCTTGTCATTACGAAATGATATATTACAGGTAATGACGTGAAAGCTTTTTTTTCCCAGGGGTGGGTCATGGGGAGAGGATTTGACTGTTGGTGTCAGAACGGAACTTACATGAGCAAGTTTCTGAAGACAAATTCAGGGGGAATTTGAAGGGTTAGTTCAGAATGGCTGAATCCCAACACACGCACACTCTCACATACATACACACATATATATGTATGTATATGTATATATGTGTGTATCTATATCCTTTCATAAGGATACATTATCCTATGTATTAAAAGGATATCTATATATCTATCATCTCTCTCTATATATATCCCTTTATAAGATCTATATCTTTCCACTGAAGGTGAACACTGTTCCAGTGTAATATGGAACCCTTACAAGGAAACTTTGCATAATTTTTTTGATGAAAATTGGAAGCATTTCTGAGAAAGAAATAGGTCATCCAGTGCAATTCCCAACTTTATCATTCTACTCTTCACAGATCCATGGGCCCCTAATCCTTTTATAGCCTGAGAGGGCTGTGATGAGAGTAAAATTCATGCAATGAATGTTCCTAGGGCAGCAGCCCAGTGTCGGGCGCTGCGTTGGACAGAGTTCCTGAGGTGACCCAGCAGCACCATCCCTGCCAGCTCAGCAATCCATTTAGTCATCTTAAAAAAAGCATTTCTTGAGCATTTTCATGTTCTAAGCACTGTATTATGAAACAACAGACACCCCAAAGCTTTGGAATAGTGTTTGAAAAATACGTGCTTCGGAACTCTCAGCCAACCAGCAACACTACGCAGAGGTTATCGCCACCTGTCATTCTCAGGCATTGAAGAACTTTGTTGCAAATGATGACACAGTCTGGGTGTGATTCAGGTTCAGGTGTCCATTGTTCTCCCAGATCAAAAGCACCTAATTTCAAAAGATGGATATTACTACGGTCTACTCAAGTCTTCAATTAAATAGGTGTTTTTTATATTATGGTTTAAAAACTTCATTAGTTTTAATTACAAAACTACACGTTTTTGGTAATATGTGAATAGTATATAGGAATCTAGAGAGAAAATGATTCCCCTTCCTCTTCTCCATTCCCAGATGGTTGAGATAAGTAATGCTCCCAATAACTACATAAATGTTATCATCTGAAGTAAAATAGAATTCGGGCTCACCAGAGACAACACCTGCTTGTTTGGTGCCATCTGTATTTTTATTTGAAGGTAAGTGAGGTTTCTGGACACATGAGGCCAAAGAAGAGCCCACTGATGCGGAGCTGTTCGTTGAACTCGGGACAGAATCACCAGAGGGGAGTCGGTGAAAATTTCAGGGTGAAGCTTGGGTTTACACTGGTGGCTACTCTCCAGCTCCTTGTCCTTTTAATGGAAATCAGTCTTCCTGACCTGACTTGGGAAATGTTGGGACACATTTCTAGGCAGAGGAAATGATGGAGGAAAAGCAATTTTACCCAAGACCACTGAATTTAGAATTAATATATTTAACCTAATATCACAGAAATCCCGAAGCATCGACATAACAAAAACTAAAAGTAACAAAAACCCTAAAATTTAGGATCCGTGTCATGCACTCTAGAGAACCAGGCTTATATTTTTTTGATATAAATTACAAGAGATACAGACTCACCGTTACTTCAGTCAAAAAAGGAGGAAGGCACCCAGGCGCAGACTAAGCAAGGTATGATTCTTCTCTAGTGATATAAAGGAAGACTGAAAAGGACTTAAGGTTCCTGGGTGTGTGTCTGGCACATGATCATGGAAGGCCTCTTTGTCAGCTACCCTTGGAGTGGCTGAAAGATGGGTGGTTTCCAGGGAAGGCCTGGGGGTTCTGATTTCTTTCTAAGCAAAGAGGGTACTACATCCCTTCAGCTATATAGCCTAAATCCACTCTCTCTTTCTTTTCCTAGTACTCCCTCCTAGTGTCTTACTTCTCCAATATCCTAGACTTTCTGATAATGGACTCCTTCAGGGATAAGATTAAAGACCAACAGACCTTAGAAGCTGTAAATAATATTGGGGTTCCTTGAGCACTATGTCCTTATTTTACACCAGAGAAGACAGAACCCAGGGAGGGTAGGTGACTTGTTCAAGGTTACAGAGTTAGGGAATAGGGTTGGCATCCAGACCTATCCTTTTGTGTCTTTGTTTTGTGCCTCTCAACGACAACTCTCCATCCCAGGTGTCTGCACAACATTTCCTCTTCCTTCAGGCCCAGCGTTAAGTATGTATCAGGTCCCACCCTTCTTGGTGCTTCACCTCTTGTCTCGCAGGTGACCTCCAGTTTCCAAACTTAGTCTACCTGCAAGAGAGACATCAACCTGTGTCACAGGAGGATCTCAGAGGGACAGGCTTTCAGGAAACTGTTCTTTGTACACCTGCGCACTCCACATCTCAGCTTCTGCTTAGGGCTCTTTGGCAAGAGGAAATGTCTCCTCTGACCGCCTCTCACAATTAGAGCTTTAGGGCTTGATTTTATCCAGAGTCGAGAGAGAACAAGAATGGCCAGATTGGTTTTCATGAAGTCTTTCATCTAGAGCACGCCTTTATTTCTTCCCTTAACAAGATTGCCTCCTCTATTCTGCCTGTGGCTGTGACTCATCTGCATCCAGCCAACTCTCAGGTCCTCTGACCATAAGTCTCACCCGCCTCTGTGTCCATCTGGCTCCTTGTCTATTGCCCCTGGCTCCTATGACACTGTTAGGACAGGAGCACTGTGTTGCCTGAGATGCTGGGAATGTCTCCATCAGATGTGGTATGTAGCCACGCAGAGACCCACAAAGATCAAAGCATCTTCCTTGAAGATTAAACTTGCCCTCTGCCCTTGGGCTGCCCATTCACCTTTGAAAGCCAGAAATGGTCAGCATGGTTTTCCTGTGAAGGTGCAGTAAGAGAAAGAAGGGTGGTGGCTAAAAGCCCCAAAACAGATAAAAATCAAGCTGATTAGACAATGATGAAAATAGGGGAGAGAAGGGAGGCTTTAGAGGAGGCACATCTAAACTTTCTGCACAGGACTGATATCTAGGTAGGAGAAAAGGATTTGAAAGCAATATTGAGAGTCCACTTTCACATTGTCTTACTCAAAATAAAAACAGCTTCTCAGAATTTTCTACGTTCTAGGAACTTTGGTAGGTGCTGAGGATGTAAACTGCAATAAAACAATGTTCTTATCTTTGTTGGGCTTTTCTTCTAGTGGTTAGAAAAACAAGCAAACAGTTTTAAGCCCTCTGAAAAGTTTTGCGAGACACCTGGATGGCACAAAGAGAGGGAAACTGCCTCTTAGGAGGGCTATTAATATATATGAATCAACACCTCTGAGGCAAAATGAAATTGCAGTCAGATAAATCCTTGTCTGGCCTCTTGCCATATATTAATAGATACACTGTGTCCTTAGGGAAGTCATTTAATAAAATGTCATCACCAGGACTCTTCCTTCCACCATTCTGACCTTCTCCATACCTCAAACTTGAGTCAGTCTTACAGCTCATTCTTTCTTACAATCAGTCATACAGAATTCACATAAATGTACCCCTGGCATTCTTCACAGCACACATGGAACCTCAGTACTGCTCAGACAATCCTTATGTGTCTTTTGTCAGCTTCCATTGTCATCGCCCACCTCCCCAGCTACTGTAAGCCTCTGCACCTTCTTCAAGAATTCCATTTATCATCTAGCTCCCATTCTTATCAAATAAACGCACCAATGCACTTCCCATATCATTGAAGCCATCAGGTATAAACTCACTGAATCCATCAGGTAAAACTCTATAGTATCTTACTATAAAATATGCAAATTAATATCAGTATTTTATCGCATCTGCCATTGATTTGCCATCGCATGGCTAAGTGTTCCTCCAAAGTTTGAGTTTATACAGGTGTTGTTTTGAACCAAAAATGGAGACAGAATCTTTTCTAGTAATTATGCAAGGAGAACCTATGACTCAGCATTTCATCCACAGTTCTCTGGTCCTTCCAACCCAAGAGCTATGTATACTTACCTCTGAATCTGCAAAGGAGACTCCCAATTTGACATAAATTCGTAAGTTCCTCTCTGGTTGTTTTAATGATATCTCATGTGCCTATACACTTACTAGCCTAGTGCAAAACAATGTCTCAGCCTATACACACAGAAAAACTGAATTCAACCAAGGAAAGTACTCCAACAGGCTCACTGTCACAAAAGGAGTATGTATAATGATTTGCAGATGTTTCACTGTATAAAAAGTAAATTATAAAAACAAAATTATGAAGCTTGATGTTGAGATGATACTAGAATAAATTATTTTGTCAGGTAAGAGCACTGGAGAAGAAAGGAACAGCGGTTGAGACTTAGAAGAAGAAAGTAAATGAAGCCCATCATCTGCAGCTACTTGGAGCAGTCAGGCACCCTGGGTGGACCTCTCAGACCTCTCCAGCCCATCCATCCCCTATTCCCGCAGAGACCAGACACCTTCTTCCCTGTAACTTTCCATTTCCCCAACGAGTGAACACTGTGCTGGCCATACCTGAGCAGGTGACCCCTGAGTCATTATAGTGCCTGCAGTCGTGCTTCCCCCAGCCCAGCGAAGGGCACTTCCACACGTGGGACTCCTTTCCTGTGCACTTCAGGTCGTCCAGCCAGATGGGCCCTGATTCCATTCCAAAGTGAGCAGATCTCAGGGCTTTCAGGGACTGTCCACAGCCCACCTGTCTCCACACCACGTGGGCATCATTCAGGTCCCAGCCAAAGTCACAGATGGTGCCCCAGGAGCCCTCATGGTAGATCTCCACTCTGCCGGCACAGTGACCGCCCCCGTCCACCAGGTGGGGCTGTCGGCTCTCTGAGGAGAGACAGAGCCATGTCAGTGGGGCGTTTGTACAGGAAATAAGGGTTTCTGGTCCTTTGGGACCTCTCACCTGAGCAGTTGGCAGCACTCTCCTCTTAGGCTGCAGGGGCTGCTGGGTCAGACAGGGAGTCACTGCACTGGCGCAGCAGCTGAGTCTGGTGTCCTGCAGAGAGGGTTAGAGAGCAAGAGATTGAACTCAACTGAAAATAATCTAGTGAGTAGTCTGAGATTGAAGTTGATACATAGACCCTGTCGGAGTTAACCTTCTGGTTTGTAGAGTTCTACACAGGGTTTTACAAGGGAGGACTGTAAGTGTCAGAATCTCTACCCTGAATAGTCAACAGTGTCTTTCTCTGAATGAGTTCAGTTAAAGAGTAACCGGAATGGCCCAGCAGCTAGATTTATTAATATTTCTTACACACTTCAGTGCCAATGACCTGGAAGTTGGGAGGACTAGAGCAAAGGGAATGGCGTCAAGAACTAGGGTGAGCTCATCAGAAGCCTCAGGCAGCAGCATGAATCAGGAACGATCAGAATTGTTCCTCTTAGCAGAGTGGTGGCTCGCACCTATAATCCCAGAGACTCAGGAGGTGAATTCGGGGGCATTGCTTGAGCCCAGGAATTCAAGAACAGCCTGGGCAACATAGTGAGACCCCTCTCTCTAAAAAAAAAAAAGAAAGAAAGAAAAAAAAGAATTGTTCTTCTTGGTATCGTTATTTAGAGCTTAAAAATGAATGAACATGGAGACAGGTCATGGTTTACTTCAGAATATTTCAGTTAGTATTTTAGGATTCAGACTCTAGATCTTGATACTTAATTTAAAAAAATGTGCTCCTCTTTTGAGTAGATCGGGCAACTTCACATGAGAGATGATGTCAGATGATATTGACATTGACCCAATAACACTGGGAATCATGCTGTTTCTTACCCCCTGTATAATTCTAATCTCTGCTTGGACTTCACAACGGGAGTTGCTATTATTCAATATTTGAACTTCTTTGTTCTCTAGGGGAAATATATGTATTTCTAAACCCACCACAGAGCAGAGATAGGTTATATTCTTGCTCTGCAATCACTTGAACAGACAATTTGGACAAGCCCACTGCATTATTGTTCTCTTTTTTCTAAACACAAGAATACCATTTGATCCAGCAATCCCACTATGAGGCATCTACCCAAAGGAAAAAAAGACATTAATAATAAAGACATCTGCACTCAAATATTTATGGCAGCACAATTCACAATTGCAAAGATGTGGAAACAACCCAAGTGTCTATCAATACATGAGTGGATTAATAAAATGTGGTATATGTATATCATGGAATACTACTCAACCTCAAAAAACAATGGTGATCTATCACCTCTTATATTATCCTGGATAGAGCTGGAGCCCATCCTTCTAAGTGAGGTATCAAGAATGGAAAAACAAGCACCACATGTACTCACTATCAAATTGGTACTAATTGATCAATACTAAGGTGCTCACATGGAAGTAATATTCATTGGGTGCTGGTCTGATGGGAGGGGCATGGCGGGGGTTGGTAAACTCACAACTAATGGGTGTGGAGCTCACTGTATGGGGGAAGGGCATGCTTGTAGTTCTGGCTTGGGCGAGGCAAAGGCTTTATATGTAACCAAAATGTTTGTACTCCCATAATATTCTCAAATTAAAAAAACCATCAGAAATTAGTAAAGAAAAAAAAAAGAAAAGT
>NW_012136525.1:2208035-2210476 GCF_000956105.1 Propithecus coquereli | reverse complement strand
AAAAAAAGGAACATAAAGCATATGGGTCAATTGAAAGCAAATAATAAAAGTTTCCTCTTCTCCACATCCACATTGGCATTTGTTATTTTTTGTCTTTTGGATAATAGCCATTCAATCTGGGTGAGTTGATATCTCATTGTGGTTTTGATTTACATTGATATTGTACATTTTTTCACATACCTGTTAGCCCTTTATATATGTTCTTTAGAGAAATATCTATTCAGATCTTTTGCCCATTTTAAAATTGAGTTATTATAATTTTTGCTATTAGGTTGTTTGAGTTTCTTATATATTTTGGGTATTAACCCCTTGTTAGATACATAGTTTACAAATATTTTCTCCCATTCTGTAGTTGTCTCTTCACTCTGTTGATTGTTTCCTTTGCTGTGGAGAAGCTGTTTAGTTTGATGTGATCCAATTTGTCTATTTTTGCTTTTGTTCTCTGTGCTTTTGGAATATTATCCAAAAAATTCTTGCCCAGACCAGTGTCATAAAGCATTTGCCTATGTTTTGCTTTCATAGTTTTATCATTTTACATCTTACATTTAAGTCCTTAATCCATTTTTAGTTGATTTTATGTATGGTGAGAGTTAGGGGTCTAGCTTCATTCATTATGGAAGTTCCACAAAAAATTAAAAATAGAGCTATCATATGATCCAGCAATTCCACCGCTGGGTATATATCCAATGGAACTGAAATCAGTATGTTGAATAGATATTTACATTTCCGTGTTTATTGCAGCACTCTTCACAAAAGCTGAGATATGGAACCAATTTCTTTTCCATCAATGGATGAATGGATAAAGAAAATGTGTTATGTATATATAGTGGAATACTATTCAGATGTAAAAAGAATGAAATCCTATCATTTTTTGGCAACATGGAGGACATTATGTTAAGTGAAATAAGCTAGTCACAGAAGGACAAATATGATATCATCTCATGCTTATGTAGAATCTAAAAAATTGATCTCATAGAAGTAAATAGTAGAATAGTGGTTATCAGAGGCTGGGGAGGATACAGGGAGGGAGGGAGATCGGGAGAGATTAGTCAACAGGCACAAAGTTGCAGTTATATGGAAGTAATAACTTCTGGTGTTCTATTGAACAGTAAGGTGACTATGGTTAACAATATTGTATTGCATATTTCAAAATAGCTGGAAGAGAGAATTTTGAATCTTCTTATCTCAAAGAAATGATAAATATTTGAGGTGATGGATATGCTAAATACCTCGATTTGGTTTCTACACAATGTATAAATGTATTGAAACATCACACCGTACCCCATAAATGTGTACAATTATGTGTCAATTTTTTAAAAAAACAAATGATAGATATTAACCAAAGATATCAATAGTTGCATTTAAAGTAAATGGATTAAATACTGTAAATAAAATTCAATCTAGATAAAACAACAGAATCCAAGTACATGCTACTTGTATTAATAATATACTCGCCTTATATATATGGGTAAAGGAAGATTAAAGTAAAATGAAAAAATTATGTATACTATGTAAACACTAACCACAAGAAAACTGGTGTATCAATATCAGTATCACGAAAAGTAGACTTTAAGGTAAGATACAACAACTTGGTTATAGAAGGATTTTTCATGATTACAGTGGGATAAATCTTTAATAAAAATATTACAGAAGCCTACTATGGTGGCCAATGGCTATAGTCCCAGCTACTTGGGAGGATGAGGTGGGAGGGTTGCTTGAGCCCAAGAATTTGAATCCAGCCTGAACAACACAACCCCCACCTCAAAAAAATTACAGTTATAAAAATCCAAGAAAGATGTCAAAATGTGGCTTCAAAATATATAACAATACTTGACAAAACAAAAAGAAAAAATAGACAACTTCACTTCACAATCAAAATGAGGGAACTTTAACATAACTCTTTCAACTGCAGGTAGTCCAAGCAGACAAAAAAGGATGAATATAGTACATGTCAAACAATGTAATCAACCCGTTGAACTAAACGTATTTAGAACACGTCATTCAACAATGATGGAACTCACATTTATTGTAAATGCACATAAAACATGATTCAAAATTGACTACATGATGAGACAAAAAGTTTCAGATAGTTGAATTCATAGAGTATTTCTTCTCACCACAGTAAAATTAAATTATTAATTAATAAGAAAGTATAGTGAGCAATTCTTAAATGCTGGGAAATGAAGCAACAGTCTTCCAAAAAATGTCTTGATCCAGGAAGAAACAGAAAATTTTATGAAATAATGATAATGAAAATATGTAACTAAACTCCTCTAATGCAACTAAAGCAGTGCCTAAGAGAAATTTATAAGCCAGAATGCATGATTTAGAAAAGAAAACTGGAAGTTACCTAAAGTGATCTACAGAATTAATGCAATCCCTATCAAAATCCCATTATCATTCTTCACAGATCTGGAAAAAATAATTCTACGCTTTGTATG
>NW_012136525.1:2199386-2200255 GCF_000956105.1 Propithecus coquereli | reverse complement strand
AAAAAATATTTCAATTCACTACAAAGATTTAATAATTTAAAACCTATATGTACTTAACAAAAAGGCTCAAAATATACTGTTCAATGATTGCTAGAACTACAGAGATCATATAAATCTCAATAAATGACAGGCAAAGCAGAAAAGAACAATACAGTAGTCCTCCCTTCTCCACAGTTTCCATTTTGGCAGTTTCAGTTATCCAAGGTCTGAAAATAAGTGAGTTCAGTACAACGAGATACTGAGACAAAGAGCGAGCACACAAGTGAGCACACATTCACATTTATTACAGTATATTGTTATAATTGTTCTATTTTATTATTAGCTGTTAATCTCTTGCTGTGCCTAATTTATAAATTAAACTTTATCATAGGTATGTATGTATAGGAAAATATGTAGTATCTGTAGGGTTCAGTTCTATCTGTGGTTTCAGGCACGCACTGGAGGTCTTCAAATGTCCCCCCTAGGGGATAAGGGGGGGACTACTGTTACAAATATTAGAAGATTTGAACTGTGCTATTAACATGCTATTAAGTCCTATACACACAATAATCATGTACACATTTCTATCAAGTGCAGATGAAGCATTTACAAAAATTGATCATGTAACCATTTATAAACAAATCTAAGCAAATGTCAAAGAATTGTAGTACTGATCATATTTTCTCAGCATGGTGAAATTATTTTTTATTGTGAACATTTGAATTAGAAATTTGAAAGATAGACAGAAGATTCCTCATATATCTGGAAATTCTAAAAAATGTGTCCATTCTACTAAGTGAAATATCACAAGACCATCTGCATATGGTAATCTAATCTTTGACAAAGCTGACAAAAACATACACTGGGGAAAAGAATCTCTTTTCAATAAG
>NW_012136525.1:2194056-2199336 GCF_000956105.1 Propithecus coquereli | reverse complement strand
TGGTATTAACTAATCAACACATAAATGCACATATCAGAACAACATCTATTGGATGCTGGGGAAGGGGGAGGGCGGTGGGAGGAGGGGGGAAGAGGGAGGAGGGGAGGGGTATTTGTATACACAAGGAGGGCAATGCGCACTACCCAAAGGATGGACATATTTGAAACACGGACTTCCGTGGGGGGGGAACCAAGGGCAACACACGTAACCTAAACATATGTACACCCATAATTTGCTGAAATAAAAAAAGAATGGAAAAACAAAAACCACGTATCTTCACCATCAAATTGGTATTAACTGATCAACACTTATGTGCACATATAAGTAGTAACATTTATTGGAGTCAGGCAGGTGGGAGCAGGGAGGAGAGGATGGGTATACTCACACCTAATGGGTGCAGTGAGCACTGTCTGGGGATAGACACACTTGAAGCTGTGACTCGGGTGGGACAAAGGCAATATATGTTACCTAAACATTTGTACCCCCATAGTATGCTGAAATAAAAATAAAGAAAAAAAATAATATAGGCAGAGGTAATGAGACCTCATTACAATAGTTCCCCTTGCTCCTGGGGGACATGTTCCAAGACCTCCAGTGGATGCTTCCAACTCCAGATAGTACCGACCCCTCTATAGACTATATTTTTTTCAATCTGATAACTGAGATGGCTACTAAGTGACTAATAGGTGGGTAGTATACACACTGTGGATAAATTAGACAAAAGGATGATTCAAGCCCTGGGTGGGACACAGTGGGGCTGCAAGAGATTTCATCACGCTCAGAACTGTGTACAGTTTAAACTTATGAATTGTTTATTTCTGGAATTTTCTATGTAATATTTTCAGACCATGGTTGATTGTGAGTAACTGAAACCAAGGAAAGTAGAACTGGGGATAAAGGGGTAACTACTGCACTTGAAAAATGATTGATCAGGGCCACTTCTGTGGATTCATCGAGAATCAAATAGGGAGAATTACCCTTTGACCTTTTTTTTAAAAATATGAATGGAAATAATAGGAAAAAATGTGCAAATTGAGGTTAAGAAATCACAAAGTAAAAATGGTTCAAAATGAAAATAAAATTTCTATATTTTAAACATATGAAATGCCGTTAAAGCAGTACATAGGGAGAAGTTATGACTGTAAGTGCTCATACGCAAAGAGGTAAGAAAAAATCCGAAAATTAATTTAGTAACGATTCCTTTAAATTTAGAAGAAAGGAATAATTCCTAAGAAAGTAGAGACAATAAAAATAATGAAGGGAAGAAAATGTATGATAATGGAAAAATACAATAACAAAGCAGATCACAAGGTCCGAAGATGGTTGTTTTCAAGATTAATAAAATAGAAAACGTGTCAGAGCCTGGATATATTTTGCAGGTAAAAATGACAGGATTTTCCTGATAGATTTGATATGAGACATGAGAGAAAAAGAAGAGCCAGGGATGACTCCAAGGTTTTGACCTGAACTGTGGGTGGAGCAAGTATGTTTTCTGAGGGAGGGAGGGGGGGGAAGCTGGAGTTCGGTTTTGGACGTGCTACTCTGAGATGTGTGCAGATATCCAAGTGGGGCAGCTAGGGAGACAACAGGATAGACAAGTCTGGATATGATGGCAGAGATCTGGGCTACGGATATAAATATGTGAGTTGATGGAATATAAATGGTATTTAAAACCGTGAGTTTTTTTAGAGACAGGATCTTGCTCTGTTGCCCAGGCTAAAGAGCAGCGGTGGGATCACAGCTCACTGCAACTTAGAACTCCCGGGCACAAGCGATCCTCCTGCTTCCACCTCCTGAGTAGCTGGAACTACGGGCAGGTGCCACCATGCCCTGCTAATTTTTGTTATTTTTTTTATAGAGACGGGGTCTTACTATGCTGTCCAGGCTGGTCTCGAATCCTGACCTCATGCAATCCTCCCATCTCGGCCTCCCAAAGTACTGGGGTCTGTACCTGACCAAAACCATGAGATTTAAATGTGATCCCCAAAAGTGTGGTGGAGATAGTAAAGAGAAGAGAATCTGGGATTGAGTCCTTGGCACACCCTATAATTAAGAGTTCTGGAAAAAAAGGCTGACCTAGCAAACATGCTGGGAAGGAACCATCAGTGGGGCAGGAGAGTGCTGGCGTCTTAGAAGTCAGGGTGAAGAATGTTCTGAGAGGAGGGAGGAATCAACTATGCCAGATACTACTCGGTATACTACAGCAAGCAAAAATTATAGAAACAGTAACTGAGAACTGATCACTGAGTTTAGCAATGTGGGAATCATTGATGAGCTTTACAAGGGGAAGTTTTAGTGGAGTGAGGGGTCAGCAAGCCTGCTCTGATTTCATTTGAGAGAGAGGAGACAGAGGGAAGTTGCAGACAATGATCGTAGACTGTGCTTGTGATGAGCTTTGCTACAAAGGGAGCAAAGAAAAGGAGCAGTACCTGTTGAGGAAGTGGGGTCAAGAGACGTTTATTTGTTCATTTGTTTTAGTATGGGAGACATGTTTGTAAGTTGGTAAATAATCAGCAGAAGGTGGAAACTGATGGGATATGAGAACTGGGGGAGACTTGTTTGAGGTATGTCCTTTAGTAGTCGTGGTGGGACGGGGGGATCTAGTGCAGGAGGGGAGGAATTGGTTTCAGACTGGAGATAAGTAACCTATTGGGAAAGTGGAGAACTGCTGGTAGATGAGCAGATACGGTGGTGGGTTTCTGGGAAGTCTCCCTCTGATGGCTTTAATTGGAATTGGAATGCAGGCTGGCATCTTTTAACCAGGTTGTTAAAGTGATTGAATGTATCTCTCCCTATAGTGTCATAGACTAGTAAAGCCCATATTACACATCTGTATTTTTACTTTGTGATGGAACAAAACTATCAAATGTCTAAAATGTAATTCCTATCTGGTGCAAATGGTATAACAGTATCACATACATTAAAATAAATTCAGATACAATAAAGTTTTAAATGCTCTTTAGTGAAACTGTAAAATTATTTGTGGAAAATAAAACTTGACTGAAAGTGATTTTGGGATGAAGAATGGCATTCGAAGCATGGCACTAAAGGCAGAAATCTTAAAGGTAAAGCATTATAGATTTGACCATATACAATATTCTCCCTCCACACAGCCTAAGAATATTAATATGCAAAAAAGAAATAGGAAAATTATTTACAAATATGCAAGACAAACAGTAAATGATGTCATATTATAAAGAGTTCCTATAAATAAATAAGAAAATGATAGAAATTATAGAGAAAAAATAAAAATATTACCAGAGATATCTGAGGATCACAATATGAGAAAGAAAATAGTATTTTCGTAGATAGTGTTCTTATAGATTAAAGAACATGATATAACACACTTGTGGCAGGTTATGAAAAAATAATACTCTCAGTTAATGTTATTGAGAATGAAAGTCATTGAAAACTACTCTGATGGGCAATTAGGTAATATATATCAAAGGCCTTTAAAATGGTTATCTTGAGAAAATAATAATGGCTTTTCCATTAGGTCAATATAGATGTTAATAAGAATTTTATCACAGCATTATATTTGAAAGCATAAATATACAACAAATGGGATTAGATAAATAAGTTATGATTCCATAATACAGTGAAATACTGACAACAATACAAATGACATAGAAGATACTATAATAAGAAAGAAATTTAAAATAAATCGTTAATTTTTAAAATGGAATGACACGCAAGAACTTTATGATCTAATTGTGTGTGCGTGTGCATGTGTGCATGTGTGTGTGTGTGTGTGTGTGTGTGTGTGTTTAGGGACTGAAACATGCCTACTATTAAAGTAGAGATTTAGTGTTCAGAAAGAATTTAAAGGAAGATGGTAAATCTTGACTTTCACTGTGGAGTCTGGTCACATGTGTCAGGTCAGGAAAATTTTAATAGTCTTTTGGCACTGTGATACCAAGGTTGAAATTTCACAAGTAGATGGGGCAAACTCATGTGAACTGAGTGCTTTAATACGTGAACATGTGCTTTAGTAATATCCTACAAAAAGTTCTCTCTGAGAAAAAATTATGCTTGTTTGAATAAACTGTGATTTGTTTTTAGCCTAATGAGAAATTTATTCATGGCTCTCCTGCTGGAGAGGAAGGATAAAATAGAATAGAGAACCAATTTTGAATTTTGTTTTGAGAATTTCTACCTCCACCCCTGAGAACTGGCAAAGCCTGGAAAAGGACAACCGTCGCTGGCATACAGACAAAGCTCAAGGACCTTGATTTCTAAGACATGTAATAAGAGAGTGAGGAGCAGAACTTCTTGATCCTGTTGGAAGCGGTAGAATTTCCCAAAGGAGAGGGACAGAGAATTCTGACAGAAGGGGCTTGAAATATGGAGGAAACATGGGCTGGAGAAGAGATAGAGAAGTGAAGAGCGTTGTTGAAGCATCCAGAATCAAAGCCTCCACCTGGAAGAGCTGGCTCTCTGGGTATGTGGCTGGATTATTCTCATTTCAAGAGGTCAAACACTGATGTCTTGGACTCCCTTGAGCCAGGGCTCGATGGAAACCAGATTTCATGTAGGGTCTGAGGGAACTACAGGGAGAAAATTCACCATAAGGACATTCACAAGCACGGGGTTCTTCCTAAATAGCAGATTCTTTAGGATGTCACAGGATAAGCTTGAGTACCCCACGGGGCAGGGAAAAATTGACCAGGAGAAGCACATCCTGAAGTCTCTAAGGCCAGATCCCTGTTCTGCCTTTAATGCTAATATCAATCCATCCATGAGCACCAATATTTGGCATCAGTTTTCTCCACTGCTCAATGGCATTGGAGGACCACCAACCCGAGAGACAGGAAGGGAAATGTCACAGGCAGGAAGAAAAAGTTCTGCCAAGAAGCCAGGGCTTGGGAAAGACTACAGTAAAGCAGAAACGCCTGAGCTGTGGGTTTGTGGGGAAGAAAAAGAGACTCACAATCAGGCTCAGACTGCAGGTGCAGAGTTATCTGGGGTGTAATTCTAGTTAATATTGTGAGGGCTTTCTTTGCAGGCAGCAAGGTTTCCATATCTGCTCTTATCATATACACGCACACACATATCATTACCATCGCTACCACGGTCACCATCAAATCCAGCAGCCTGGCGTAGAGAGTGTGAGTTCTATGGACGCCTAGCTAAAAAGTTGACTTCCACTGGGCAGACATGTTTCTGTTCACATATTTACCCTTTATATGCTCTTCAAACTGCCCCTATCCATTTCTCTCCCTCTCCTCTCTTGCACACACACACACACACACACACACACACACACACACACACACACAC
>NW_012136525.1:2193020-2194006 GCF_000956105.1 Propithecus coquereli | reverse complement strand
ATAAAATTGATAAACACTGTGCATTACTAATAAAGAACAGAGAGAAAACCAACTTACCAATACCAGGAATAAAAACATAGATATTACTATAATCATTTAGATTTTTTTGGCATCAGTTTTATTGAGAAATAATTCACACGTCACACAGTTTGCCCGTGTAATTGTACATTCAATGCCTTTTAGTATATTCACAGAATTGTACAACCATCACTGCAATGAATTTTAGAATGATTTCTTCACTGTAAAAGGAAACCCTATACCAGTTAGTTGTCACCATCAAATCCACCATCCCCTTCAGCCCAAGGCAACTACTAATCTACTTTTTGTCTCTATGGATTTGCCTATTCTGGACATTTCATATAAATGTAACCATATAATATATGACCCTTAATGACTGCCTTCTTTCATTTTGCGTAATGTTTTCAAGATTCAACCATGTCGTAGCACGTATTTTGTTTATGGCTGAATAATATTCCATTGTATGAATATACCTCATTTTATTTATCCATTCATCAGTCAATGGTCACTAGACTCTTTCCTCCTCTTGACTATTATAAACAATGCTGCTATGAACATTCATGTACCAGTTTTTGTGTGGACATATGTTTTGACTTCTTTTGTGCCTGTATCTACAAGTGAAATGGTCATATGGTACCTTTGTGTTTAATATTTTGAGAAATTGCTAGACTATTTTCAAAGTGGCTGCACCATTCGATCTTCCTATTAGCAGTGTATGAGAGTTTCGATTTCTCCACATCTTCACCCACACTTGTTATTATCTGTCTTTTTGATTCCAGCCATCCTAGAGGGTGTGAGTGATATCTCATTGCAGTTTTTCTTTTTTTTAACTTTTTAAAAATTTATTTTGTAGAGGCAGTGGCTCGCTATATTGCCCAGGTTGTTCTTGAACTCCTGGGCTCAAGGAGTTCCCACCTCGGCCTCCCAAAGTGCTGGCATTACAGGCATAAACCACTGCACCTGGCCTC
>NW_012136525.1:2189448-2192590 GCF_000956105.1 Propithecus coquereli | reverse complement strand
CCTACATTTAAGTCTTTGATCCAGTTTGAGTACGTTTTTAAATTTGTTGTGAGGTAAGGTCCAACTTCATTCTTGTGCGTGTGGATATTTAGCTGTTACAGCATCGTTTGTTGAAAAAACTCTTTTTAGAAATTGTCATGACAACCCTGTTCAAAATCAATTGACTGTAAGTGTGAAGGTTTATTTCAGGACTCTCAATTTTATTCCATTGATATATAGTCTACTTTATGTCAGTACCACACTGTTTCGATTACTGCAATTTTGTATTAAGTTTAAAAATTGTGAAGTATGAATTTTCCAACTTCATTCATCTTTTCCAAAATTGTTTTGGCTATTCTAGGTCCCTTGTATTTCCATACAATTTTAGAATTAGCAAGTCAATTTCTGCAAAGAAGCCAGATGGGATTTTGGTAAGGATGACATTGAATCTCTAGCTCTGGGACAAATTCTGATGAGAGTCCTCCTAAGAATATTATGCCTGAGGCCTGTTTTGGGGGGCAATGTGGAAGTTATAATGGAGACTCTCATTAAATCAGGGCCATAAAAAAGATCAAATGTGATCTGGGGGAATACTGGGGTTACCCAGGACACTGGCCATAGCAGACACGAATCCCTTCTTAAGGAGAGTGTCCCTGATTTAGAGCTTCACGAGCACAGGAGAAGGTAAACCACCACCTCAATAAGGCTTTTACCGAATAATATATGTAAACTGCAACCTTGTCCACCCCTATCCCCTCTTATTCCCCTCTCCTGCTTTATTTCTTTCTATACCATATATCATATTACAATATCAGATTTATTAATATATTTGTATTATTGTCTATTAATTCTCCTCCAGAATCTATTCCATGAAATCTGGGATTTATCTTCATATTTGGTTCACTGCTATGTGACAAATACCTACGAACTCTTCTGACATATAAAAGTCAATAAATGTGTGTTGAATAGATGAATTAATGAATGAATGAGTCTGTAGTAAACCAACAATAGTTTTAGATCCCCAACAAACTCAGATCATGGGTTTATCTTACAAATATATAACCATATATGACATATTTTAAAAACAATAAAATTAAGAAGATTTGCAAGTCACAAGAGTGATTGCCATCGTTGAAAATGAAACAAATGGAATTTTTAATTCTTAAGAATAATTGTTAAAATAAAACACTCAGTGGATGAATTATATATCAGACCAGATACAGATGAAAACAGAGTATGTGAACTGGAAGATAAATCCAAAATATTACCCAGAATGCAGAACGGAGTCAAGGAAATGAAAAAATTAAAAAAGAAGTTAAATATGGAAAATAGAATGAGAAGTTCTAACATATGTGTATCTGGGGGCTTCAAAAGAGGGGGAAGTTTGGAGAGAGAATGCAAACGCAAGCCGGAGTGAGCTTGAAAGAGGCTATGTTTGAAAACATAATGAATGACAATTTCCACAACAACCCAAAATACACAAATAACTGAAGTAAATAAATCTACTATAATTGCAAGTTAAAAGCAAAGAATATCAAATTAGATATTTTAAAAAATACAGTCAAATGTTCTTTGTAAGAAAGACATCTAGAGATGTTGTTAGTCTAGAGATCTAACGTACAGCATGGTGACTATAGTTAATATTGTATTGAACACTGAAAATTTGCATAATAAATGCCCATCGGCTGACGAATGGATGGGCAAAATGTGGTATCTCCACACAATGAAACATAGTCTGTTGTAAAAATGATTGCTGTACTGATTCATACTACAACATGAATAAACCTGGAAAAGATTCTGAGTGAACAAAATCAGTCAAAAAACCTCACATGTTATATGATTTTATTTATATGAAATATCCACAATAGGTAAATCCATAGAGACAAATAAGGTCAATGGTTGCCAGGGGCTGGGGAGGACGAATGGCAAATGATTGCTTGGGTAAAGGGTTTCCTTTTGGAATGATGAAAAGGTCTTAGGGTGGGGTGATGGCTGCATGATATTGTGAATGTACCACAGAATCATACACTTTAAAATAGTGAATTTTACATTGAGTGAATTGTACCACAATGAAAATTTAAAATCGGTGAGAAAGGGAATGATGAAACAAACATGGCAAAATGTTAACACTTGGGGGACCTGGTTGAATATGGGAACTACTTGTATGTTTTCTTTTTTTTTGCCTATTTTCTGTAAATTTGAAATTACTTCAAAACAAAATATTAAAAAAGTGAGGCAAAAACAAGCAAATAAAAACTGAGACATTTATATTAATAGAAGACAAAACAGCCTTTAAGATTCAAAGCGCTGGTCCTTCAGGATTATTCCACTAAAGTTTATTTTTCAAAAAATTTACTTTGCATTATGGTATGTAAGTAATCACTTGTCAGTGTTCCAGATGTATCTTAGCTAAAACTAGTGAATGCCCTAATTTACATGGTTTTTGAAGCCTATACATTTGGTATTGTTTGGCCCTTAAGCTTTTACATCTCTTAGGATGGAGAACGAAGAAAGCTGTACGTCGTTGCTTGAGAATCTGTACATTTAGACCAGATTTGTATTTGCACTGTCAGTATGGTAAATGAGTGAAAAAATGTTAATACACTATTGGGTTTTTTATTTCGTTTTTTTTTGATTCAGCTTATACCAGGGCTGAAAACCTCAGTTTATGTTCATGACACTGGGGATTTTTTTAAATGTCTGCATTCTTTCTAATAAACTGTTGGAAGACTCCTTGGCTGTCCTTTTAAGTGTCTGGCTTACTGTAATTTCATGTATTTACCATTTACTGGAATGGAGTTTTTATTTGAGGAAGAATTTGGGATTATTCCTCTGTTCGAAAAAGAGGCTTGCTGTAATGTCACAGGAAACCTTTTTTTTGTTTTTATTTATTATTCCAGGGTTTTGTGAGGGTACAAACCTTATAGTTACACTTTATGTCTTTGCCTCACCCAAATGTGGGTTAAAGGCATGCCCTTCCCTCCCTTTAGTGCTCCCCGTATCACAGGAAACCTTTTTAAAGTGAATCTGTAATAGAAAATTGTAGATGCACGTTGTGGCAGTTGGAAAACAAAGTGTTCTGATTTGATTGAAATAAACTAAATTTGTTTTCCTCCTAAAAAAAAAAAAAGATTCAAAGTGTTGTTAGGAACTAGGAGATAAA
>NW_012136525.1:2177828-2178858 GCF_000956105.1 Propithecus coquereli | reverse complement strand
CACACACACACACACACACACACACACACACACACACACACACACACTCACCCCAGTTCACCAGCAGAAAAACAGAAATACCAGAATCCTGGTGGGGAAAGACATAATATAGAGTACAGAAAGGATCAGAGGACACATCAGAGACCCTGCCGAACTTGAAAAACAGAGACTCCCACAGGAGAAAAATCAGCACTAACTGTCACTGAAGATCTCACTTAGTCAAAATCAAGTAGTCAATATAGAGGCATAGTCTTTATCATCCCAGGGACCAATCCCTAGAGCCTGAGAACTAATCAGGCATCTCTGCTGGTCTTGAGAAGTGAGGTTCTGCTTACCCTGAGCACCCGCTAAGACACTGAGGAGGAGAAAAGCAAGTTCCTGGAGGAAGCAGTGTCCATTCATGGTTCTTCTGGTCCTCATGTCTTTAGGTTACAGCCTCAGTTTCCTCAAACCATATGAGGAGCCCTCTGGCCTTTAATGAGGGCTTCTAAAACAGGAAGGGGATTATATAGTCCCATTGCCTGACATTGCCATCACCCAGGAGCCAATAGAAACTCTGTTTAACATCTTCCCTGTCATCAAAGACTATATAAAAGGAAACTTTCTGAAGTTCAAACACCAATTAGATGCTGAATCTCAAATGTCTCCTTATATGAGATGCAGGGCTTTCTGACATCAGATGTCGTTCTGTCCTGGCGGATGTTTCTAGCTGAAGCAGTGAAGCAATATAAAAAAATATTACATATGTGGCTTTCTTTTCTCCACTCCAGGGGTCCAGCTCAATTGCTGGTTCAACTGAGTTGGTGGAATCAGTTAGATGCACTGTTTTTGGGTCAGTTCTCCGACCCCATCAGCCCAAGAAAGATGATTTTTTGTTTAATTAGACCTTGGTCTCCAATGTCCAAATGAACAGCATGTTGTTCCTGCAAAGAATCAAGAAGTACCTAACAGTAAGGACAAAAAGTCATGTGAGTAGAAAGTTGGAATTAGAAAGATGAAAAATTCTCATGTGAATGAAAAAAAGGTGAGA
>NW_012136525.1:2176521-2177778 GCF_000956105.1 Propithecus coquereli | reverse complement strand
TTCATTTGTTCAATGTTAGTATATAAAAATACAATTGGTTATTTTATTGTGGTCAAAAAACACAGAAAATTTACCATCTTAACTCCATTTTTAAGTATATAGTTTAATTGTGTAGAATGTACAGTTCAGTGGTGTTAAGTATATTTACACTGTTATGAAGCAGCTCTCTAGAACTTTTTCATCTTGCAGAACTGAAACTCTGTGCCTATCAAATAGCTATTCCCCTTTTGAGCCTCCCCAAAGTCCTTGGTAACCACAATTCTACTTTCTATTTCTGTGAATACAATGAGTTTAGAGACCTCATGTAAGTGGAATCATATAGCATCTGTCTTTTTGTGATGGGCTTATTCTACTTAGCATAATGTCCTCAAGATTCATCCATGCTGTAGTATGTACAAGATTTACTTCCTTTTAAGGCTGCCTGGTATTCTATTGTATGTATATACCACATTTTGTTTATCCATTCATTTGTTGAGAGACACTTGGGTTGCTTCCACCCCTTGGCTGTTATAAAAAGTGCTGCTGTGAACACAGGTGTGCAAATATCTCTTTGAGACCTCATTTTTAATTCTTTTGGATACATACCCAGAAGTGGGAGTGCTGGATCATTTGGTAGGTCTGTTTTTAATTTTTTGAAGAACCATCATATTGTTTTCCATAGCAGTTGCATCAATTACAGCTGCTCTTTATATATTGATCTGGTATTCTGAGATTTTGCTACACTTATTTATTAGTTCAAAGATTTTTCTCTCTCTCTCTCTGTGTGTGTGTGTGTGTGTGTGTGTGTGTGTGTGTGTGTGTGGATGCTTTGGGAATGTTATGTAAACAATCATGTCATATTCAAATAGATATAGTTTTATTTCTTTCTTTCTAATGTGTATGCGTCCCATTTTCCTTTCCTTGCTTTGCTGTGCTATGTAGGCCTTCCAGTACTATGTTGAATAAAAGTCGTAAGAGTGAAGATCCTTGCCTTATTACAGATTTGGGGGAAAGCATTTGGCTATTCATCATTAAGAACAATGTTAGCTGTAGGTTTTCTAGATGTTCTTTATCAAGCTGGGAAAGTTCCTCTCTATTCCTACTTTGCTGAGAAATTTTTATCATGAATAGGTGTTAAATTCTGTCAAATATTCTCTGCTTCTACCTATTGACATTGTATGTTTTTTCCCCTTACTGTCTTTGTCTCATTTTGGTATCAGGGGAATCCTAGCTTTGTAGAATGAGTTAGGGAATCTTCTTTCTTCTATTTTCTGGAAG
>NW_012136525.1:2174694-2175578 GCF_000956105.1 Propithecus coquereli | reverse complement strand
CAGTTCAATGTATTTTTACAATTACACTTGAGAATTCTTTGACCTATAGATTATTTCAAAGTGTGTTGTTTAATTCTCAAGTGTTTGGAGATTTCCTGTTATCTTTCTGTACATAAGTTTGATTACATTATGGTCAGAGAGCATATTTTGTATGATTTCAATCTTTGAAATTTGTTGAGGTTTTTTTTTTCTTTTATTTCAGCATATTATGGGGGTACAGATGTTTAGGTTACATATGTTGCCCTTGGTCCTCCCCCCGCAAGTCCGAGTTTCAAATATGTCCATCCTTCGGGTGGTGTGCATTTTTTTTTTTTTTTGACTCAGTATATGGTCTGTCTTGGTGAATGTTCCATGTACTCTTGAAAAGAATGCTCATTCTGCTGTTTAATGGAGTGTTCTATAGATGTCAATTAAATCTTGTTGGTTCCTGGTGTTTTTCAGTTCTTCTATCCTTGCTGATTTTTTCTCTGGTGGTTCTACCAATTGCTGGAAGAAGAATGTTGAAGTCCCTAATCCTTAACCCTTATTATTGTGGATTTGTTTATCTTTTCAGTTCTATGAGTTTTTGCTTTATGTATTTTGTTTGGTGCATACACATTTATGATCAGTTTTTCTTCTGTGGTTTAATTCTTTTGTCATTATGTAATGTCCCTGCTAATATTGTTACTTGCTTCTGCTTTCTTTTGCTTTGCATTCCCATGACATAACTTTTCCCCTGCCTGTGACATATTTGAAGTGACTTTTAGACAGCACATATAATTGGGTCATTTGAAAAAAATCTACTCTACCAATCTTAGTCTTTTAGTTGATGTATTTAGGCCATTCTCATTCAATGTAATTGCTGATATGTTAGGGTTCACATTTGGCCTTTTATTTTTTTTTTT
>NW_012136525.1:2163271-2173384 GCF_000956105.1 Propithecus coquereli | reverse complement strand
TCTCTGGGGACTTCCCCCTCCTGCAGAGCATTTCCTCATCTAAGGTCAAACTCCTTCCTTGGAGATAGCCCATAACCAATGCTTGGTCAAAGTAGAAATGTAAAGGCCCAGTTCCTTTGCTTCATCTTGGGGCAGCTCTGAAGGGCCTTCCCAGCTCCCGAGCTACCTATGGATACCAACCAGCCAGATGGTGGCAAGCTGCATTGGGCCCATAGCACACTGGGAAGGGCAGTGATTCATCTTCAATAGGATCAGCAGCACATATTTTGGATGTAGGTTTACCTTTCCTGCCTGCAGGATCTCAGCCACTATTACTTTGTGTGTGGCGGGGTTCTTTCAAAGTGTTTAAACTATTGAGATGGGATCCCATACCACATTTCTCTAGACCAAGGGGTCCACTTTCTGTCAAATAAGGTTTGGCAGGGGTTGCATGACCATAGAGTCCAAGGTCCTATCACCTACCCAGAATCTGCCATACTAACGAGTGATGGAACAGCCTTCTGAAGGTATAGCTGAAGCATCAGCTTGGAGATGATACCTTGCAAGGATGGAGCCCATCCTCCAGGGCACCATACAATTAATCTAAATGAATATATATGGTACTGTGTATCCAACAGGTAAGAATATATGGGTTTGAGAACCTGTGAAAGTAGGAGTGGCAATACTACCTTCATTTCCAGTGGTCCATTTGAGGAATTTGAGCTTACCATCTTTCAAGTCTAGGTTTTGTGGATCTAGAGGCTCTAGTTACCAGAAGGAAAAGTGATTCCACCAGGGGACATGGTAAGAGTACCATTAAACTTTAAGCTATCGCTGCTGCTCCGTCCCTTCAGGATCCTCCAGGTCTATTCCCCTATTAGAAGGTTACTGTTTTTCTGATTGCTGATAATTTCCCCTGAGGATCCTGAGGTGATATTGCAGCAGCTAAAGACATACCCATGGAGGTGGAGAACCACTGCACAGTGGGTGCAGGTAAGAATATACCTGACACCTAGGTAATATGTTTGGGTATCTCTTGACACTCTTTTGCCCCATTTTGATAATAAATGTACAAGTGCAGCAGCCACAGCCCAAGAAGTATATGGTGGCCAGGGTTTCAGATCATCCGGGGTGAGGGGCTGGGTCCCCCGACCAGGTAAGCCACCTAGACCAGCAGAGGTGCTCACAGAGGGAGAGGCAAATTGAGAATGTGGTGGAGGAGGGAGATGATGACTAGTTGCTGTGGACTTGAGATCCAGCTGCAATGCTAGGGTCTGTTGCTTATCCTACTAACTCTCCTCTTGTGAGTTTCCTAAGAAAAAGAGGCACACAAGAATCCAACAAGAATAGGCTCGTAGATGAATGGAAAAACAAGCACCACATGTACTCGCCATCCCATTGGTACTAATTGATCAACACTTGTGTGCACATATGAAAGAAACATTCATCAGGTGTCGGGCAGGTGGGGGGGATGGGTAAATTCACACCTAACGGATGTGGTGTGCACTGTCTGGGGGATGGGCATGCTTGTAGCTCTGACTCTGGTGGTGCAAAGGCAACCTAAACATTTGTAACCTAAACATTTGTACCCCCGTAATATTCTGAAATAAAAAAATACATTAAAAAAAGAAAAAGACAAGCTCACAGAACTTAACGTATAATGTATACTTACTGTATAAAGCAAGTGAATCAGAGAGGCACAAAGGTGATTGGGGCGGAAGCTGTGGTGTGCCCCTCTGTCTTGATGAAAGCACTTACTCCTTCTCCAGCTGCTGTGGGTGTTGCTGGCTGTCCACTGCCTGGGGACAGTCCTTATCCAATGGCTCTTAGTGCATGGGTATGAAGACCCAGCCCTTTGTCTCTGTTTGGGACAGCTATGAAGGGCCATGCCAGCTCTAGAGCTCCCTGTGGGATTGACCAGCCTTTCTTGTGACTGAATTATAGTTCAACTTATCCTCTTCCGGTCTGCCTCCTTTGGTCCTCTACAAGAGTGTTTAATCCTCAATAAACTTCCTTCCCTCAAATCTCTGTCTCAGAACTGATTTTCTGGGGAACTTGACTTGTTTCAGTTGTTTCTATTACAGTGAAAAATATCCCACCACTCTAATGGTGACTATTTTAAATCTTGGTTCTTGGCCCTTATTTTGGATCACATACACAGCACTGGGGGTCTGGCTTGGCGTTTACTACTCTGTGTTTCTATAAACCCTAAAGAGTGGTGCTGATACCCTGAGGTGTGGGTCACTGCAGATCACAGGCTCCTGGTACCAGTATTGGGAATCCAAACAAAGAAGTGAATACAGTTTGCTTTGATTATACAACTTGTGATGCTTTCCACGATGTAGTCATACAAATTAGTGGATACCTGAAAATGTGGTTTGTCTTTTTTGTACTTCCTATCACAGTGTGCGTGTCTTCACTCTGCTGCCTGAGGAGGCTGGCGATGGAGCACCTGGCTGTCGAGGTGCAATACAGGGGCAAGGAGCCCTCCCCACAGGCCTGTGACTGCAGTTGGGACAGACAACACGGTGAAGAGGATGCTGGAGGGAGGTGCTCTGGGAGTGGAGAGGCCTGGGCTATGGGTTCAAACTGTAAAGGAGAATTAGTTTTGACACCTTTGGGGATGAGGTATATATTGGGTTGGATAGCAACTCCCCAAAATTCATGCCCATCTGGAACTTCAGAATGTGATCTTATTTGGAAATAGCAATTTAGTGGATGTAATCAAGTTAATAGGAGGTCATAGTGGATTAAGGTGAGCCCTGATCCAATGACTGGTGTTCTTATAAGAAGAGAGAAATTTAGACACAGCGACAGAGAGATGAACACTGCGAAGACAAGAGACACACCAGGAAAACACCATTTGACGACGGAGGCAGAGGTTGGAGTGATGTGTCCATAAGCCAAGGCAGGCCAAGGGTCGCTGGCAATCACCAGAAGCCAGAAAGAAGCAAGAAGGGGTCCTCCCCTGGAACCTCCGGGGGAGCATGGCCCTCCTGACACATTGACTTTGGACCTAGAACCTCCAGAACTGTGAGAGAATAAATTTCTGCTGTTTAAAACCACTCAATTTGTGGTAACTTGTTACGACAGCCCTATGAGATGGTAGAAATGTAAACATTTTCTTTCAAAAATCTCTTCCGTGGAGTAGTAATATTCTTACACTCGGTAAGGCTATGGCCTGAATTGCTGGTTTCTCCAGGCACTTTTGGAGGAGGGGACCTGGCACCTCCCAGGAATGCAGGGCCAAGGATTCAGGGTGGATGTCTTGGTCATGGTTAGACAACCCCAGGTTCTTTCCTGACTGTCCAGACTAGAGAAAATATGCCTCACATTGAAGCAGGTACCGTGTTCCCTTCCTTCTATCCCATGTGACGGGAGAGGCAGTCTAAGATTCTCTCTGGGGCACCCAATTCAGACAGGGCTAAATGTGCCCCAGGAGGGTTTGCCTTTTCAGAAAAGGATCAGGAGTCCCTCCTCGGCAAATTTTTCTCTTCCTCGGGTTGATTTAGGATAGAAAAGCTGGGGAAACAGATCACTCGCCGAGCACTGCCCTCTGACTTTCTCTCTCCCCACTTAGATGTGAGTGAGCCCTGTCCCTGGGAAGGGGGTTGGATCGGTGCCTCTGAACCTATGAGTCTGTGGCAGTTGTGTAGCTTCCATATATTCATTAGCATTGTCTTTTTTAACCAGGGTTGTATAGGCTGGGGCTGAGATTCCCTAACGGCAGAGGCTGGCCAGTCCCTGCCAGGCTCTCACAATCTCCCATTGTGCCCGAAGCAGTGACTTCACCATCCTGAACACTCAACAGGTGACAGTAAAGGGGCAGGATTCCCCCCACGCTTTTTCCCATCTGCAGGATATGTTTTTTTCAAAGACCCCTTCAAGCTCAAACCCTGGCCCCGGGATCTTCCTTGTGACAGGTATCCTCAGTTTCATCGTGGGACCTTGCATCTGCCTTTTTCTCGTTTGCCTGGTGATTCATCATTTCAAAAAGAAAAGAAAGTGCCAAGGTAGGCTCTAGAAAGTACCAGGCACCTTGAGAGAGCTTGTGGGCAGTAGGTGAGAAGGGGCCCATTGTGATGTGGGATGCTGAACCTGCATTCTGTCCTTATTACATTTTCTGGAAAATGACACCTGTGCTTCTCTGGACTCTAAGCCTCAATGACTTCGGATTAGAGTTTTAAAGAAACATGGTATCATGTACGACAGCAGTAAATTCAGTGCCAGGGGTAGGGACATAGGTTAGGATTGAGCCAGGATTTCTGGGTGTATCCACAAAGCATGAAGTAGGTCAGGACTCTGATGGTCTGAGGGAAGCCCCAGGGACCAGGTTCTGTTCTTCATAAAATTTATCTATCTATAATGATGCCAGCCAGGCAGGGGAAGGTACAACTAAATCATGAGCATAGCAGCCGTCAATTTAGCCCTTGTGGCTTACTAATGTTCTAATTGTGCCAGTCAATTTGGGAAGATTATTTCACTGAAACTTATTTTATTCTTTGATGTTTTAAATATGTTTATGTTAAAAATAAAATAAAAATATAAATGATGAACAAAAATGTATTAATAAAAATAAAAGGATTGTTCTGTAAAATTTGGATTCAGTCAAAAGGCCACACTTAAGGACCTAGATGGCCACATGTGGCCTTAAGTCCACAGGTTCCCCACCCCTGGTATAGTCAGATACTGCTACACAAATTAACTGAAAGAAGACAGCATGTGGTCACACAAGAAGTCACTGTTAGATTCAGGGTGTCCCTCTCCTGATTCCTAGGGACAGGCTCACTCCTTGCTGTCCACCAGAGACCCTTGCCTGCTCCTAGAGAGCAGAAGCCTGATAGCCTAGAATATATAATACAAAAGTGGAGGGTTTCTGGGCCTGAAATTCTTCCTGAGCTCTATATATGTGAAATGGATGAGATAAACATGCCCAGGGCCACCTTCGTGGGAATGTGACCCATGCCCTTGTGCTTGGATGGTTACTCTCCTGTCACCATCTTGCGATTCTTAATAGTTTTTGAACAAGAGGCTCTGCATGTTAATTTTTCCCTGGGCCTCACAAATTATGAAGCCCAGAGGACAGTTCCTCATAAACAAATAAAAGGAAGGGACGTTCAGTCTCCAGTAGTCCTGTTCTTATTTCCTGGGAGGTTGAGTTTGAGCCTTTAATTGCCAATCCTTCCTGCAAAGACAAATTTGAGTGTGCCCACAATTCTTAATTTCAATCAGGATTACCTTCCTAGGTCATTTCTGTTATTTCTAGGTATTTTTAGAGAAGATAGGAAGAGGGTGGAGTTTGTGATAGGCACTGTCCTGTAGTTTGAGCCATGCATGCATTTTTTGGATGTTGTGACCACATTTTCCTAATTACAACAATCATATAGATTATGTAAAGATGTTTTTGGTTAATTCAGGGTGTAAAAAACAGTGAGAAATGCAGTTATAATGGCAAAACATTGATATTAGTTTACATTTTGGTACTCTAGAGTTACTAATATATTAAAATCACTCTGGTAAGTATATTTTTTCACGAGGAAGGTTTTGGGTGAGGGGATAGAATTACTCCTTGGTTCTTTAAGACCCTTGGCAGGACTGATTACACAATTTTCAGGGATCAATGTAAAATGAAAATGTGAGCTCCCTTGTTCAAAAATTATTAAGACTTTCAGGATGGCCAAAGAAGAACATTTAGCCCAGCATGGGGTCCTTCTGAGCATGGGACCCAGTGCAGTTGCATAGGTTACCCATGAAGCTGGCCCTGATCCACAGGATTTCAGAGCTGGGAGGCCTAATCTGCTACCACAGCCTGTGTGAAGGCAATGTCCCTTGGGAAAAGAAAATCCACAGGAGGTGAAGCAGCTATACCCATTTGAGGACTTTCAGAAAAAGCTGGGATTATCCCTGTCGACATTTGGGAAGTCAGGATCTGGTCCCTAAGTGTTCTCATGGAATAGATGCTAATGGGCAGGTACCTTACTGCCACCAATTTCCTGCAATTTAGCCATGGGAAAAGTGGGACGCTCAGAATTCCTTCCTCCCATGCCATGTCCCGGATGTTTGTATAGACTAAGAATAAGCTTTTCAGAGTTCCTTAATTTGCTAGTAATACCTATGACAGCTGTTCCACAGACAGTGATCTGAGATCAGTAGTTTACCTCTAACAGGATTTTCCTGACGTGCTTTATATTGTGCAGAGGGAGCCCAATCCGGGCCTCTAGGTATGCTATGTTTTCACCTTGCCTGTGATTCTGGTACCTCTAGAGGGCTCTGTTTTATCTCTGGGTCACAATTATCACATAACTGGGCCTTAAATTTGCTATTTGTGGTTGTTTCTCACATTCCTCAGGGACAGATCTGGAGAGCAGAGATACAGGAGAGGAGACATTCCTGCATGCAGAAGAGGTGGAGTGCATATGTGAGGATGCTGAGTTCAGAGACCCTGGGATGCCACTGGAAGAATCCATGTGCATATATTGAAACTTTTGTTACATTTTGGTCCAGACAGTCACTGTCTGTGTTCAGATAAGATAATACTGACTTGTGTTCCATTTTTATGTAAGTTGTCCAATAATAAAATACTTTGGTTCTTCCAGACCAGTTCTGTGTTACTGAGAAATCTTTGTGAACATCTAGAGACTTCAGCACAAACTGCTTTTATAGTATTCTTACCCTAGCTGCTTTAACTTAAATATATTTTCTTCTCCTGGATGAAATCCTAGGTTAATAATTTGTTGTCAGACTGAGGGAGATGATGAAGCCAGCTCCAGAGTTGAGGTTTCTCTACCCCCAAGATGACCTCACAGTAAAAAACACCTGAATATTCCAGAAATGTTCTATTCTAATTATGTCATCTTTTCTTACATAATTTTGGCCCCTCCCCCTAAATATTCTGAAATTTGGTAGGTGTGGCAGAACTTTCTTAGTAAAAGTAAATCTAAAATTTCTGAAATCCAAAAACTTCTCAGAGACATATTGGAATAGGAAAGTACAGCTAGTTGGAAGCAGAATGTTTTTAAGATCTTAACTTTGCAAGTTTGGATGTGAAGATTCTCAGATTCCAACTTATTTCTAAGCTTAATTTTGTCTTTTCCTGGTTGAGTTCCTGGGTATAGCACTTAACATGTGCCAATGGGCAATGAAGATCTAACCCCTTATATTAACGAAGACTATCTCATATTCTCAAGTAAAGTGATATTTTAAATGTTTAGGTTTTAGTTGGGAAAACAATTTTTGCTTCTCTGTTCTCACTTCCTCTGGCTGTAGAAAAAGATCAGAAGCTACATGTCTCTTGTTAGAGTAGTGCTGAAATTGGATTAGGGTCAGGGTTAGTGAGACTCTGTCAGGGAATGGACTATTCTTGTTCCCCTAGCATGTTATAACCATGATGAATGTGGATATTCCTCTCAACTCATATCCTAGAAGACACTGGTGCATGACATCTTGGAAAATAGTTCTACTATAAATAGTTCTACTCTCTCTATAAAATTACTCTCTAGTTTACTGTCTTTGAATTATTTTGAAGAAATGAAGTAACCCTCTAGGTTCAAGCTGGGAGTACAAGAAAGTCAACATGATAAAACCTATAAGCACAAAAGTGCCTACTTTTGCCTCCAAATTCCATCCTAATGTATGCCTGCCTGTCAGTGGACGGAGAAGTGGTGAGGTTCTTATTTCTGACCTGCCGTAGAAGGGGCAATAGGTTCACATATTGTGCAAAGTAGAATCACACTTGCCAATCTTCTGAGCTTCCTGCGAAAACCATCAGAGTTCATATGTCTGCTAAGCACAAACACACCATCTACATACAACATGTCCAAGTTCTCAAGTTCTTTCAATAATAAGAAACAAACTGGTTTGTGTCATTAACTCAATATACTCTCCCTTGTATTTCTAATGGTAGTTGAGCTATTATGCATCTGACTGCTTCTTCCTGAAAGTGGGTTTTTGTTGAGTTCAGTCTCCGTTTTGTGCCTTTTTTCCCCTTGCCTCTAACTTCTCTCCACCCCATTTCACCTGTTGTGTACACATTTTGCTGCTTCTTCCTCCTCCAAAATACCGCTACCCAAAGTTTATTTTATATAGTCAACATTCACCGAGGTTTTGTTGTTAAAGGGGGTGAGGAGAAATGTAGCCTGGTGCAAATCGTAAAAACAATCACCTAATCTTAACATTCCACTGCTGTTCTCCCCCTTCCCCTGCATCAATGGCAATTTCTTTTTGTGTCTTCTCTTTCCATTTTCACCCTGTCACCATTACTTAGTACACAGTGTCCCTTCTCTCTATGGGCCTTTCCTAATTTCTTTCTCTTACAAGTTTTGAAATGCCTCCCATAAGTTCTCTTGAAATTGACTCTCCTGTCTCAGGATAAAGAGACCACAGGAGAGTAAGCCAGTAAAGCATCCTTCAACCCACAGAGGCCAGGTAGAGGAATTTCATCCCCTTCAGATTGTGTGCTTCATTTGCGGGTAGGAAGTCAGAGAAAAGGTTTATCTGTTTAGTAGTCACTGCCTGGCCAGCCTCTGGTTCCCTGATTCTCACATATAAAGTATCTTGTGCACAAGTGGACCCCACTAAACAGGATTTGTGTATTCTGTCTATTTAGAGTCTAGGCCAGCCTTGTGTTTTGGTCCAGCAGGGACTGTCTAAATTTCTGTGTAGGAGCATCACAGTTTTAGCATATAAAAAGATCAGTCTGGTTTGTACTAATAGGAATCTTGCCCACATAGAAGATTCACTGTAAGGAATATAGATCCAATTGTAATAACTGGGCACCGACTGACCTCCTGTAATAAAGTACACATAGAGCATTAACTTTTACTACTATTACCCACAACCCACCTCCTTTTCCTGAATGCAAAAGCAACTGCTGTTATTTCTTTTGATATGGCAAAATGTTCCTTCCTGTTACATACCACTATGATTATAAATGCAAATGGGCTTAATGATGAACAGAAAAACATCCTGCACCTTTAGCAATATCTGATTAACAGTAATGCAAGGGGCCTTGCTGGCCTCTACTTGGGAGAAAGTTGTGATATGCTTAAATCTTAGATTGCTCTGGGAGATCTACAGTATCTACTGAACTTCCTAAACTAGCAGGCTTACCACTGATTAATCATCGAGATAAAGGGGCATTTAATTTTAAAAATTTGAATTCAATGTATTAATTGATACCATTTTATGTAGTTTGGCTCAAAAATGACAACTACTTGTCTTATGTTCTCAAAGTGTTACTTAATGTCATAATTTCTTTTATATGCCATGGTTTCTTATTCCTGCCAAAATGGTGAACTAGCAGAGGCAGCCAGCTCCCAAAATCAGCTCTGGAGATATAATAGTGATAAGTATCCAAAGAATTAACCACATCAGAGTGAGTCTGTTCCTCAGGTAGAATGAAGCCAGATTGAACCGGTGAGCGGAGACAAGTGGGTAAGGAAAGGTTGGTGAGTGACATCAACTGGGAAGTGGGCTGCAAGGGGAGAGAAGGGAAGTGTAGGCTGGAGGAAACTTGTGGCCTTGCTTTTACCCCAATTCATCTTATCACTTGTTCTGTAGCCACAGAAATCTGTGGCAGCGATCTAAGCCACTCATTGTGTCCATGACAAATACCAGGGAAGTATAAAAGCACTACTAAGCTGAGAAGTTAAAAAAAAAATTAAAAAATGAGTAATAGGATGGATACAGTTGAAGAACAAACTGATGAGATGAAATAGCAACTCGAGTAATTTTCCAAGAAGGCAAAAGAATAGAGGCAGAAAATGTAACTGAAATGCTAAGGGTCCTAGAGACAAGAGAAAAACACCGGCATCTACTTAACAGGGCCCCGGAAGGAAGTAAATAAGACTGGAGAGGAGGAAAGAGTTGAAGAACTCATAGATAGAAATTTCACAGTAGTAAACAAGTAAGGTCTCAATTGGAAAGGACTTGTAGATTTATACTCAGGTAAGATAAACAATCACAACAAGACAAGTTATAGAGAAATCTAAAAAGTACCAAAGCAAAATTTCCAGGAAAAAGAGCACATTATCTGCCAAGAAACAGAAATCAGATTGACTCTAAACTTCTCAGTAGCAATATTATTTATAAGAAGACAATAAAATAATATTTTTAAGTGAGGGAGAAATATATTGT
>NW_012136525.1:2161872-2162450 GCF_000956105.1 Propithecus coquereli | reverse complement strand
GAATGCCTAAGAATTAAAATGTCTGGTTATTCTTTTATGCTCTTATAACTGGATAACTGATCTTGGTGAATTTCCTAAATATTTAAATGGAGTTATCCTTTATGATAAATGATGCCATAGAATAAAACTGTAAGAAACTCTCAATTGCCATTTTCTTGGTAAAAATATTCTAAAGAAAATAAAATTTTAAAAGAGATTCTAATAAACCACCTTTTAATTCCATAACATTTTCCTATACCATTTTAATATCTTTGTCCCCATACAGTTCTCCTTTAATTATTCATGTTTATATTTTGGATTATTAAATACAAAAGAATGAAAATAATGAATCAAGTTCTACATAAGAAGGAAAGAGCTTTTTGAGGGTAGAAAGATAAGCTAGACTCAATGAGTTTTGTTTTAGCCTAAAATAAGAGCCTTTCTGTATGAGAATATGAACACACACAACAAAACAACACGGGGAGTAGGTATCATTGTGTGTAGTTATTAGTAATAATGAATAAAACAGTATTAACAATTTTTTGTTTCAACTTCTAAACATTAATTCTTATCTCAATAATTGTTTAAAAAAACTTAGG
>NW_012136525.1:2158601-2160837 GCF_000956105.1 Propithecus coquereli | reverse complement strand
AGCTACCCAAGATTTCTCATTCCTATATAGCACATATGAGAGGAAGCTTAGCCAATCCCCATCCAGATCTTCATCACTACCATTGTGACTTCATCACTCTCATCACCTAGGAGGTGGCAGAGGGGAGGCAGAGAATTCCATATTATCTTCCACATCCCGATGGCAGAGGTTGAACCAGGGGCCAGTTTATTCCCAAATGGTGTTCCTTGGCTCTATGCTCTGTTTGCTATGCTTTTCGTATTTTTTCTCTTTGTCATGTTCTCTCCCTTTGTACTTGAGATAGACCAGCACGTGAAAAGACGTAAGTGCCGCGATGGGCCTTTGGGCATAGGGCATCTGTGGTGAGATAATGTGTGATTGGAGGAAGAGGAAGGTATCTATTACAATATGGGGAACAAGAAAACAATGCCTATCCTTCTCTGGTCTCTAAGGCCCAATGACCCACGGCTGAAAATTCTTAGAAATCGTAATCTTATATAAGATAGAAGTATCAAAACTTGTTTACGAAGTTCATTCCCAGTATCTTTGTGGAGCATGAGGAAATATCTTAGGCCTGGTTGAGATGATGGTAACACCCCAGTATACAGATATGGAAAACCCTGTGGAATCTGGGTTTCCAGATGAGGGAGTTTCCAGATGACAGTCTCTGAGCTTGTGTACTTTGTGTTAGTCTTGCTCAGATGCAGGTATTCTCTGCATAATGCTGTGCGTAAAGACAAAGAAAACAATGAGACGAAGATGGACCATCTGGGAAGGCCAGGTGAGTACTCTTTGCCCTTCACTTTTGGGTCGTTTAGGTCATAGCTGGCAATTATTATAAATTCCATAGTCCATGTGCTAGATGGCTAATCACATGCTCATTTCTGGTCTCAGTGAAACAGCCACTTCATGTTCTGTACATAACCTCTCCTATTAGGTTTAGCCTAAGAATTCTGAGCCTTCCCGCTAGAGAACATTTTTCAAGCAGATGAAAATGATTCTGTGCTTTTATTAACCTTGGTGGGTCGAAAAAGTTTCTCTTTCGTTATCAACACTTGTGATGTTTCTCTTTCTATCATGGTTTCCTTTCACGTGACTCAGTGACTAAGCTACCATTTTTTTCATGGTGGACAATGAAAAGGTGACTCTTCTCCAAGAAGTGGCTGTAAATCTGCTTTAGTGATAGGGACAAGGGCAGAAGGACTTTGTAGATGTGAGATCATCATACAAACAGCCTGAGGAGATTGAAAGTCTATTATTTTTGGGTGACATTCTGACCATTTATTAACTAATTCTGCAGATTGTGTGTATTATGGACTTGCTTCTCCAGTTAAGGCCAGCTGTGCCTTCCTTCTCACTGTTTTATGGCTCTTTGTGACATCAAAGAGCAGGAAAACAGTAAATTCCAGTGTTCTCTGTGCCCACCACATCACTCCCTTTTTATCAGTATGTGCTATAGATGATATTCTGACCACGTTTCCCTCACATGAAATTGAAATGTCTAGTCTGTAAAAGGTTATTGTGTTGCTTTGAGGTAAGAAAAACAGGTTGAAAATAAACTTCTATCTGAATACATATTTGGATATGGGAACTTTTTTGTTTGTTAACTCAAGGGAAGAATGGTACCACATGTCTGGATTTGTCTCATCCCCACTATAACTGAAGTATATGATGATCTTAACTGTAGACAACCAGAATGTCTAGCCCAACAGTGCCATTACATCAATGAGAACATACAGTTTATAATGAGAATATCTGATTCAATATTGTAGTTGGATAAGTTAAGTGAATTACCCCAAAGTTCACATGAAGTCACTGTAACTCCCGGTCATTTGTACCAATGTCTTCACTTCCTCCGTTCCTGCTCCATTTCCTCATTCTGCTGCAGTTCTTGACCCTGCTTGCCCTTCGAGCCCACAGTCAGAGCAATGTCAGGAGTGATGGTTCCAAAAGGGTCAATGTGTGGCTTTGTCTGAAGCTTTCCCTTCCAGCAGTGAGTGAGAGGAGTATCTCCCCCATGGGGGTAAAGACACACAGGCTTACTGTCCAGGGCCTCTTGTAATGACCAAGGACAGGTGAAGTGAATACAACTCTCCTCTCTGAGATCCGGAATCTGAGTGGGCTCCTGTCCCTCTCATACATCAGCTGTTCCCTTTTCAAGGCATTTCTGCCATTTCTCTGTATCCTCACAGAGGCTGGGGAAATCCTGAGTTCTGTCAGTTGTGCCTCCTCCTACCCCATTCTCAGTCATTGATGC
>NW_012136525.1:2145346-2147136 GCF_000956105.1 Propithecus coquereli | reverse complement strand
CAGGAGGATCGCTTGAGCCCAGGAGTTTGAGGTTGCTGTGAGCTAGGATGACGCCACGGCACTCTAGCCTGGGCAACACAGTGAGACTCTGCCTCAGGAAAAAAAAAAAAAAAAGCAAAACACAGTAGATATTCTTCTTTCAGCGATTATGAGTCATGATAGGTAAAATAGTATCAACAATTGCTTTTTTCTTTCAGTTCCTAAATATGAACTTTTATCTCAGGAGTTCTCTAAGAGTGTCCCCAAAATGAATTCAATAAGGCACATAAATATTTTGTTTCCTTGTTTTCATCCCTGGAACGAGAAAGTCTCTTTGACTCTCAGGAGAACACTTCCTTATAGCTCTATTTGTTTAGTTGCTATTTTTCCTCTCTAACATTCCACAAATAATTCCTCAAATATCCCAGCCCATGATGACCTTTGACTTTTCTACCTGGGATTTTATTTCCTCAGTTGGATTAGATGTTCCCAGAGGGAGAATTGGGTATATTTTAGATTCTTAGGCGGTATCACAGTGGAAGTGATTCCTCTTTTTTCTTTTGGGTGAGAAATAGGGAGCGTGTGGACCTTGAAAGAAAACACATACTCACAACAGAGATTAGGCACAAAGGGTCCTGGAGCTGGCAAAGACTGTGGAGGCACATTAGCCTCTTGTCAGTGGTTCTCTGCTGCTTGCCCGAGACCACGAATGGGAATCACTGTGTGCACTAGGAGTGCTGCTGAGGCAGAGTCATCCCTGTGGCAGTGGGCTGGGAGTCTCTGGGGAAAGTGACCTGAAGCATGAGACAACTTCTACTGTAAGATGCTCTTTTGAATAGCGGAGAATGGATTGATCTAAATTTCTTGAGAAATATTAGTTGTTTGTGTCGTAGGTTAGGGATGCTGAGTCATTTCTTCAAAGGAAGTTTGTTCCATTAGTGAGCAAGACTGTGTTCTTGCACAAGGCGAGGTTATGGCCTGATTCCTTGGCTCTCTTCTCATTCTGCTTCTGGAATTGCTGCCATGGACCAAGAAAGCATGATATTTAGAGCAATCTACTGCCCAATATTCTGTTTAGTTCAGAAGACAACAGTACCCTCATGTCAGGAAATAAACTATTCCCTCCCCTAACACATGTGACTGGGAAGACATTCATACCGTGAATGGGACATACATTCCTGACATGAACAAACATGCCAAGACAGGAATGCCAGAGCTTCTAGGGAAGGATCTGGAATTTCTCTTCAAGAACACTTGATCTTTCTTCATCTTCCAACTTAACTATCTTTTTGTCTAGATAAACCAGGCTCTAGAGCTGAGGAGTCACGGGAAGCAGGTTACTCCTTTTGTACATGGATTTGATTTCAAAGCAGGAACACATTCACCGTGAATATTTTTGTATGAGTTGTCCCTTTTTCTAGTCAGGTTTAGATATTCTAGTGTTTAGGGGCCATTGAGACTTCTGCATAAGTGAAGCTACCTGATTTTACTCAATGCTTCCTTTATGGTATATGCAGGATAAAGCTTGGCTGATCCCTACTGAGACATTCATCACTGCCATTGTTTCTGAAGCAGTGACTTCATCACCCTGGTCACTTAGGAAGTGACAGAGCAGGGGCAGAGAATTACCATATTCTTATTTGCATCTTCATGTGTGAGTTTAAATCAGTAATCAGCTTACACCTAAATGTGGCCTCCTGGCTATGCATCCTACTTGCAATGATCATCCTTTTCATTGTTTTTTTCTCATTTTTTCCCTTCTTCAGTGAGGCCGACAAACACATAAAGAAATGTAGGTCCTGGCCGGGCAC
>NW_012136525.1:2143158-2145296 GCF_000956105.1 Propithecus coquereli | reverse complement strand
ATTCTTTATTGCTCTATTTTTTATGTTATTTATTCATTTTTATTGATTCTTTTTATTATCTTGATTCTTTAAACATTTAAAAATAATTTTTCCTGTTTTATCATTGGACTTGTGTATGTCTTTCCTATTGCTTTCTGTTTCCTAAGTCTTTGATTATTTCATACTGAGTATAATTTCTTTTACTTTCTTTTTTTTTCTGTCTACCTGTTGGTGATATTAAGATATGTGTGCGTGCGCGCGCGCGCACACACACACACACACACACACACACACACATACTGGTTTTTGTCCATGGTTTTCTGGCTCATAATTCCCATAGCCCTTTTTATAATGTTGGTGTGCTTTAGGCCTCAGGAAACATAATCTCTCTCTCTCTGGCCTTCCCCTCCCTTTCCTCCACCTGTCCAAGGTAGGACTGTAATCTGATTGTGGGTCATATGACCCTCATTCCAGAGAAGGTCCTGCCTCATACCCTGGGGGAAGGAATGCTGCACAGAGAGGTCAAGAAAAATCCAAAGACAGGCCTTGCTGGGTTTCCCGACTCAGTCTATTAGTATTAGATCATACCCTTATTGTCCAATCACATTTCTGCATTGTTGTCAATCATGCCTATGTAATGAAGCCTTCATGAAAACCCAAAAGGACCGGATTCTTAGAGCTTCCAGATAGACAAACATGTGGAGGTTCCTGGAGGGTGGTGCCTCCGGGGAGGGCATGGAAACTCCACACCCCTTCCTGCATATCTCGCCCTGTGTATCTCTTCATCTGCAGCCTTTGTAATATTCTTTATAATAAACTGGTAAACGTAGGTTTTTCCCTGAGTTCTGTGAGCCTCTCCAGCAAATTAGTTGAACCCAAAGTGGTGTTCATAGGAACTCCAACTTGAAGCCGGTTGGTCAGAAGTTCCAGAGGCCTGGATTTGGAACTGATGTCTGAAGGTGGGTGGGGAGTCTTGGAGACCAAGCCCTCAACCTGAGCTATCTGATGCTATCTTCAGGTAGATAGTGTCAAAATCCAGTAGCAGGACACCTAGCTTGTGTCTGCTGCAGAACTGATTGCTTGCTCGTGGGGAGAAATCCCCACATATTTTTAGGTCAGACATCTGTGTTGATTGTTTGGTGTGAGAGCAGAGGAAAAACACAGTTTGAGTTTTTCCGCAAACATTACCCAACAAATTTCTTGTCAATATTGTTTCATTCTTCATGTCTCAATACTTTGGAATGAAAGAATGCAAACTCTTAGGTCCTGGTGTACTACTCTCCAAAATGTAATTCTTTCCAGGGAAAACGAATTCAAGGAGACTAGCCCCCAAAACAGACATCAAACAAAAAGCCCTCTAGGTATTTGAAACAGGAAGTGGTTTACTACAGGAAATACTTGTGCTTACAAAACCCTCATCAGGAAATTTCAAACCCTCAGGAAACCATTGCTAAAGGACACCATGTTGCAACACCAAGGCTAGCAATTTTCAGGACAAATGCAAAGGCCCCTGCAAAACAGAATTTCCCAAGAATAGGTATCACTGGTGGACCCTAGCCCAGATTGTTCCTGTGAGAGATTGCGGGAAATGTAGTTCTCAGCTCCCCAGACCCAGCCATTCAGGGAGAGCATAAAAGGAGGCACGAATGGTGAAGAATTGATAAGAGGTGATGCAGCTCAGTTGCTTATGCCGTGTAAAGGGGAGCTCTCTGCTTACTTTCAGCAGAAAACCACTGATCACACTGCAGGCCTCTTCCGGCTGCGTCTACTGCTGCTTATTATCACTATGACTCCTAGGTTGTGGGTCAGGAGGGCTTAACATTGGCCACATACTGTGCCAGGATCCTGTCCTTGTAGAACTTAATTCCAAGTGTGGAAATCATCCTTTCTTTTATCTTTCTAAAAGCACACTACAATCACAATAGCTTCCGATTTATTTCTTCTAAATCTTCGTTGTTTATTTCTATATCTTCATGTGTGGGGCATTAACATTTTAGTGTTAACTTCTTTCCCAGGAAACCAGTGATCTTCAAAGATGCATTCTGCCTGATGATGTACCTGATGTATTTATTAAGAATATTCTTTGTAATCCAATCTCTGAGACATAAATTGAGATTCAAGATAGCCTAATAGTTTTCTTTATTGACAATGGGTTGTTA
>NW_012136525.1:2136642-2140238 GCF_000956105.1 Propithecus coquereli | reverse complement strand
AAAAAAAAAAAAAAAAAATGTAAGTCCTGATATGGAGCCCAGAGAATGTATATGTGTATATGTGGAAGAAGAGGGGGGAAGGGATTCATTAAAATGTAAGGTACTTGATAATATGTTCTTTGTTACATGATCTTGGAAAACAATCCTCTTTCTGGATTTTAAGACCTTTTAATGACACTGGGCTAAGAGTTCTAAGAATCATACTCTCATGTATGATAGAAATACCTGGGGGACACAGATCAGGACTAGGCTAGGAGGTTCACTCCTGGTATACCTATGGAGCATGAGGAGCATTTAGGGGCTTGACTGAGCTGGGGTTAATGTCCAGGTTTGAAGATATGGGGAACCCTGTGGAATCTGGGGATATACAAGGAGCTTCCAGATGTCGTCTCTGACCCAAGGTGCTTTGTCTTAGTCTTGCTTGGATGCAGGTATTCTCTGCATAATGCTATGTATAAGTGTAAAGATGACAATGAGATAAAGATGGACCCTCTGGGAAATCCAGGTGAATGTTCTTTGCCCTTCACCTCTGGGTTGTTTTCTGCCCGCAAACTGGCAACTGTAGTCAGTTCTACAGTCCATGTGAGAGGTAACTTGTGACATCATACACAAATCTGGTTTGAGTGAGACAGTTCCTCATATTCTACACATGAACTCCCTTCTTCTAAGCTTAGCCTAAGATCTCTGGGCATTCTCTCTGGGGAGAACATTTACCAAGCCCAGTTTGGGTTCTGAGCCTTCATTAACTTTTGTAGATGGAAAAGCTCCTCCTTTTTGTCTATTTTGATGATGTTTCTCTTTCTACAAATGGTCCGTTTCTACTGACTCGGTGATTTAAATTTCCATATTACATGCTAGATAGGAAAAGAAAAGGTGCCATGAATTTTTTTCAGGCAGAAATTATAAATTTGATTTTGAAATAGGAATAAGGATAGTAGGACTCCATCATTTGTAGAGATAAAATCACTAGAGAAAAAAATTGGAAGTCCATTTTTTTTTTTGAGTATGTTCTGACTACCTGTTGACTATAATTTCTATAGATTGTATGTGTAAGGAGATTTACTCCTCCAGGTAAAGTCAGCTCTTCCCACCTCTGTGCTGTTCGAGAACTCCTCACGACATCACAGAGGGGGAAGACCCTGGATTCTCAGTCCCCAGTGCCCACGTTATCTTTCCCTCATTATGAATGTTATGTGTCCTAAAGATACACTGATCAGGTTTTCCTCACACAAAATTGAAATGCCTGGTTATGTTGCTTTGAGGTAGGTAAAACGGGCAAAAGTTTTTGGCTGAATAAATATTTGGATCTGGGAACATTTATTAACTCAAGGGAAAAATGACATTTGTCATATCCCTCTAATAAAGTGTATGGTAGTTTCAGTTGTAGACAACCAGAATGTCTAGCCCAACACTGCCATTACATAAATGAGAATATCTGATTCAATATTGTAGTTGCATAATTTAAGTGAATTACCCCAAAGTTCACATGAAGTCACTGTAACTCCCAGTCATTTGTACCAATGTCTTCACTTCCTCCGTTCTTGCTCCATTTCCTCATTCTGCTGCAGTTCTTGACCCTGCTTGCCCTTCGAGCCCACAGTCAGAGCAATGCCAGGAGTGATGGTTCCAAAAGGGTCAATGTGTGGCTTTGTCTGAAGCTTTCCCTTCCAGCAGTGAGTGAGAGGAGTATCTCCCCCATGGGGGGTAAAGAGACACAGGCTTACTGTCCAGGGCCTCTTGTAATGACCAAGGACCGGTGAAGTGAATACAGCTCTCCTCTCTGAGACTCGGAATCTGAGTGGGCTCCTGTCCCTCTCATACATCAGTTGTTCTCTTTTCAAGGCATTTCTGCCATTTCTCTGTATCCTCACAGAGGCTGGGGAAATCCTGAGTTCTGTCAGTTGTGCCTCCTCCTACCCCATTCTTAGTCACTGATGCACACAAGTTATGCTACTGCAATCATATTTCACAAATTCAAGTGTTATTTCCTTAGAGTATTACAGGATGTTTTTGGGGTGCTATTTGTAGGTGTCTTGAAGTTTGAGGAATTGCTTTATATGCTAAAATATTGGCATTTTTGTCACATGTTGGTCTTGATGGTGATCATTGCCCCTCGTGATTTAGATTCATAATTTCCTGATAAATACATAGTTTCAATGAGTGAGATATCAGGTGTGAGGAGAGAATTCTTCCAGATTTTCTTATAGACACACAGAAAGTCAGAGGTAGAAGGAACCACAGAAGATATAATGTCTAATCTTTCCAATTAACAGATTAGAAATGTCTCTTTTTCTTTTGGTGGTGTGGATAAGATGAGAATGATTGGTTTTACTCTTGAATCTCAAGTATCCACTCCTACTAGGGAATAACCTAATAAAGTTGGGATTATTCACATAGAAATTTTGGCAAATCAGGGCAGGGCCTCAGAGAAAGACTTGTCTATCATTCAGGAATGAGAGATCTGGAGCTGTATTTTCGTAATTTCTATTCCTTGTGGATTCATCCTATTTGTATTTTCTGAAGTGAAATCCCCCATTCTCCACCCTCATGTCCTTGCTAATTATGCAGACAGAGGAGTTCCATTAATACATACAGCTGGTGTCTGGCAATCACCTCCTGTGATGTTTACCAGGTTATGACCCATGAGCCACATTGTTCTGTTCTGATATGAAAGTTCTGAGATATTTGCTGACGTTTGGAAATGTTTGCAATCTGAGTCCCTTGACGTCGTTTCTGCATACGTGGGGTTCTGTGATTTTGCCACACAAAATATAGCCAAGAAATGCTCTTTGTGTTTCAGGGCGTCTTCTTCAGTCCCCTGGCAGAAAAGCTCTGAGAAGCGAGGAAGCTGGATTTAAAGAAGATCATTCACCTCTTGTGAAGGTGGAAGGGGAGAAAACCCAAGAAGTCTGCCCAGTAACATTAGTGTGAGTGGCTGAGCCAGTCCAGTAAGGAGTTCCTGCGAGATCACGTCTCAGGCAGAAGGGCACTTCTAAGACCCTCAGTATTTGTGCTAAAATAAAATTGATAATTTCCTTTCCCTAAAGCAATATGTGGTTTCAAGAATATGCATTTAAGAAGTACATATGATAAGAACTCTTTGCTGACTCCCCAAATCTGCTCTCATTCCTGAGCACATGGCTCTTCAGCTAGAGGCTTTGTTTCTTAACTGCACCTACAGTAAGTTGTAACTATGTGACTGAATGTTAGCTAGTTTTCCAGTTGGCTAAAAGGAAAATGCCTTTTCTGTTCTTGAGTCAGAAATGGATAAACTTCGAAGCCCTGTTTAGAGGAAGGAGAGCTGCCTTTCTAGCCAGGATTTTTGGAGAACCTGTAGAGCTGAGGCCACCTCTTGCTCTTGCACATTTCCCTTAGAGAGAATAAACTTTGTTCATTAGTTAACATATTTTTAGGCCTCTTTGTTAGAGCTACCTAGCCTCTATTATCTGGGATCTTCATTAATAAGTTTTGTGACTTTCAGAAAGTTAGATTTCTGGGTCTCATTTGTTATGTCTATCATAGCTAACGTACTGCTCTATGTTCTGGTCACGGTGTTCAGTATACGACAAGAACTGCTGCTCTCTAGTTTAAAACAC
>NW_012136525.1:2131370-2132357 GCF_000956105.1 Propithecus coquereli | reverse complement strand
CTCGCTCTTGCTCAGGCTGGTCTCAAACTCCTGAGCTCAAACGATCTGCCCGCCTCGGCCTCCCAGAGCGCTAGGATTACAGGCGTGAGCCACCGCACCCTGCCTTTTCCTTTGCCTTTAATCCTTACTTTATTTCCTGATTTTAGAAATACAGGCCCTGCGGAGGAACTAAGTGTTTCCCTTTTCTTTGCTGAGCTGCTTTAGGCCCAAGTGCACTGTGCATGCAGTTAAGGAATTCTGGGGTTGCCAGTTCTTTATGGTTATGGTGTTGGTTATTTCCTCTAACTTACTTGTGATGCCCATCTATCTATCCATCCATTTACCACTTCTCTCTGTCTCTGTCTCTCTGTTTCTGTTTCTCTCAGTCCCTCTCTCTCTCAGTGTATAAGCGTAAAATTTAATTTATATCTTAGGGAAGTCAGTCACCCCTATTAGTAATACATACTTTAGGTATGGAAAATTAGTGCTTGGAAGACGACAATCAAGAGTTGTGAAGTTACTCTTAAAAGCTCTTCAGCTATATTTATTTCCAATCAACTCTAGACATAGAATACATATGTTTTGATAATTAGCAAAATAGATGTTAGAAGTAATTTTTGTACATTTTAATTTTGATGTAATTTAAAAGGTACATAAAATTGCCAGAATAATCACAAAAAACTACTCTCCCTCTTTTATTCATTTAGTATTTGATCCATTACCTTTCCTCCTTTTTCTGAACTGCAGATACCACATACTCTTTCCCCTAAATTTATCAGTGTATTTTCTAAGAACAAAAATTTTCTTTTATGTAACCAGGTACAATTATCAAATCAAAATATAGTAATATGCTCAGTTTGTATTCAAATATTGCCAATTGTGTCAAAAATATTATTTGTTGTAACTTTTCTTTCTTATCTAGGGTCTAGTCAAAAATCATGAATTGCATGTAACTGTCATGTCTCTTTATAAATTCTTCTTTAACTTGAACTCAGAATATTATAGATA
>NW_012136525.1:2129325-2131320 GCF_000956105.1 Propithecus coquereli | reverse complement strand
CTCTCCTCTCTGAGATCCGGAATCTGAGTGGGCTCCTGTCCCTCTCATACATCAGCTGTTCCCTTTTCAAGGCATTTCTGCCATTTCTCTGTATCCTCACAGAGGCTGGGGAAATCCTGAGTTCTGTCAGTTGTGCCTCCTCCTACCCCATTCTCAGTCATTGATGCACGCAAGTTATGCTACTGCAATCATATTTCACAAATTCAAGTGTTATTTCCTTGGAGTATTATAGGAATTTTTTGGGGTGCTATTTGTAGGTATCTTGAAGTTTGAGGAATTGCTTTATATGCTAAAATATTGGCATTTTTGTGACATTTTCCTACCTTATGATGACCATTACCCCTAATATAATAGATTAATATTTTTATAGATATATAGTTTCTTGGGTTAAATGAGAAGAGATTTTCCAGATTTTTTAATGTTCTCATAGAAGATTACAGCCAGAAGCATTACAGCTGATGTAGAAAATATCAATTAAAATATGTTAATTAGCAGATGAGAAAACTTCTTTTTTCTTTGCTGTGTAAGATGAAAGTTGTGTGCTATTTGATGCAGATAGACTTTCAGAGCTCAGGTAATAACATCCATTTAGGGAAAATCTATAAAAGTTGGAATTATCTGCATAGATATTTTGGGAATCAGGACAAAGTTGTAAAGAAAGGATTTGTCTCTTTGAGGAATAAATATTCTGGAGATGTGGTTTCCACCCTTCCATTCCTTGTGTATTCAGCTTGATTGCGATATAATAATCTCTTGTGACAAGCATTTTCCAGACTATGGGTCAAGAGTCATATATAGTCCTGTTCTAACATGATTGCTCTAAGTCTGTGGTTCCCAGTCTCTGGGTTGTAAATCAGTACCTGTCCCTGGCCTGTTAGGAACCAGGCCACACAGCAGGAAGTGAGAGGTGGGCGAGTGATGGCAGCCTCATCTGTTTTTACAGCCACTCCCCATCACTCACATCACCACATAAGCTCCTGTCAGATCAGCGGTGGCATTAGGTTCTCATAGGAGCTCGAACCCTACTGTAAATTGCGCATTTGAGGGATCTAGGTTGCTGCACATTCTTTATGAGAATCTAATGCCTGATGATCTGAGGTGGAGCCGAGGTGGTGATGCTAGCACTGGCGATTGGCTGCAAATACAGATTATCATTAACAGAGAGGTTTGACTGCAAAATAAATGTAATGTGCTGGAATCTTCCCTAAATCATTGCTCTAACACCCACCCCCCAGGGTCCGTGGAAAAATTGTCTTCCATGAAACTGGTCCCTGGTGCCGGAAGGTTTGGGGACCTCTGCTCTAAGTGTTTGATGATGTATAGAAATTTTTACAATCTACTTCTCTTGCATTGTTTCTGCTGTCTAAAATTGGTGTTGCCATTCTGCTGGGTCATAGGTATAACCAAGCAATTTTCTTGTTGTTTCAGGCTGTCCTCTGGAGTCACCAAGGAGAGAAGTTCTGGGAGGGAAGGAGTATGGGATAGGAAAAAATTCCTTATTACTTGTGAAAGTGGCAAGAGAGCCCAGGGATTCAGAGTCTGAGATTGGTACCCCTGGGACTTCAGTTTGAGAGAAGCTGGCCTTGTAAGGAATAACCTGTGACATCATATTCCAGAGAGGAGAGAAATTCTGAGACCCTCGTTATCTATGTTTGTACTGAAAAAAAAAGGGATTTCTGTATGGACTTGGAAGTTAAAATAGTCTGCAAAAGTCCCTTCATTGTCTAATAATTACAACAATTTGTGATAAAAAACTGTTGAAATCCCAATTCACTCCAATGTTTCTAAAAGTATATGTATCTCTACTAAGAAGATAGTCACAATGGCCGTGGGATATTAGTCTCTTGTGTCTGCATCTGTTTCTTTGGGGTGTGTGTCACTTGATGTGTTTGTATAGCATCTTTTTTTCATAGATGCCCCTGCAGTTTCTGGGGCCACTTTTCCTCTTTTTTAATTTTCCATTTTATTCTTTATTGCTCTATTTTTTATGTTATT
>NW_012136525.1:2127131-2129275 GCF_000956105.1 Propithecus coquereli | reverse complement strand
CTCCCAGAGGGAGGTTGGGTTTTGACCAAGAATTGGGATCACTGTACATTGGAAGGAGCACTAGAGAGTCTTCCCTGTGGCAATGGGCTGAGAATCTCTGGGGAAAGTGACCTGAAGTATGAGACGGCTTCTACTGCAAGGTGCTCTTTTAAAAGGAGGGGAATAGGGTGATCAAAACTTTTAGAAAATGTTAGATGGCTTTGTGTAGTAGGTTAGGAATGTAGAGCTGTTTCTTCAAAGGAAATTCCATTAATGATCAAGGCTGTGTTCTTGCACTGAGAGTAGGATGAGATTCCCCCATCCCTATCTCCACTATGATTCCAGACTTGCTTGCAAAGACCAAGGTAGCATGTTCTGGTGATTTTCTGAGTAACCACTGCTAAATATTCTATTTAGTTCAGAAGACAACATAATGCTCATCTTGGAAAATAAACTATTTCCTTCCCTTTAACACATGTGACTAGGGAGATATTCCCATGATCCACTGGACACACATTACTGACATGACAAAGTACACCAAGACAGGGAATGCCAGGAATTCTAGAGAAAAACTTGAAACCTTTCTTCAGGAAAATGTATTCTTTTTTGGTCCTTTAACTTAGATGTCACTCTGCTGAATAAGACTGGCTCTAGGGCTGAGAAGTCTAGGGAAATAGATCATTCCCTTTGTACACAGATGTGGTTCTAGTGCAGCAATATGCTTGTTCTGAATATCTGTGTAGTAATCTACCCTCCTCCTGGTCTACCCTGCTAATCTAATGTTTTAGGTTCAACGAATTTGCAGTAGAAGGAGAGCTACCCAAGATTTCTCATTCCTATATAGCACATATGAGAGGAAGCTTAGCCAATCCCCATCCAGATCTTCATCACTACCATTGTGACTTCATCACTCTCATCACCTAGGAGGTGGCAGAGGGGAGGCAGAGAATTCCATATTATCTTCCACATCCCGATGGCAGAGGTTGAACCAGGGGCCAGTTTATTCCCAAATGGTGTTCCTTGGCTCTATGCTCTGTTTGCTATGCTTTTCGTATTTTTTCTCTTTGTCATGTTCTCTCCCTTTGTACTTGAGATAGACCAGCACGTGAAAAGACGTAAGTGCCGCGATGGGCCTTTGGGCATAGGGCATCTGTGGTGAGATAATGTGTGATTGGAGGAAGAGGAAGGTATCTATTACAATATGGGGAACAAGAAAACAATGCCTATCCTTCTCTGGTCTCTAAGGCCCAATGACCCACGGCTGAAAATTCTTAGAAATCGTAATCTTATATAAGATAGAAGTATCAAAACTTGTTTACGAAGTTCATTCCCAGTATCTTTGTGGAGCATGAGGAAATATCTTAGGCCTGGTTGAGATGATGGTAACACCCCAGTATACAGATATGGAAAACCCTGTGGAATCTGGGTTTCCAGATGAGGGAGTTTCCAGATGACAGTCTCTGAGCTTGTGTACTTTGTGTTAGTCTTGCTCAGATGCAGGTATTCTCTGCATAATGCTGTGCGTAAAGACAAAGAAAACAATGAGACGAAGATGGACCATCTGGGAAGGCCAGGTGAGTACTCTTTGCCCTTCACTTTTGGGTCGTTTAGGTCATAGCTGGCAATTATTATAAATTCCATAGTCCATGTGCTAGATGGCTAATCACATGCTCATTTCTGGTCTCAGTGAAACAGCCACTTCATGTTCTGTACATAACCTCTCCTATTAGGTTTAGCCTAAGAATTCTGAGCCTTCCCGCTAGAGAACATTTTTCAAGCAGATGAAAATGATTCTGTGCTTTTATTAACCTTGGTGGGTCGAAAAAGTTTCTCTTTCGTTATCAACACTTGTGATGTTTCTCTTTCTATCATGGTTTCCTTTCACGTGACTCAGTGACTAAGCTACCATTTTTTTCATGGTGGACAATGAAAAGGTGACTCTTCTCCAAGAAGTGGCTGTAAATCTGCTTTAGTGATAGGGACAAGGGCAGAAGGACTTTGTAGATGTGAGATCATCATACAAACAGCCTGAGGAGATTGAAAGTCTATTATTTTTGGGTGACATTCTGACCATTTATTAACTAATTCTGCAGATTGTGTGTATTATGGACTTGCTTCTCCAGTTAAGGCCAGCTGTGCCTTCCTTCTCACTGTTTTATGGCTCT
>NW_012136525.1:2124774-2127081 GCF_000956105.1 Propithecus coquereli | reverse complement strand
CCAATTAATTTCTTTCTATTTTTAGTAGAGACGGGGTCTCACTCTTGCTCAGGCTGGTCTCGAACTCCTGAGCTCAAACAATTTGCCCGCCTCGGCCTCCCAGAGAGCTAGGATTACAGGCGTGAGCCACCGTGCCCGGCCAGAATCTGGGATCTTAATTTATAAGCTTTGTGACTTTCAGGAAGTTACATATTTGAGTCTAAGTTCTTATTTTTTTTAGCTAAAAAATGGGAATTATAATAGTACTTACTTCATAGAGTTAATGGGCTTTAATGTGAAGTACAATACATAACGCACTTAAAACAGGGCTTTACATATGGTACACAGTTAATAAATATTCGTTACTCAGGTTAGAGAAAAGCTGTAGGACCTTCAAGAAACACTGATATAGTTTAGGTCCTTGTTATTGTTTTTTGTTTTCAAAATAAAAATATTTTTATACTGGGTATCTTGAAATCATTTTCAATTTACAAAACATTTAAAGGGTACTGAATATTCTCATATATACCTTTTACTCAGCCTCCTCTAATTTCAACATTTTACATAACCTTGATATATTTATCAAAACTCAGAAATTAACATTGGTACAATACTATTTAGTATAACTGCCGATCTACTTTGTATATCCCCAGTTTTCCTGGTAATGTCTTTTTTCTGTTCCATAACGCTCTCTAAGATACTACGTTGCATTTAGTCATCATATTTCCTTAGTCTTCTCCAATCTGCAACAATTTCTCCATCTTTCCTTATCTCCATCTTTCCTTTGTCACTTTTGAAGAGTAGCAGTTATTTTGCAGAAAGTCCCTCAATTTGGGTTTGCCTGACGTTTTCAAATTAGTATGGGTTTCAAGGAAGAATACCACAGAGGCGATGTGCCTTTCTCACTGAGTCATATCAGTGGGAGCAGGATTCTTAATATGACTTATTTCTGATTATGTGAATCGTGGACAGTTGGTGTAGATGACGTTTGCCAGGTTTCTCCATGCTTTCAGTCTTTTTCCTTCATCAGCTTTTTTTTTTTTTTTTTCAAATAAGAACTCATTCTGGTAATTATGTGCCATCTAGTTCTTTTCATCTAAAGCACATGCATTCCCTTGAATTCTTTAATTACTTTTGCCGTGCCTGGATTCTTCGTTCCTTCCCATTTTAATGGACATTTTCAAGGTCTACAGTTTCTTGTCAAGTACATCTTAATGAGGGAGCCCAGACATGAATTAAACATCACAAATTTAATACCAATTTCCTAAGAATGAATAAATCCTGAGAATAAGTTACTTTTTAAGAAATAATAATGAAGAATTGGCTCACTTTTTGCTTGTTGCCAACTAAAACAACCAGGTCATTTTCACACGAAATGCCAGCGGGCTGGATCAAATTAAACAAAGGTCTGGAGTTAACTGCCATTTTTAGAGTCCCGGCTCTGTTACATTAGCTTTGTTTCTTTATGCAGATCATATACCCCCAGAGCTAGGCCTTCTCATCCATAAAATGGGGCACATGGAACCTCTCTCATAGTGTATGGAGGATATTTAATAAGCCTGTCGCAGGGTTAGCATCAGCAGACATTGTAGCTAATTAGGTGGGTAACTAACCAGGTTTGGCATTCATGAACTCTCAAAAAGCTAACTGGTTATACATGATAGAGACAGAAAACAACCACCTGAATTTATGAAATATTTTCTTTTCTTTTTGGACCCTGGATTCTAGATATGTGATTACAGAAAGGAAAAGGGAGTGTCCTGGGAAAGAATCAGTGGTTTGACAATCCATTCTCTTACAAGAACTGAAAAATTCACTTGAAATGGCCCAAATTATGGAAAATGCCACTATCTGCCCTAATTAGCTAACTGAGGATCACAATGAGAGGCGAGAGAAGTAGCCCCCAGATACCGTCCCTGAAGGTGCATCAGACCCTACTGTGGAAAATCTGCAATCGTCTTGTACCCTCAGAGACATCACTCAACAATCAGGACCTGTAAATAAGGAGGATGGTTGGGAGGAGTATAGAACCATAAGAACAAGTTTCTCTATGATCCTCAGTCCCTCTCTTTTCCCAAATGCAGCTGAAAAACAGTTTCTGACTCTGATTAAAAGGCCTCCAACTTGGGAAAACCGTGTAGGACCAGGCAGTATGTTTAGAGATCTATAAGCTTGTGGAAATCCAAAGAGGACAAGTGAAAAATGAGAAATTATCTTATCTTTAACCAACTAACATTTACTGATGCTTTAATTATATACTGATTTTTAAATTATATTCCAGGTTCTTTGCTAAATCTTGTAGAAATAGCTCAGATTTGATTGACAATG
>NW_012136525.1:2122060-2122969 GCF_000956105.1 Propithecus coquereli | reverse complement strand
AAATATATAGATGGATAGATATATATCAATAGATATGTATATAGATATAGAATACATATAAATGTATTTATGTATGTGTATATATATGTATGTGTGCATGCATGTATATGTATGTGTATTTTTGTTCCAACTCTCTGCTGAGATGACTATGTCTTAGTCAGCTTGGGCTGCCATAACAAAATACCACAGACTGGGTGGCTTAAACCATAGAGATTTATTTCTGACAGCTCTGGAGGCTGGGAAGTCCAAGATCAAGGTGTAAGTTGATTTGGTTTCTGCTCTCTTCCTGGCTTGTAGACAGCCGTCTTCTCACTTGACCTCACATGGTGGAGAAGGAGCATGCTGATGTCTCTTCCTCTTATTATTAGTCACCAGCCCTCTTGGATAAGGGCCCCTCACCCTTATGACCTCATTTAACCTTAATTACCATCTACAGACCCTATGTCCAAATACAGTCATGTTGGAGATTAGGGATCCAACATTTGAATTTTGGGGGCACAAATTCAATCTGTAGAAGACTACAAATAATGACACTTCAAAAGCAATGAGATTACTTAGAACTCAGGTATTGCTTTCTAAATTTTATTTCTCTCTAAAATAAACCAGGGCTTCATGGGAAGGTACCTGATTCTGGAGCTGGGTAAAAGTAAGTATTAGATAAGCTTGAAAACTATAATTGTGCTATAACTTAAAGAAGTCAAAGTATGATGTAAATGAGTCTAAAGGACACAGGAGCTAGCATGAGAAGCTTCTATTTGGCCAATAAAGCAGTAGACTACAATCATTTAATAAATTAAAAATGCATAAATTTATATTGAATAAATACATAAAGGAACTTATAAATAAATGGAGAAGGGAAAGTTCTTTCTTACAGTAGAATTTCAACAAGTAAATTATGGACTTAAAAAT
>NW_012136525.1:2118259-2118795 GCF_000956105.1 Propithecus coquereli | reverse complement strand
TTAGTAATTTCTCAATAAAATGATTATTTTTGAAACGTAAAGTTGAGTTATTCTGGTAAGGGTGTAAGGTTAGGCAAAAATTATTTCTTTCAGGAACTGCAAGTAATTGAATATAAATGGAATAATGAACCACAGGCAGAGGTGGGAGAATGAAGATGTGTATAATGTCCACATCCTACAATTGTCCTGGTCATACCAAATGATCTGAAGGCAGATACACTTATTTATAAGTTTATCTTCAGTCATTTGTAATATACTTTGGGCATTTTGGTTGCTCTATAAATGTTGGTTGAATAAATTAAAGTATGTTTCAGAAATTTTTTCTGGATTAATAGGAACAATATGTATTAAGCTGGGGCAAGACAGGGTGCTTTCAAGGTAGTTAGGATATCCTAGACTTTTCGCATAGAAAGTATTTCATTGAGCTCATTGGGGAGTGAGGGGCTCTACCCTTCAGTATGTCTCATACATGAAAATGACACAGCTTGGGAACAATCACCCATACCCCGCCATACCCCCTCTTTCCTTTTCCTTTT
>NW_012136525.1:2112436-2115439 GCF_000956105.1 Propithecus coquereli | reverse complement strand
ACCACCCAAAGGATGGACATATTTGAAACTCGGACTTGGTGGGGGGCAAGGGCAACATACGTAACCTAAGCATCTGTACCCCCATAATATGCTGAAATGAAAAAAAACCAAAAAACAAAAAACAACCATTTTATAACTCTGGAAATTGACCAAAAGCAAAAACAATTCTCTGTCTATTCATGAAAATGAATAGTCTTAGAGTAAGAACAGTGGGAATCTGTGACATTATTGTCTGGGGTTGCTCTCATTCTCCCCACTCCTCAAAAATTAAAAACAACCAGTGGACTAAAATGATATTTAACAGGAAGATGTGAGAAATGGGACAGCAATAGGTGAGATCTCCGTATATCACTGACTTACTGGAGGTTGCACACACACACGCAGAAGAAGAGACATAAGAGGCTCTGGAAGAAATTAAAAGCAAGGGCAGACTTGAAAGTGCCTGAATTTAGAATGTTCTTCAATACACAGAGCTCTATTAGCAGAGGAGAAAAGCTTTACTGGTTCACTGCATTTGAGCACAACATCTAACTAATTGTTGTCTGACCACTAAGCTGTGCAGACAGAGGGATACCCATATAAAACCAGGTTTAAAAATAAAAATAAGAATAAAAAACTAAGCAGAGATATCAGTGGCTGTACAATATGGAGGAGTTAGATTCCATAGATGTAAGTTAATGCAAGTTAATAAACAAATAGATCAAAAAACAAACAGTAACAGTAAATGGAACTGCCCTGGGGGAAAAATTAGAAACCAGAATTGCTACAGTATCTTATCTAAAATGTACAATTTTAAATAAACAAGAAAAGATAAAAGAAACAGGAAAGTGATCTATATTCATGATGAAAAACAAAAGCAATCAATGGAAACCGGCTCTGACTGGGCTTAGATGCTGGAATGAATAGACAGAGTCTTCAAAGCAGCTATATGAATAAGTTTGAAAAACTAAAGAAAGGCATGTTTAAAGAATTAAGGGAAATATAATTACAATGACTTAACAAATAAGAAGAGATAATAATCTTAAAAAAATAACGAATGGAAATTCTGCAGTTGAAACATACAATAACCAAAAATGATAAATTTACTAAAGAGGCTAAATAGATTTATTTGTAATTACAGAATTGAAAATCAGTAAATGTGTAGTTTAATAGAAATGATCCATCTTAAGAACACAGAAGAATATGGAGACACCTCAAAGAGATACAAGTAGATCTACCATCTGATCTAGCAATCCTATTACTGGGCATCTACCCAAAAGAACAAAAGACATTCTATAAAAAAGACATCTGCATGCGAATGTTTATAGCATCACAATTCACAATTGCAAAGATGTGGAAACAACCCAAGTGCCCATCAATACATGCGTGGATTAATAAAATGTGGTATACGTATACCATGGAGTACTATTCAGCTATAAGAAACAATGGTGATATAGCACCATTTGTATTTTCCTGGATAGAGCTGGAACCCATTCTGCTAAGTGAAGTATCCCAACAATGGAAAAATAAGCACCACATGTACTTACCATCAAATTGGTTTTAACTGATCAACACCTAAGTGCATGTATAGGAATAACATTCATTGGGTGTCAGGCAGATGGGAGCGGGGAGGAGGGGATGGGTATATACATACATAATGAGTGCGATGCACACCGTCTTGGGGATGGACACGCTTGAAGCTCTGACTTGGCGAGGGGGATGTTGGGGGGAAGGCCAATATACATAACCTAAACATTTGTTCCCCCATAACATGATGAAATAAAAAAAAAAGAACACAGAAAAAAAGAGTTCAGAAAAATAAACAGAGTAATTCAGAATATTAGCACACATGGAGGGGGAGACACAGAGAGAGAAGAGAGAAAGAAAGAAGTAGAAAAGTATTTGAAAAAATAATGGTTGCAAACTTCCCAGATTTGATGAAAAATAGTAATTTACAAATCCAAAAAGTTCAATGAACCCCAAGGAGGACAAACACAATGAAATCCTCACCAACACACATCATAATCAAACTGTTGACAGACAAAGACAAAGAGAAAATCTTGGAAACAGTAAGAGAAAAATGACTCATCATGTACAAGGAAACAACAATACAATTAATGCTGCACTTAATGGAAGTTCAAAGAAAAATAATGTAATAAGAATGAAGAATATTTTGTGTAGATGAACAATATACATTTATTGATACTCAAGAGTGAGGACAGAGAAAATATTGAAAGAAACATTCTAAAATATTAACAGTGATCATTTCAGAATGATAGAATTTTTAGTATTTATTGTTATTTCAATATTTTTCATTTTTTGAAACACATATTTATTTTGTAATAAAAACCTAAAGTTTCCACATACAGAAATAAGGCTACCTTTGCATTTTTGCACGGAAACTTACAATAGTTTTACTGCAGGACAACAATGTTAATTAAACATATATTGATTGGTTAGAGTTAAATTTTAATATTTAAACTCTGCTATATTTCCTCACAGCATATATTGTGAACAGGTTGCATGGATAGGTCCCGGTATTTGAAGTACAATCTAAGATCTTGCTGTCTCTTGAGAAACAGCTTTCAAAACAAGCTTCTCTTGGCAAGTGGGCTATTTATTTTTTCTGCTCAGATTTGTAGACAAAAGTCTCCTGATTTTCAGGATCTCCAACTCATTGAGGGCAGAGACACTATGTGAACAAAAGCTATTTGGTAGCTTAAAGATTTAATATTTTCTCTTCTAGTAAGCAAGCCTCTTTTTCCATTTTACATCTCTTGTAAGAGCTTCATGAAGCCAACTGCTTTTTCCAAAATTATTTTACTATTGAGATAGGTATTGGTTACTATAATACATTTGTTATAATTCCTATGGGAACAACAATATGTTCAAACTCTGAGGAAGCCAAGCTGGAAGCAAAGGCAATTGAGCAAAGCCATCATGAATAAATCTAGCAGGGATAAAAATAAAGATGATTATTCTGACATTCAGTTTTGAAAACGATGGTCTCTATATTCAAATTTC
>NW_012136525.1:2109929-2110821 GCF_000956105.1 Propithecus coquereli | reverse complement strand
TACCCGAGATATGCACCCAATGTCCAGGGAGTGTGCAAAATTTGTCAAAAGTGGCCCTTTATTGTAAGCAGACATCAGAGTTAATGCTGCATGCCCGCTGCTGCCTGAATCAGAAGGGCACCATCTTGGGGCTGGATCTCCAGAACTGTTCTCTGAAGGACCCTGGTCCAAACTTTCCTCAGGCACATACTGCTGTCATCATAGACCTGCAAGCAAATCCCCTCAAGGGTGACTTGGCCAACACCTTCCGTGGCTTTACCCAGCTCCAGGCTCTGATACTGCCACAAGATGTCACCTGTCCTGGAGGTATTAATGCCTGGAATACTACTACCTCTCAGATAGACAATCAAATCTGCGAAGGACAAAATTGGACTCTGCTAAGTCAGAATTTATGATTAATGAGGTTCAGATATGGCAAAACATTCCTTTGTATCATACAATAATAGACTTGCTGAGTGTTATGAGCTGAATGGACACAGGCCCTTGAAAGAGGTAATTGAGGTACAATGAGGTCACATAGGTGGGCCCTAATCTAATGTGACTAGGGTTCTTATAAGAAGAGATTAGGACACCGACAACACAAACAACACAGGCCAAGGGATGACCATGTGAGGATACAAGGAGAAGGCAGCCATCTGCGAACCAAGGAGAGAGCCCTCAGAAGCAGCAAACCTGATGACACCTTGGTCTTGAACTTCCACCCTCCTCAACAGTGAGAAAAAAAATTTCTGTTGTTTAAGCTGCCTTGTCTGAGGTACTTGTTATGGCAGCCAGCCCTAGCAAACGAATACACTAAGCACAATAATAAACTAAACAGAATTGCTGAGAGAAAATGGCTTCCAATATAGAACCTTAATTTCAAGTATTTTAAAAACAATATTTGCATCTATTT
>NW_012136525.1:2105207-2106884 GCF_000956105.1 Propithecus coquereli | reverse complement strand
TTAAGAAGGTTGAACATGACTGATGTGTTATGATTATCTGAATTTGTGGTTTCTCATCCAGCATGTAACATGCTTAGAAGTCATCACACCCATCCATACAACAAGAAAAAACCTGAATAAACCAAAAATCAAAAACTCTTATGAGATTTACCAAAGAACTGAGGTCACAGGACAAATCACTGCCCCCCAAATTGGAGAGACAGGCAGGCAGAGATAGAGTATTACAACTTACTGGAGCAGAAGCTCATGAGCGGAAACCTCTGTGGGAATCAGTAAGTGGGTAGGAAAATCTAAACTGTAGTTGGCAAATTGCTGGAGGCTCAGTGTGGACAAGTTTGAGTATTAAAAATTTCAGGGGGACCCACATTTTTGTTTTACTTTTAGGAGCACTATCATGTTCTCATGGTGAAGATTGGAACAAAATTCCTTTGTGATCCTGGTTGGGGGAGGGGGAAGTCAATTTGAAGTATATGTAAAATATTCTGTTCTTCTTAACAAGGCCTGCCATTACAAGAAACCATTTTTCCAGAGCCCAACAGGCTGGGGTTTTGCCAGAGCCTAACTGACTTGGGGGAAGGGAAATACCCAACTTTAGCCCCCTTTAGGCTTCCTGTCTCAGCTAAGGGGGCGGGAAGAAAACCTCAGAGCACTTGTGAAGGTCATGGTGCGGGGGCACAGGCTCACTAGAAAACAGGTTAAATCACAGAACTATAGTGCGCTTGCCCTCCCACAACACCTTGCCATCACTTCAGTAGGGCTCCTGTAAAATAACAGGGGAGTACAACTAAAGGAACTTCACATTGGAGATCTTATTGAAGAAGTCACTAGGGATTCCCAAAGACAACAGGGGAGACAAAAATAAGGACTCCCAAGGAAATATTAGCCTCTGACTCCTCACAGCTACAGCAAACAATAAATACAGCCTAACATCTAGCCAGATAAATATAAAACCTTATGCTAATGACCTTTTGACCTCAATTCCTGTACCCAGTAAATCATGTCTGTATTTCAACAACAAAAAAAATTACAAGGCACACTCAAAGACAAAAACCACACTTTGAAGAGACAGAATAAGCAACAGAATCAGACTCAGATGTGACAGGGATGTTAGAATTATCAGACCTGGAATTTAAAAGAGCTATGATTAATATGCTAAAGACACTAATGGAAAAAGTGAACAATCTGTAAGAATATATGGGTAAAGCAGGCATAGAGATGGAAATTCAAAGAAAGAATAAAAAAGAAATGGTAAAAATCATCAAAAGTGTAATAGAAATAAAGAATGCTTTTTGATGGGCTCATCAATGGACTGAACATGGCTGAGAAAATAACTCAGTGAGCTTGAAGAAATGTCAATAGAAACTTCAAAAACTGAAATACAAAGAGAAAAGAATGAAAAAGAACAGAATATACAAAAATTGTGGGATAATTATAAAAGGTGTAACACACAAATAATGGGAATATCAGAAGGGGGAAAAATGAGAAAAGAGCAGAAGAATATTTGAAGCAATAATGACTGAGAAATTCTCACAATTAATGATAGACACAAAACCATAGATCCAGGCAGCTCAGAGAACACCGAGCAGAATAAATAGCAAAAAATCTATCTCTGGGCATGTCATATTCAAACCACAGAAAATCTAAGACAAAGAAAATATCTTGATGGAGCAAGAGGAA
>NW_012136525.1:2103133-2105157 GCF_000956105.1 Propithecus coquereli | reverse complement strand
ATCACCTCAGATATTCTTTGTGTTAGGAACTTTCCAATTCCACACTTTTAGTTATTTTAAAGTACCCCCTAATTTATTGTTGATTACAGTCACTTTGTTATGCTATCAAATATTGTTCATTCTATCTCTCTAACTAGAATATGTTTTAGTTGAAGCTTTTTACTGAACTTTTCCAGGCAGAGAAACTAGTAGCATTACCAAGAACTAAGAAATGGCATATGAAGAGGGAGGAGGCTTCAACCATAAATACAAAGAAGTCCTGGTGTTACTTAGAAGAGTTACCATTACATTGTGCTGGTGCTAGTTATTATCTAAATGGTTTTTGTGTAGCTTGTCTCAGATTTTTCTAACATTTTTCTTGTTACTATGGTAATTTAATATATTTTTGAGAAGAAATGGAGAAACTCAAGCCTATTCACTTGGCTCATTGGGTCAAATTTGATACTGGTGTGTGCTGGTAATTTTTAAATATTTTGTAATAAAAATCAGGAGATGTGACTTATGTTTGCACCCTGGCATTTGTTCTCACAAAAAATGCAGAATTGGCTTTGGATTACATAGGAATGCTCTTTTTAGAATTGCTAGCTCCCTCATGCTGGGAATTAGAAAGTGTTCTCAATACTCTTTAAACTGTGTTTTCTAGTCCTATGACTTCATTGAGTTCGATTTCTCTCTCCATCATGCCTGGACTACCCACTCTACCTTGGGTGTAGGCAATGATTAATTGGGTCTTATTAAGCCTTGGAATTCTTCGACACTTTAACAAAAAGCAATAGCAAGCTATAATTCTAACAAATGACTATGATAGAATTTGAGAGAAAGCAATGCTCTTTTCATGCCAGACTTTCTAGCTGATTTTTCTTCTCTTTGTTCTAGTACCAGTAGGTGGTTTAGGATTTAGGATTGCCTCAGTGTGACATTATCATATAATGAGTGCTTGTTTTTCTATATCTTTAGAGCATGGTTCCACTGTTTATCAGGTTAGTGTTTTCTCATCAGACAAAGCCACTTACATTTAACAAATATGGAGCTATATCATCTGCCAGGCACTGAGATTAAAACAATAAAGAGTGATATTAATGCACTGAATCTAGGTTGTACTTAAAAGAATAAAATGTGAACATTCTACCCAGTGTAACAAAAATGAACAGAGATCCTAGGAATGGAGGTTATCACGAGCAGTATTTGAAGCTGAGATCCAATCAACCTCTTCCTTAGTGACAGACTATCCACAGTCTCAGCCAATGCTCAAGAACAATTCTGCTGAAAAACTCTGTAAATTTTCCATAGGAACAACTTTCTCATCACCATCTCTTTTCCAGAGGTTAACTCAGAATATTTAAAGACTCAGGATATGAGAAAGTGCTATAATATATGGCAATATGAAAATTTGGAAAAAAGTGTGTTTAATTCTGTGAGAGTTGGAGATTAAATTATTAATTTTAGCAGTAGGAGTAAAACTTCTCAATTTACTTGGTGGTCCTTGGAAGCCCAAAGTCATTTCGTGGCTTCAGAGGCAGGAAGAGCTTCCTGCAGTGCTACGTGGCCAGCATCTTCACAACCATGGGTGATGGTGTCATCTAAAAGAAAGGCAAAATCTGTATTACTGGGAAGTAGAAAACCTCTCTGCAGAAGCAAGAGCTGTTAGGTGCAGTCTTTGTGTAGCTGGGAAAATATAATAGAGCAAGGAATGATTAGCACATAACTAAAGAGCATGCTTAGTTACTGTTTTGATCTAAAGCACTTATCACATTTAAAAGGATAAATGAATTTGAAGATACCTCAAAGAGCTAAAAATAGAAATACCATTCGATCCAGCAATAGCACTATTAGGCATCTACCCAGAAGAGCAAAAACATTCTATGAAAAAGACATCGGCACCCGAATGTTTATGGCAGCACAATTCACTATTGCAAGGATGTGGAAACAACCCAAGTGCCTGTCAATTCATGAGTGGATTATTAAAATTTGGTATATGTATACAATGGAATATTACTCAATCATAAGAAACGACAGTGATCTAG